>NC_084467.1:99299166-99602196 GCF_027409185.1 Cynocephalus volans
CCTCAACCCCCAGGCCTCAGTCTCTCACAACCTGAGCCAGACCTCTGTAGTAACTTGAAAGATTTCCCACCAACTCCCTCAATGCCTTTGTTCTCTTTTCCTTCCACTCACAAGTCTTGGAAAGTCCTGACCCTGAGTCAGTTCAACAACTGCCTGCCCTTCTCTTAAGCCTGGGCTTCTGAGTCCTGGTAGAGAAAGCTATGCACTCTGACACCAAACGATCTTTTGCAAGTTTCATGAAGGGCTACTAAAAACTGGCCTCATACTTCCCAAGCCCTCAGCAGATAGACTGTCCTTTCACTGACAAAATCAAAGCCAAGAACTCCCTCAACTTTTTTTCCCCCTGAGTGAAATGCTTTTATAATTTTTTATTTTTTATTTTATCATTACACAATGTAAACGTTTTTTGTGGCCCTTTACCAATTTCTCACTAACCTCCCCTTCCCCTCCCCCTTTCCCATCTTTGGTGGCCTCCTTTTGAAAGTTCCGTTCTATCCTTTGGAAATTTCAAGGAATTATTGTGATTGCTGTGTCTTTCTCTTTCTTTCTTTCTTTCTTTTTCTTTCTTTCTTTCCTTCCTTCCTTCCTTCCTTCCTTCCTTCCTTCCTTCCTTCCTTCCTTCCTTCCTTTCTTTCTTTTTCTTTCTTTCTTTCTTTCTTTTCCCAGCTCCCACTTTTGAGTGAGGACATGTGGTATTTCCCTTTCTGTACCTGGCTTATTCCACTTAATGTAATTTTCTCCAAGTAATCCACGTTGCTGCAAAAGGCAGAATGCTACTTTTTATGTTAGAGTAGTATTCCATTGTGTGTGTGTGTGTGTGTGTATACACACACACACACACACACACACACACACACACACACACCACATTTTCCTTATCCAGTCATCTGGCAATGGACACTTAGGTTGGTTCCAACTCTTGGCTGTTGTAAATAGAGATGTGATAAACATGGGAGTGCAGGTATCCCTTTGACATGATGATTTCCATTGCTTTGGGTATACACCCAGCGGTGGGATTGCTGGATCATATGGCAGTTGTTTGAGGAACCTCCATACTGTTTTCCATAAAGGCTGTACTAATTTACAGTCCCGTCAGCAATGTAGGAGGTTTCCCCTTCCTCCACATCCTCACCAGCATTTGCTATTCTCTGTCTTTTTTGACACTGGCCAGTCTAACTGGCGCGAAATGATATCTCAGTGTGGTTTTGATTTGCATTTCCCTGATATTTAGTGATGTTGAGCAGTTTTTCATGTGTCTGTTGGCCATTTGTATATCTTACTTTGAGAAATGCCTATTCAGCTCCTTTGCCCATTTTTTAATCAGGTTGCTTGTTTTTTTATTGTTAAGTAGTTTGCGTTCCTTGTATATTCTACATATTAATCTCTTCTCAGATGCATAGTTTGCAAATATTTTTTCCCACTCTGTCGGTTGTCTTTTCACTCTGTTAAGTGTTTCTTTTGCTGTGCAGAAGCTTTTTAGTTTTATATAAGCCCACTTGTTTATTTTTCCTTTGGTTGTCTGTGCTTTTGGGGTCATATTCATAAAGTCTTTGCCCAGTCCTACTTCCTGAAGTGTTTCTCCTATGTTACCTTTTAGTAGTTCCATAGTTTTGGGTCTTTAGTCTTTAATCCATTTTGAGTTGATTTTGGTATGTGGTGAGAGGTACAGGTCTACTTTCATTCTTCTACATATGGATGTCCAGTTTTTCCAGCACCATTTATTGAAGGGGCAGTCCTTCTCCTAATGTACATTCCCGTTGTCCTTGTCAAATATCAGTTAGTTGTAAGTATGTGGGTTGATTTCTGGGTTCTCTATTCTGTTTCATTGGTCTGAGTGTCTGTTTTTATGCCAGTACCATGCTGTTTTTGGTTACTATAGCTTTGTAGTATACTTTGGAGTCAAGCAGTGTAATGCCTTTGGCTTTATTTTATTGATTTATTTGTTTGTTTGTTTGTTTGTTTTGCTCAGGGTTGCTTTGGCTATTCTGGGTCTTTTGTTGTTCCATGTGAATGTTAGAATTGTTTTTTCTATTTCTGTGAAAAATGCCATTGTTGTGTTGATGGGGGTTGCATTGAATCTGTTGATTGCTTTGGGTAGTATGGACGTTTTCACAGTGTTAATTCTTCCAATCCAAGAGCATGGAACATTTTTCCACCTTTTTGTGTCCTGTGTAATTTCTTTCAGCAATGATTTGTAGTTCTCATCGTAGACATCTTTCACCTCCTTGGTTAAATTGATTCCTAAGTATTTTATTTTGGGGGTGACTATTGTAAATGGGCTTGCTTTCTTGATTTCTTTTTCTACTAGTTTGTTATTGGAATATAAAAAAAGATACTGATTTTTGTGTGTTGATTTTTTATCTTACAACTTTATTGAAATTGTTTATCAGCTCTAAGGGTTTCCTGGTAGAGTCTTTAGGTTTTTCTATATATATGATCATGTCATCTGCAAACAGGGACAGTTTGAGTTCACCTTTTCCAGTCTAGATGAGCTTTATTTCTCTCTTTTGCCTGATTGCTCTGGCTAGTACTTCCAAAACTGTGTTAAATAGGAGTGGTAAGAGTGGGCATCCTTGTCTTGTTCCCATTCTTAAGGGGAAAGCTTTCAGGTTTTCCTCATTCAGGATGATGTTGGTGGTGGGTTTGTCATATTTGGCTTTTATTGTATTGAGATACTTTCCTTCTATATCTAATTTGGTGAGAGTCTTTATCATGAAGAGATGTTGAATTATGTCAAATGCTTTTTCTGCATCTATTGAGATAATCATATGGTTTTTGTCCTTGATTTGTAGATGTGGTATATCACATTTATTGACTTGTGTATATTGAATCATCCTTGTATCCCTGGAATGAATCCCACTTGATCACGGTGTATAATTTTTTCGATATATTGCTGTATTCTGATTGCCAATTCCCTCAACTTTTATTCCCCTTCTTTCATAAATATACTTGCATTACCCACCACTTATCCTTCCCTCTGGTCTCCAAGCTCAAAAGAAGTTACTCTCCCTGTTCAGAGTAAGCCTTTACACCTGAGCCTCAATCCTCGTCTTCCTGTCCACCGCATCTCTGAAATTTTTATTCTCTTCTTTTATTGATATATCACTCAGTGTCTGCTCAAGAGACAGAAACTACCCCCTAATTTGATCAAGGAAATTTTAATATAAAGAATTATTAACAATAACAGGGAATTTTTCTTCTCCTGGGGAAAAAAAAAGAACTCTGAAAAATACTCAAATGCCCAATATAGGGAGCAGCCTCTACTTCTAGGGCTAAGACAGAGCCCCCAAGTAAGAAATAAATTTGAGAGAGGTCCTGTCCCCCAGGCTGATATCCAACCACACAGGAAAGGGTATAGCCTTGACCTACTGGATGGCAGACAGTTTCATTGAGATGCTATGCCAACAGAACTCACCGGGAAGCTGCTTTCTGAGGTACCTGAGGAAGCCATCCACATGAAGATTCTGTGCTACAGAACTTGCTGAGGCCACCACACACTGCCCAGGAATAATCTGAGGTGCCAAAGGACATCTTTGAGGAGATGTTGCCCTGCAAAGCTTGCTGGGAAAATGCCAGTATGGACAGTGCATTGGGAAGCCATGCTCTGGTATGCTGGAGAAGCTGCCCACAGGGAGGGGCTGTGTGCTGCTGGCCACCATGCATGTGGCTCTTCACCACACTGTGGCTGGCCACCACATGCTGCTGGTGCTCAGCTGTGGGAGTTTGCCGAGAGGAGCACACTGGAGCCAGGAAGAAACACTCTTTCCTCCCTGTGTCCCTTCAATGTCCTCTACTAACAAAGCTTAACATTGTGCCAGCTGGTAAAGAAATGTTTACAAGGTCCAGTTCCATTACCACAGAGCAGGCAATGATGGTATTTGGAAATGAGAGGCAGTAAGTTGGTAACTAGTGTAATTGGTATCTTTAACTTCCCTTTACCAGCTTTTTTAATTCAGCCTATGAACATGTGCAAGTATTACTAACTAAACACACACACACACACACACACACACACACACACACACACACTTCCAGGCCCCATGCTCCCCACTGGTTATGACAGTATCTTTCTTGTTTCCTTTTAAGCCAAGCTTCTAGAAAATGTAGTTCTCATTCATTGTTTTCTCTCATCCATTTTCTTGTTACCCCTTTTTCTACTTTAGCAAGACTCCAACCACCACTATCCACAGAAAGTTCTATAACCAAACTCACCAATGAAATTCAAAGGATAATTTGTAATTCTTATCCTATCTGACACTCTAGGAAGCATTATGTACTTAAGACAACTACTCTTTCCTAGGATTTTGCGACATTCCTCATGGTAGACCATATTATTTGCTTGAAATTCTCCTTCCCTCCCAGCCTTACCATGGACAGTGTATACTTCTCTGTCCCTATTGACTTTGGGCTTAGCTATGGGACTCGCACTAGCCAATGATGTGTGAATTGAAGTGCGTTCCATAAACAGGCTCTACAAGTTTGCACCTGCCTCCTCACTACCTTGAGTAGCTGCTTCTCCACCAGCTTGAGTCCCAGAACGAGAGAGGCACGTGGAGCAGACCTGGACACAATCCACAGCCTATAGCAGAGCTGCCAGAGCCAACCCACACAGCCATAAACACGAAACAAATGTTTGTTGTTGTAAGTCATTGAGATTTAGGATTTGGCAATGCCACAAAAGCCAACAAACCTCTAGCTAGATAAATTTATTAAAAAGAGAGAAACACAAATTGCCAGTGTTAAGAATAACAGAGGAAACCATGGTGGACTCCATAGATATTAAAAGGATGTGAAGTTTACAAATTCCTTGAAAGATGAGTTACCAAAGCTGACATAGGAGAAATAGAATTCTGAATAGCCTTTTTTCTACTAAAGAAATTGAATTTTTTAATTTGAAGACTTTCCGCAAGGAAAATTCCAGGACAAACAGCTTCACTGATGAATTGTACCTATCACTGAAGGAAGAAATATTACCAATCACACTTGAACTCCTTTAGAAAGCAGAGGAGGAGGAAACTCTTATCAACTCATTTTACGAAGCCAGTATTACCCTATCAAAATCTGACAAACACAGTATGAGAAAATAAAGCTGGACCAATACCTCGCACAAATGATGATGCAAAATCCCTAATGAAATATTAGTAACTAGAATGAGTAACCAGTACAAGGTTGATTTAGTGCTAGTCAATCACTGTAATTTACCACATTAGGAGAATAAAGGAGAAAAATGATATGATCATCTTAACAGACTCAGAGAAAGCATTTGACAAAATTCAACGTTCGTTCACAGTAAAGCCTCTCAACACACTAGGAATAGAAAAGAACTTCTTTAACCCAAAGAGCCTAGTGCTCACATCATACTTAATGGTGAAAGGCTGAATGCTTTTCCTTCCAAGATCAAGAACAAGGCAAGAAGATCTGCTCTTTCCACTTCTCTTCAACATTGAACAGAGTTCCCAGCACAGCAATGAGAGAGAGACAATACAAGTTGCAAAAGAAGTAAAATTTTCTGTATTCATAGATAATGGGATTACGCTCATAGAAACTCCTAAGGAATAGACCACAAACATGCAAAAACCAAGTGAATTTTGCAGTGTTACAAGATATGAGGTCAAATACCAAAAATCAATTTTTTTCCACAGACTATGAATAAATAATTGAATTTCTTTTTACACTTTAATACCATTTAAAATAGAACCAGGATTTCTTTTTTGTTGTTGTTGGTTATGAATATTCATGAGATACAAAGCTGATTGTCAAAAAATATGGAACGCATCATGAATTTGCATGTCATCCTTGCGCAAGGGCCATACTAATCTTCTCTGTAGCATTCAATTTTAGTATATGTGCTGCAGAAGCGAGCTTGAACTGGGATTTCTAATTCTGATCAAGATGGAGTAACAGAGACCAGATTTACTCTCCCACTTGAAACAACTAAAACTCCAGACCAAATACACGAAAGAACAGTTTTCAAACATTAGGCCACAGGCAGTGACTCCTTAGAGAGAGGAACTAACCAGATGAGAGCTACCATTTCTTCAGCCTGTGATAGGAAAGGGTTTCCAGGCTTCAGCACAGGAAGGGGGAATCCAGGCAGAGTCCAAAAGTCTCCCTCAGTTCAGGAGATCATGTTGGGAATCTGAGAAGGCCAAGTTAGCTGGAGCTCATATGGCAGAGCATCAGATATGAGAAATCTAGGGAGAAAGAAAGAGAGAGAGAGAGAGCTCCAGGGATCTACGGAAGGTCTCCCTCAAGTCTTCGGCTGAATGCTGATCTGCATACCCAAGACTGAAGAAAAATTATACCTGAAAGGAGTAGAGAAAAAAAATCCTCAGGGTTCACCTTCTAGCCAGACTGGAAAACTTCATAATTTATAGCTCATCAGGTAGAATATTCAGAAAGGTATTGCCTTAGTAGTGGGGCAATATTAGCCATAGACTAAAAGTAGTTCTGGTCATGCCTAACAAAGCAAGACTCAAAAGGACCAAACAGTTTTCAAGTAACTTAACTAAAACAGAGAACAAAATATAAGAATATTTATAAGAATACAAAATTATCTGGCACCCTGAACAAGATAAAATACACAATATATGAAATTCAATAAAAAAATTATGAGACATGCAAATAAGCAGAAAAATAAATCCATAATGAAGAGAAAAATCAATGAAAACTGACTTGAAATGACATATATGATAATATAATTAGTAGATAAGAGACATTAAAACACTTATTAAAACTAAATTTCATACAATAAAGAAGGTAAAGATTGAACATGTTAAATGAAAACATAAAAGATACTTTAAAAGACCCAGATTGAATTTCTAAAGATTAAAATTAAAATGTTTGAGATTAATAACAGCACATTTGACATTGAACAAAAAAGATTAGTGAAGTTCAAGACATAGCAATAGAAACTATCCAAAATGAAATACAGAAAGAAAAAAGACTGAAAAGAATGGCCGGAGCACTAGTGAGCTGTGAGACAACTTTAAATGACCTGTTATGTATTGTAACCAGACTCCAAAGGAAAAAAGAGAGAAGGGAGTTCAGAAAAAATATTTGAAGAAATAACAATACAAATTTTATGAAAATCACAAGCCCACAGAGGCCAGAAACTCAATGAACCCCAAACACAAAAAACATGAAAAACCAAGGCATATCATAAAATTACATCAAAAACAGGGATAAATTTAACAAAATATGTGCAAAACCCATACACATAAAACATTGCTGAGAGAAATTTAAAAATACCTAAATGAATGGAGAAGTATTTTGTTCATGGACTGGAAAACACAATATTGTTAAAATGTCTACCCTTTTCCAAAAATGATTGAACGATTCAACATAATTTCAGTAAGAAAGCCAACAGATTTTATTCTGTAGAAATTTCCAAACTGATTTTAAAATTTCTACGGAAGTTCAAAGGACCTAGAATAGCCAAAAACAGTTTTGGAAAAAAAGAATAACAAAGTTGGAGGACTTATGTAACCTGACTTCAAGACTTTATAAATAACCAATACAATGTGACATTAGTTTAAGGATAGACAGATATACAAAAGAATGAAATAGACCAGAAATAGACCTAGTGAATGGCCGATAAGCACATGACAAGATGTACAATCATTAGTCATCAGGTAAATGCAAATTAAAACCACTATTAGGTACTACTACGCATCTACTAGAATGACTACAAATTAAAAATAGTAACAATACTAAGTTCAGTGAGAATATAGCACATCTGGAAATTTCATATATTAGTGATAAGAGTGTAAAATGGTACTTCTTTGGGGAAAAAATGCCAATTTCCTATTTTTTTTTTTTTCCTTTGGCAGCTGGCCAGTACAGGGAGAGATCCCTGGACCTTGGTGTTATCAGCACCACCCTCTAACCAACTGAGCTAACCAGCCAGCCTTGGCAATTTCTTTTAAAGTTAAGCATACATTTAACATTTGACCCAGAAATTCCAATCCTAGGTATATAATGAATATATATATGAAAATATATACACAAGAACACTTGTACACAGATGCTCACAGCAGCTGTACTCATAATAGCTCTGAAGTAGAAATAACTCAAATGTCCATTAACAATTGAGTGGATAAACAAATTGTAGTATATTCACACAGTGAAATTTTACCCAGAAAAAAAAAAAGGAACAAGTTATTGACCTGTGCAACAACACTGATGAAGCAAAATACAAAAGAATTTATACTGTGTGATTCCATTGATACAAAATTCTATAACAGGCAAAATTAATCGATGGTGAAATTAGATCAGTGGTTGCCTGGAGCAGGAAGTGTGGGGGAATGACTGGGGAGGGGAACAAAAAGGAACTTTTAATATGAGCTAATGTTCTATGTATTGACTGGAGTGGAGGTTACATGGGTGTATACATTTATCAAAACTACGTCAGAACCACCTGCTGGCTGCTGAGATGATAGCATCTGACGGTGGCATCTGTCTAGGAACTGTACACTCAAAACGAGTGCAGTGGTTGTAGGTAAATTACACCTCAATAAGGTTGATTTTTTAAAAAGAAACAGAGAAAAACCTAACGAAAAGTATCCCTCTCTCCTGATTCTCCACCTACATCTCTGGACAGTCCTTCATCTTTTTTATGAACTCTTCACTGTGCCTTTCAAACACAGGGGTTACCTGATTTTCATCCTTAATTCTCTTCTCCCTCATATAACCCTTCATATAGTTTGGTTCTGTTGCCCCCAAAGCTTATGTTGAAGTGTGATCCCTAACGTGCAGTGTTGGGAGGTGTTTGGGTCATGGGGGTTGATCCCTCATGAATAGACTAATGCTCTCCCTGGGGAGTGGGGAAGGTGTATGTGAGTGAGTCCTCACTCTGTTAGTTCCCATGAGAGCTAGTTGTTAAAAGGAGCCTGGCACCTCCCCTCTTGCTTCCTCTTGCCATGTGATTTCCTTGCACCCACTGGCTGCCCTGTCACTTTCCACCATGAGCAGAAGCAGCCTGACGCCTACACCAAATGCAGCTGTCCCAGAATTGTGAGCCGAATAAACCTCTTTTCTTTATAAATTACCCAGTTTGGGGTATTCTGTTATAACAACATAAAAATGGACTGCTACAACCCTAATTATTATAGTCACTGCTAATGGTACAACCACCACCTATTTGAGGATCATTCCCAAATCTATATTTCTTGCAGACTTTTCCCCAGAGCTCCAGACAAGTACATCCAAGCGCTTAATGGAAAACCTATATCTCAAATTCAACAAATTCAAAACTGAGATCAACTACCACATATAACCTCAAGCCTTCCTTCTCTACTGTATTCTTCATATATGTCGATGCATTGTGCCTGACACATAACAAGCATTTTATATATTATTTGTTGAATGAATGAAATATGGAATCACTAACAGCCAAAAATTTCTTCAATTCTTCCTCTCCCTCCTATATTGTTAGGCATGTGAGCAACATGTTTTGTGGAAATTGTTTAGACCAGCCTCACCCTCCCTTTTGGAGACTAAAAAGATGTCATCTTCTTTTAGGCTGGCTGTGTGACACTGACCAAATTCTCACCCCTCTCTGGGCCTCAGAGACATAATATAAAAGGCATGGGGTTTGGAATCAAATAGAAGCAGATTCCAATTTCTGCCTACCACTTATACATCTCTAGTATGTTACTTTTATTCTTTGAACTCCACTTTCCTTATCTACGAAGTAGAGAGACTGATATCTACATTCTAAAGTTGTTGTGAGTATTAAATGAAGTGGAAAGTTAATCCACTGCCTGGCACATAGGAAGTGTCACTAAACATTAGCTCATTCTCTTATCCCTTCCCCCTTCCCCTACCATCTCTACTCCCTGTCCAGAAGGAGAGAGAGAATGGAGTGGGTACACACCTCTGAATGGCACCTTCTCAGATTGGCAGGCTTCAGTATTTCAAGATAAAGAAAGCTGTTCTCCCCTCCCCCCTCCCCTCCAGCATCGTGTTTACCACCAGAACTGCCTGCAATTGGTATTCCAGGCAGAATGTGTCCAGCTGCAGAGGTGCTGTTATCTGATAGTGCATCTGTGTGGGAAACCAGAAAAAGGAAAACTATGTTTAGAAGGTGTATTTTTCCCTCCCTAGGTAAGCAGGAGAAATAAAGGAATTAAAATTGGAACAACCATGTGATAAAACTCTTGCCCATCAGGTGTTTATCCCAGTTCATAAAAACAACTATTTTAAGGTAATGAAAAAACACTCCCTTTTGGGGAAACAAATGGAATACATGCTTCTGAAACAGTTTGAGAAAAAGCAGCAAACTCAATGAGAAGACAGCAAATACGTGACAAGCAAGATTGGCACAGGCCACCTTACTCACAAATCCTCCCAGACAAAGCTCCAGGAAAGGGTGGACCCCCTTGAAATCTACCACCTGCCAGGAAACCACATGGTTTTCTATTGTCAAGCCCACGAACCACTCAGCCTTGGTGGGGTATGAGAAGGCTCCACCTTTTTTCCCTATACCCAGAAACTAGACTCAATTTCATTTCTGTTTATTTAATGTTGCCCTATAGATTCTGTCCCTTGGGACACTGTCTCCCCAATTCTTCCTTTCTCTGTTGTCCCTAAAGACAAACCACACAGGCTTTTATGGTTGGAAGAGTTCATTCCTAATCACTAGAGGAAAATAGCCAGGGAATAACAAAAGCAATAAAGATGAAGATGCTTATTTACCTAAAGATAGAGTTTGGACTTATTGTCCCCACCCCCAAAACTCATGTGGAAATCTGAGCCCCAATGTGGCAGTGGTGGGAGCAGTATGAGTCACAGGGGCAGATAACTTGTGAATAGATTAATGCTCTCCCTGGAGGGTGGGAGAGTTCTGAATAGTGAGTGAGATCTCGCTCTGTTAGTTCCCGCAACAGCTGGTTGTTTAAAGGACCATGGCATCTCCCCTCTCTCTCTCTTTCTTGCTTCCTTTCACCATGTGATCTGCTTGTACCCACTGGCTGCCTGCCACTTTCCACCATGAGTACAAGCAGTTTGAGGCCCACACCAGATGCAGCTGTCCCAGAATTGTAAACCAAATAAACCCCTGTTCTTTATAAGTTATCCAGCCTTGGGTTTTCTGTTATTCTAACATGCTGACATTTGTACTTTATCCTGAAGTTAAAGGGAAGCCCATGACTAAGTCTAGGAACTTAAGCAGAGAAGTGACCTGATCAAATCTCCACTCTAGAAAAATCATTACGGCTGCCATGTGGAAATGGATTGAAGAGGTAAGAGCTGGAGCAGATACAGGAACACCAGACAGAAGGCTGCTGCCAGGACCCATGGGCGGGAGAGGGGCTTGAACTAAGGTAGTGACAGGAGATGTGGAAAGCCCAGGTGAATCAAGGAGAGAGAACTGGTAGGATTTGGTGACTGGCAGGATGTAGCAGATGAGGAGAGGGAAAGGTCACAGATACCACAGAGATGTCCTATAGGAATCTGGAGCTCAGGAGGGAGACCTGGGAAAGAGACATGGATTTGGGAGTTATCCAAATAGAGATGGTAACTAAGCCATCAGATGAGATGGCTCACCCAGGGGAGTGTGTAAAGTGGGGAAAGAAAGACCTGGCCACATAGAATGAGAAGGAGCAGTCAGAAAGACAGGAGATCAACCATGAGAGCTTGGTGTAACCATGGCCACCATGGGAAGAAGGAGGAAAAGGAAAACCATGCCTAAGGCTGCAGAGGGCACAAGTTAGGACCTAGACACATCCACGCAGTTTATTAACAAGATGGTCTTTGGAAATCTTAGGGGAGCAGTTCACAGTGCAGGCAAGAGTGAGACTGCACAGGGATAAGGAGAGGCTGGAAGGTGAGGGCGGGAAGCAGGGAGTGGTCCTGGGGTCTTAGCATTAAGGAAAGGAGAGAGAGTGGGGACAGGTGGAAGTAGAGGTCAGGTCCTGGAACGCAGATACCCTGCTCCCAGATTTTTTTTTTTTATTTTTTATTTATTTATTTATTTATTTATTTATTTATTTATTTTTAATTTTATTTTGTCGATATACATTGTAGCTGATTATTGCTCCCCATCACCAAAACCTCCCTCCCTTCTCCCTCCCCCCTCCCCCCCAACAATGTCCTTTCTGTTTGCATGTTGTATCAACTTCAAATAATTGTGGTTGTTATATCTTCTTCCCCCCCCCCCGGTTTGTGTGTGTGTGTGTGTGTGTGTGTGTGTGTGAATTTATATATTAATTTTTAGCTCCCTCCAATAAGTGAGAACATGTGGTATTTCTCTTTCTGTGCCTGACTTCTTTCACTTAATATAATTCTCTCAAGGTCCATCCATGTTGTTGCAAATGGCAGTATTTCATTCGTTTTTATAGCTGAGTAGTATTCCATTGTGTAGATGTACCACATTTTCTGTATCCACTCATCTGATGATGGGCATTTGGGCTGGTTCCAACTCTTGGCTATTGTAAAGAGTGCTGCGATGAACATTGGGGAACAGGTATACCTTCGACTTGATGATTTCCATTCCTCTGGGTATATTCCCAACAGTGGGATGGCTCGGTCGTATGGTAGATCTATTTGCAATTGTTTAAGGAACCTCCATACCATTTTCCATAGAGGCTGCACCATTTTGCAGTCCCACCAACAATGTATGAGAGTTCCTTTTTCTCCGCACCCTCGCCAGCATTTATCGTTCATAGTCTTTTGGATTTTAGCCATCCTAACTGGGGTTAGATGGTATCTCAATGTGGTTTTGATTTGCATTTCCCGGATGCTGAGTGATGTTTAGCATTTTTTCATATGTCTGTTGGCCATTTGTATATCTTCCTTAGAGAAATGCCTACTTAGCTCTTTTGCCCATTTTTTAATTGGGTTGCTTGTTTTCTTCTTGTAAAGTTGTTTGAGTTCCTTATATATTCTGGATATTAATCCTTTGTCAGATGTATATTTTGCAAATATTTTCTCCCACTCTGTTGGTTGTCTTTTAACTCTTTTAATTGTTTCTTTTGCTGTGCAGAAGCTTTTTAGTTTGATATAATCCCATTTGTTTATTTTTCCTTTGGTTGTCCGTGCTTTTGGGGTCGTATTCATGAACTCTGTGCCCAGTCCTATTTCCTGAAGTGTTTCTCCTATGTTTTCTTTAAGAAGTTTTATTGTCTCAGGGTGTATATTTAAATCCTTAATCCATTTTGAGTTGATTTTAGTATACGGTGAGAAGTATGGATCTAGTTTCATTCTCCTGCATATCGATATCCAGTTATCCCAGCACCACTTGCTGAAGAGGCAGTCCCTTCCCCAGTGAATAGGCTTGGTGCCTTTGTCAAAGATCAGATGGCAGTAAGTGTGTGGGTTGATTTCTGGATTCTCTATTCTATTCCATTGGTCAGTGTGTCTGTTTTTATGCCAGTACCATACTGTTTTGGTTATTATAGCTTTGTAGTATAGCTTAAAGTCAGGTAGTGTTATGCCTCCAGCTTTATTTTTTTTGCTCAGCATTGCTTTGGCTATGCGTGGTCTTTTATTGTTCCATATAAATGTCTGAATAGTTTTTTCCATTTCTGAGAAAAATGTCTTTGGAATTTTGATGGGGATTGCGTTGAATTTGTATATCACTTTGGGTAGTATGGACATTTTCACTATGTTGATTCTTCCAATCCAAGAGCATGGAATATCTTTCCATCTTCTTGTATCCTCTCTAATTTCTCTCAGCAGTGGTTTGTAGTTCTCATTATAGAGATTTTTCACATCCTTGGTTAACTCAATTCCTAAGTATTTTATTTTTTTGGTGGCTATTGTAAATGGGCAGGCTTTCTTGATTTCTCCTTCTGCATGTTTACTATTGGAGAAAAGAAATGCTACTGATTTTTGTGTGTTGATTTTGTATCCTGCTACTGTGCTGAAATCATTTATCAATTCCAACAGTTTTTTTGTAGAGGTTTTAGGCTGTTCGATATATAGGATCATGTCATCTGCAAACAGGGACAGTTTGACTTCATCTTTTCCAATCTGGATGCCCTTTATTTCCTTCTCTTCTCTGATTGCTCTGGCTAGTACTTCCAACACTATGTTGAATAGGAGTGGTGAGAGTGGGCATCCTTGTCTAGTTCCTGTTCCTAAAGGAAAAGCTTTCAGCTTTTCCCCATTCAGGATGATATTGGCAGTGGGTTTGGCATATATGGCTTTAATTATGTTGAGATACTTTCCCTCTATACCTAACTTATAGAGGGTCTTTGTCATGAATGAGTGCTGAACTTTATCAAATGCTTTTTCAGCATCTATAGAGATGATCATATGGTCCTTGTGTTTGAGTTTATTAATATGGTGTATCACATTTATTGATTTGCGTATGTTGAACCAACCTTGCATCCCTGGGATGAATCCCACTTGATCGTGATGAATAATTTTACGTATGTGTTGCTGTATTCTGTTTGCTAGTATTTTAGTGAGGATTTTTGCATCTATATTCATCAAGGATATCGGCCTGTAGTTTTCTTTTTTGGTTATATCTTTACCTGGTTTTGGTATCAGGATGATGTTTGCTTCATAGAATGAGTTAGGGAGATTTGCGTCCGTTTCGATCTTTTGGAATAGTTTGTAAAGAATCGGTGTCAATTCCTCTTTGAATGTTTGGTAAAATTCTGCTGTGAATCCATCTGGTCCTGGACTTTTCTTTGTTGGGAGCCTTCTGATAACAGTTTCAATCTCCTTTATTGTTATTGGTCTGTTCAAATTTTCTACGTCTTCACGGTTCAGTTTTGGGAGCTTGTGTGTGTCCAGAAATTTATCCGTTTCCTCCAGATTTTCAAATTTGTTGGCGTATAGTTGTTTATAGTAGTCTCGAATGATTCCTTGTATTTCAGATGAATCAGTTGTAACATCGCCTTTTTCATTTCTAATTTTTGTTATTTGAGTCTTCTCTCTTCTTTTTTTTGTTAGCCATGCTAATGGTTTGTCTATTTTATTTATCTTTTCAAAAAACCAACTTTTTGATTCGTTGATCTTTTGAATTGTTTTTTGGTTTTCAATTTCATTCAGTTCTGCTCTGATCTTAATGATTTCTTTCCGTCTGCTAACTTTAGGTTTGGATTGTTCTTGTTTTTCTAGTTCTTTAAGGTGAAGTGTTAGGTTGTTCACTTGCCATCTTTCTATTCTTCTGAAGTGAGCATTTAATGCAATAAATTTTCCCCTCAATACTGCTTTTGCAGTATCCCATAGGTTTTGGTATGATGTATCATTGTTTTCATTAGTTTCAATAAACTTTTTGATTTCCTGCTTGATTTCTTCTTGGACCCATATGTCATTAAGTAGAATGCTGTTTAATTTCCATGTGTTCATATAGTTTCCAGAGTTTTGTTTGTTATTAATTTCTAGTTTTAATCCATTGTGGTCTGAGAAGATACATGGGATAATTCCAATTTTTTTGAATTTATTGAGACTTGATTTGTGACCTAATATGTGATCTATCCTGGAGAATGATCCATGTGCTGATGAGAAGAATGAATATTCTGAGGTTGTTGGGTGGAATGTTCTGTAGATATCTGCCAATTCCAATTGGTCTAGAGTCTTGTTTAGATCTTGTGTTTCTCTACTGATTCTTTGCCTAGATGATCTGTCTAATATTGATGGTGGGGTGTTCAGGTCCCATGCTATTATGGTATTAGTGTCTATTTCCTTCTTTAGGTCTAATAGAGTTTGTTTTATAAATCTGGCTGCTCCAACATTGGGTGCGTACATATTTATGATTGTTATGTCTTCTTGATGGATCAGTCCTTTTATCATTAAGTAGTGTCCCTCATTGTCTCTTTTTATGGTTTTTAGTTTAAAGTCTATTTTGTCAGATATAAGAATAGCCACTCCAGCTCGTTTTTCTTTTCTGTTTGCATGGTAAATCTTTTTCCATCCTTTCACCCTTAGTCTGTGTGAATCTTTATGGGTGAGGTGGGTCTCTTGTAGGCAGCATATAGTTGGGTCCTGCTTTTTGATCCAGTCAGCCAGTCTGTGCCTTTTAATTGGGGAATTTAAGCCTTTAACATTAAGAGTTGTTATTGAAAGGTGTTGATTTATTCCTAGCATTTTATTGGTTGTTTGGTTGTCTTAGATGTCTTTTGTTCCTTGCTTTCTGATTTACTGTTTGGTTTCTTTGTTTGTTGGTTCCTTGGGTTGTAGATAGTGTTTTTGTTAGCTTGTTTTCTCTTCATGAATGCCATTTTTATTGTACTAGCGGGTTTAGATTTTTCTTGGGTTTTTATGGCAGTGGTAGTTATTTTTCAGGAACCAAACCCAGTACTCCCTTGAGGATTTCTTGTAAGGGTGGTCGTGTGGTAGTGAACTCCCGCAGTTTTTGTTTGTCTGAGAAATATACTATTTGCCCCTCATTTCGGAAGGATAGCCTTGCAGGGTAGAGTATTCTTGCCTGGCAATCTTTGTCTTTTAGTATTTTGAAAATATCATCCCATTCCTTTCTAGCTTTTAGGGTTTGTGATGAAAAGTCTGATGTTAACCTGATTGGGGCTCCCTTATAGGTGATTTGACGCTTCTCTCTTGCAGCTTTTAAGATTCTCTCTTTGTCTCTGAGTTTTGCCAATTTGACTATGACATGTCTTGGAGAAGGCCTTTTTGGGTTGAATACGTTTGGAGATCGTTGAGCTTCCTGGATCTGAAGATCTGTGATTTTTCCTATACCTGGGAAGTTTTCTGCCACTATTTTGTTGAATATGTTTTCAATGGAATCTCCATTTTCCTCCCCTTCTGGAATACCCATGACTCGGATATTTGAGCGCTTGAGGTTGTCTGATATCTCTCTCAGATTTTCTTCCATGTCCTTGATTCTTTTTTCTTTCTTTTTGTCTGCTTGTGTTATTTCAAACAGCCCATCTTCAAGTTCAGAGGTTCTCTCTTCAACTTCGACAAGCCTGCTGGTTAAACTCTCCGTTGTGTTTTTTATTTCGCTGAATAACTTCTTCAGTTCAGCAAGTTCTGCTACATTTTTTTTTAGGACATTGATTTCCTTGTATATTTCCTCTTTCAGATCCTGTATACTTTTCCTCATTTCATCATGATGTCTAGCTGAGTTTTCTTGTATCTCATTCAGTTTCCTTAGAATTATCACTCGAAATTCCTTGTCAGTTATTTCAAGGGCTTCTTGTTCTATAGGATCTAGAGTATGAGATTTATTAACTTTTGGTGGTGTACTTTCTTGATTTTTTGTATTTCTGGTGTCTTTTTTTTGGTGTTTATTCATTGTGGCAGGGGGTTTCACAGTCCACCGGTTTGAGACTAATGACTAACTAGGATGTTGCTGTGGTTGCCAATTTGGTATGGCTCCCGCCGTGCCTGCTCAGTTGGCCTCTAGTGTCTTGTGTGTGTGGTTGCCTCGGGTCTTGGGCTTCTCCGGGGATCCACCTTTCTGGTCAGCTTGGACTCTGCTGGGCTGGTGGATCACGTACCACAGGGTGTGTGATCTCTGTTGAGCTTTCACTTCCTGTACAGGACTTCTCCCCGTTCCGTGTGCTCTGGCCCAGGCTGTTAGATCGTGCAGTGGCGACCCCACCGGGTGTGTGGTTTCTGTCGAGTCTCCGCCTCCCTGGCCGCACGTCTCCCCCCTCTGTGCACACTGTGCTGGGCTGGGGTGTGTCTTCTGCACCCCTGGTCTATCAGCTGGGCCTTCAAGACCCTGCTCAGCACCGCCTCGCCCAGGAAGTCTACCAGGTTTCTGCTAGGCACAGACGACCGGTCTCTCTGGGTGCCTTTGTAGCACTGTGTAGATCTTTCTCGGGTCTTGTTCACCTTTGTATCCCCCCGGTATAAACCGAGTCTAGTGCCTGCCTGCAGCCTGCTCTCCGGCAGGTTCAAGCGGACCTGGGAACTCTCCTACCACACTATTCCCAACCAGAAATTCATTAGGCTTTTTTCCAAACTGGTGGTCGCAGAGATGGTATCTGCCTCCCAGTAACAGGAAGTTTACCGGGGCCCGAGTCCAGGGTGTGGTGGAGTGACAGTCGGCCCACCCGTACTTCCTTGCCCTCCCAACACTGGTCGGGACGCCCCACACCCCCAGCCCCGCCAGAGAACCGCGGAGGGAGTGGGAGAGGAGGCCGGCCCGCAGGGTCCGGAAAGCCCCGCGCCAGGCCAAGCAAATGGGCTCAGTGATGGCCGAGCAGGGCGGAGCTGCCCGTACCTGGGAAAATGGAGGCAGCACCAGGCGGTGAGTGGCCTGGTGGTGCAGGCAGGAGCCGCGTGGGCATCCACCCCCCGAACAGAGCTGTGCCAGGGATCACTCACAGTGCTGTGCCAGGTCGGGCGCTCGCTCTGTCTCTGGTTTGTCGCCTTCCGTGTTCTCGGCGCTGCCGCCTCGGGCTGTTCAGTCGTGGCGGGGCTCGGGAGCTCCCAGGAATCTTCTTTAATGCCGGCCTGAAACCTCGAATCCTGAATAGGGCAGCTGGCCGCCTTCAGTGCGGCCCCAGCCTCCGGGATCCTGGCTGCATCCACAGCAGCCCTGGCGCCGTGTTCCCTGTTTCACGACTCGCTTTTGCAGCTAAGAATCAGTTCTTTTCCTGCTCCATACTTCAAAGCTGTTGCCTGTAAATGAGGCAGCCTCTCCTGCCGGGGGCAAAGTGGCGTTGAGCCCCCACGACCGGCCAGCAGCAGCAGTCCTCCCTTAAGAGATGGCGAGAGGAAGGTCCACAAGTTTCCCGGCTGCCTGAGGCCCAGTGGCCACCTTTTCCACCTCAGCTACTCCGCGCCAGCCGCCGCAGCCGCCGCCATCTTGAAAACTCTCCCCAGATTTTTTTTTTTTTTAATTGTGGTAAGAACACTTAACATGAGATCCATCCTCTTAACAATTTTTAAGTGTTCAACACATTATTCTGAACTATAGGTACAATATTGTACAGCAGATCTCAGAGCTTGTTTATCTGGCTTGACTGATACTCATATAAGTAGAATCATGCAGTATTGTCTTTCTGTGACTGAATTATTTTGCTTACCAGCCTGACTAAACATTGGTCAAGGAGAGAGTTTTTGCCACCAGTTGGCTGAGGCAGAGAGAGCACGGGGCAGAGTGACACTAGATGATTCTGGAGAGATAAGCAGCAGTCAAATAATGAAGTCTTTGTAAATCAGGTTATCCTAAGAATACTGAAGTTTTCATTGAGAGGGAGGGGGTATGACATGATCAGACTGTGTTTTCTTAAAATCTACTCAGACTGCTGTGTGGAGAATGGACTGAAAGGAGCTAGAATAAATACTAGAAGACAAGTTAGAAGGCTAGTGCTGTTGTCATGGAGAGAGACAGATAATGGATAGATCAAGGGGATGATGGTGGTAGAAACAGACATAGAGGAATTTAAGATATTTAGGAGGTAAGATTGGCAGGACTCAATGATAGGTTGGTAGGAAGAAATGGGTATCACTAAGTCTCTGGATATCTCATTTAATCTTTATCGTGACCCTGTGAAACACGTTATTATTTTCTCCATTTTATGGATAAGGGATTTGAAACTCAAAGTACTTAAGTGACTTGCCCACAGGTCACACAGCTAATAGTTCTAAAGTTACTCTCTTTCCACTGTTGTACAGGAATCAAGCAGCTCCTCTTTGAAGAAGATTCTCTTGCCTATTTTGTACCACTGAAAGCTACGACTACTCAATACCTGTATCACTGTATTCCACTCATAATAGTCTCATTATCTGTTTGCCTGTGAGACAGGAAAATAAATAAAAATATCATCACAGAAGCTGGCTGCAGTTTGAGCCAGTTGACGTCCAAGGGCAGTACAGATTGATTCCTTTGTTGAAGAAAGTGCTTTCATGGACTTATCTGGCTATGAAAAGAGAGGGCCCCTGGGCAGAGCTGAAATAAGAAAGGTTTGGGCAATAAGGAATTAAATTGCTCTGCATAACAAAGTTACTGGAATTTTGGCGCAAGGACCATGGACATTGTGTTCTTCGTCACTGTAACCTTAGCGCCTGGCACACGGTTACTAAATACATTTTTGCTGAATGAATGGTTCTTTAAAAAGGGGGTTACTCCTGGAAGAGAAGATGGGAGATAGGGTCCAGAGAGAAAGAGCCCTAGAAATTTGGTGAAGAGGAACGATAAAGTCAAGATGTAATTCTTTGAGATGACTCCATGACTTTTCTAGGAACAGTATCAACTGACACTCAATTTTAAATTTTCTGTTTTAAAAGAAAAATTGTTACAAAACTTAACTAGAATAGAAACTTCTTCACATGACATAAATCCTGTAAAGTCCTGATCAAATGGTTAAGCAATTGATAAACATTAAAGGCAAAGCCTTCTTATGGGAAATTAGTTTCCATCCAGCTCTCAGCTGTCAGTCAAGCATCTAAAGATTTTTAGGCCAAGACAGAGTTGGCACCGTATTGGGGGCCAGGTGACCACGGAGAAGCAGATTGTGGCTCTAACTGACCTGAGAGCAAATGTGAGACAAACCCCCACAGGCGTAGTAGACACTATTTGCTTCCCAAACATCCATCCCCACTTTTTCTGGTAATAAATAAATAAATACATAGATACATAGATAGATACATAGATAGATAGATAGATAGATAGATAGATAGATAGATAGATAGATAGATAGACAGACAGACAGACAGACAGATTTTCATGTGAGATTGTAGCTTTTCCCTGCTCTTCATCCATGTCTCCAGGTAGAGCACATGACCTACATCTAGCCAGTCAAAGAAACACAGCCCCTGGCCACAACGATTGGTTCAAGGATGAAGACAAGATTCAAGCAGAGCCAAGGAGACACAATGAGATTTTTCTCCAGACTTCTGGGAAAGAGGCAGGTACTCCTTCCTATTGAATATGACAGATATGAAGCTGGATGTAAGGTGCTTATTGCCAGCTGGGAAAGAAAGTATGTCTGAAAACAGAACTGACACAGAGGAAGTAGAGTTGACAGATACAGAGAGAGAAACCTGGTTCTGGTAACATTTTTGAGAAGCCAGATCAAGCCTCATCTGAAGTCAGACTACCCCTGGACTTTTCCATTGCATGAGCCCATAAAAATCCTTTTTGCTTTTGGCCACTTTGGATGGAGTTGTCTGTCCCTTACATTTGGGGGAATCCCAATTATGATGTAAGATAGTGGTTGGAGTTATTCTATCTGGAAAGCATGGCTGCAGAAAGCAGGAGTACTTGGGTCAGCGAGTAACACAAGTTTATCTCCCGTCAAGAGTGTAAGTGTGGGACTGGCTGATTAGCTCAGTCGGTTAGAGCATGGTGCTGATAACACCTTAGTCCAGGGTTCAATCACTGTATCAGCCAGCTGACAAAAAAAAAAAAAAAAAGATTGTGAGTGCCCCGAGGCCCAGAGCTGTGTTACTTATCACTGTCATGGTACTGGGCTTTCAATGATTATTTCAGAAGTAAAAGGAGGACAAGAGGAAGGCAAGGTGGCAGAAAGAACAGGGGATGGGAAATGGAATGTACAAACTCCTCTCAAAGAAACAGAAATCCTGGGTTTCCTGGTCACTTTGTTCAGGGAAGACTAGGCCCTGCAGGGGCCCAGCAGGAGCCATGAAGCAGGAAATGAGGGCATAGAAGCTTCCAGCACGAGCCTACTCCAAAGGGCCATTTACCAGGAAATTGTCTAGAAATGACAGTGCAGCTACAATCGGGTCATTACTTTCCCTACAAATATTTCTCCATTTTGTGAGCAACAAGGACACATTCAGCCAACTGCGTGGTGCTTCAGCTGAAATAACAGACCAGAGGAAACGTGTAATTGGCTTTCATTGAAACTGTAGGGCAGCCTGGCCAAGCTGAAGCCTTTTTTCTGGTTCTAGCATAGAAATTATTTTCTGGCTGGTCAGCTAGCTCAGTTAGATAGAGCACAGTGTTGATAACGCCAGGGTCAAGGGTTCAGATCTCCTTACAAGCCAGCTGCCGAGAAAAAAAAAATTACTTTCTGCTTAATGTCAGGCAATTTGTGGGGACTAAGGGGGAAGAGAGGGGAAAGAGAAAGAGAACCAACCTCTGGGTCAGCCTCAGCCTTCTGTCAAGCTTACTAGGCCCAGAGCTTTGTCTGAATAGCCACCAGGGACAGAAAAGGGATCTGGGTAAGAAGGCACTTGGGGCAGAGAAGGAGTAAGAGGAAGAGAGACAGAAAGGGGAGGGGTTGGAAAAGAGGGTGTTAATCTTGGATGAAATAAGTTAACTTACAAATAAGTTTTCCAAAAAATAGTAGTCAAGTGGATATCATTTCCCACCTATCTGCCTGTATGAAATTTATACTTGGAAATGACAAACATAACATCCATCAGTTTATCAATTCATCACCTGGCATATGTAATGACAATAATTTAATAATTAGTTAATAATATCAAAGATTAGAGTGAAAAGGAAAATTTGTAGCTCATCCAAAGGGACATAAAGCATTAGTTCAGAGACCTGTGACTAATCTGTACTTTGGAAGTGAGGGGAGGAGTTAAAAATTTTCCAAATCCTGGGGAACTTTTCTGGGTGATTTGGAGACTTCATGGTTTATTTTGTTTACTTCCAGGAATTTTCTATCTGGAATTTTCTATCTCATCTACTTCCGGAATTTTAATCTACTTCCAGGCATTTTCCATCTACCATTCCTTTAGGCCCCTGTGAGTTTTGCGTTCCCAATCCTGGCCCGCCAGCTTGAGGGGACATGCGAGTTCCACACAAAATAGTTTGAGGAGACAGGACTCAGGGTCCTCTGTGTGCTCTCCCTGAGGGCCCTAAAAGCGATGTTGTTGTGCAGTTCCCATGGTGGTACTCTGGTTATGTGTTTCCCTGAACAAATTATCCCTAGGATCCCATGGACTTCTGCCTTAGCTTTTTTATAGGTCAGGAGATCCAAAGGACCACATGCCTGGTCCTCAGGAAGGACCCCCAGGCATCCCCAATAACGGAAGGAACACTAAGTCACACAGGCCTGGGCCCAGGTTCCGCCTCCATTACCCACCAGCTCTGTGAGGCAATGGTGGGATGGAAACAGTGTGGGACTGGAGTCAGGAGGACCTAGGTCTGGGACCTCAGGAAAGGTTCTCAGTTACTCTTTTCTTAAACTGTCTAAATCTCAGTTACCTCAATAGTAAAATGGAGATTATACCAACTACTTTAAAGTGTTGCTGTGATAATTAAAAGAAATAATGTGCCTGCTGTGAAGGAGGCATTAAATAACTGGTTGATATTACAGCGTTGTTATTGTTATTTTGTGACCTTGGGCAAGACACTTAACCTCTCTGAACTTGCTTTCTCTCCCAAAAAAACTTGAAGTAACAATAATTACTTCTCAGGATGGTTACAAGGATTATCTATGTAAAGATTATAAGGATTATATATGATACCATATGTAAAGCACCTGGCACAGTGCTTGATATGTGTTAGATTTCTTTCCCTCTCCCTCCCAAACTTCCCCACAAGGCAATCTAGGAAAAGAGTTTCAACGCTCCATCACGGCCAAGCTGGCCCCCACATTTAGCTAAATACCAAAAAGAATCTGTCCCTGAAGTTAGCTTTTTGAACTGCTAGTCCTTGGAGTCCCCTACCTGCAGTGCTCCGTCCACACCCATAAAAGGAAAACTGTCAGACCGCAGGCCTCAGAGGAGGTGGCCAAGAAGAAAGCTGACAGCTGCAAGATTCCTCGCTCAACACTAGAGGGAGCAATGAACTCGGAAATGGTTAGGGCCACACCTAAAATCTCAACTTTGTCTCGCGCCCCAGTCTCCCAGATTGGGCAGAACCGATCAGGGAGAGAACATTTCCTTTGTGGGAACAAACAATGGGAGAAAATGTAGAGAGAGTGGAGAACACACCTTCCCTTCGGCTTCAGCCTGGCTCCGGGCTAGAGAGCCCTCTCTGTCATCTAGACTGTGGCTCTGATATCCTGGTGGAGGAGTAGGTGCGAGGGCTTGAGGAAGAGAAAGTAGGAAAGGCAGGCCAGATCAGTTTTGCCATTCACCGCAACTTCTACATCTAGCTCATTCAGCAGCTTAGTAAGTCCCAGTGGGTCACAGCTGGAAGAACCTTATACAGCCCCAGATGTTTCGTTGGAGGGCTGGGACCCAGGAGAAAGCTTGAGCAAGATCTCCCAAAGAGTTTATAATAATCCCTCGTAGAGTTTAGCAAATATTTTCATGTATGTCCTCTGGTTTGGATATTCACAACCACCTGGTGTTGCAGGCAAAGACTATTATTTCATTTCACACGTTAGGAAACTGAGGCTCAGGTAAGTGTCCGTTGTTCTTCTCTTGCCCACTAAGCCTTCATTGCCACCCCCATGCCCTCCTTTCTTGCTTTCCCCTGTTTTAAAATCAGTCCAAACCTACACACCTAACCCCAGGAAGACTGCTACTCAGCTCCAAGTGTTCCATAAATCAAATTTTAAAATTTTGCTGCATTTGCTGTCTTCCTAACCCACCCAGCATGATGGAGACATAATGGAGCATAGTAATTTGAGGGTGTAGTTTGAAATCAGATCTAAGTAAATATTCTATGTTCATCACTTATGAATTCCATGCCCATGGACCTCTTTGTGCCTCAATTTCCTCATCTGTAAAATGTGAATGTTAACGTCTAACTCATGGGATTATTTTAAGAGTTAAATGAAATGTACTCTGTAAAGCAATTACATAATGCCTAGCATATAGTTTAATAGCTTGATAAATGCATTTAGCATATATAATTATATTAAATCATCTTTAGAAATTAGTCTATTACTTTCATGCCATTTACCAATGAAGTTAAATGAAGTTAAGTGGAGAGGTTACTTTGCCAAGTAGGTTTGTGTACTGGGTTGCATGGTGTCCCCCATAACTCATGTCCACCCAGAACCACAGAATGTGAACTTATTTGGAAACAGGGTCTTTGCAGATGTAATGAGTTAAGATGAGATCATAGTGGATTAGGGTGAGCTCTAAATCCAGTATGACTGGTACCTTCATAGGAAGAGGAGAGAACATATAACACTGAGACACAGAGGGAAGAAGGCCATGTGAAGACGAAGGCAGAGATTGGGATGATGCGACTACAAGCCAAGGACTGCTGGGGGCCACCAGCAAGTAAGACAGAGGCATGGAATAGATCATCTCTCAGAGCGCCCAGAAGGAGCAAACCTTGTCAATACCTTTACACTTCTAGCCTCCAGACTGAGAGAGAATAAACTTCTGTTGTTTTAAGGCATCCAGTTTATGATCATTTGTTACAACAGCCCTAGGAAATGAATACAGCTTATGACAGAGCTGAACCAGACTCCAGATTTTTTTACTTTCAGTCCAGCCATCTTTTACTCCATTATTTCCTCCCCAAATCAGCAACAAACATTTGTGGAACACCCACCCAGAAAGATTACCTATTGGAGAAAAATTGACACAATTTATAATCTTTTAGCATTTCTTTATTAAATTGTTGCCTGACATACAGAAGGCATTTAATAAATATCTTACTGGCAAGTTGATAAAATAATAGATATTAAAATGTTATATTGTGTTATACAAATTTAAAATATTATTATGAGCCCATTTTCTACCTCTGTGTACACCCTCACACCAGATTCTAAATTTATGTGCAAGTTTTATATATTGAAGAATCACAAAACTCCAGAACTCTCTCTCACTGCTGCAGCCTGAAAGTTACAATGGATTCACAATCCCTGCCTTTTCACTAACTCCAGGGGTCATAAATTGAAAGAAAAACAATCTGAACACCATCAGAACTATGAACCCTACAAGGCAGAGATGATCTCATTCTTGCTGGGTCCTTCCACACTCCCTCAGGAATGGGTAGAAGGGAACTCAGGGAGCCAGGGGAGCTGCCCATTGCTATAAAGGAAATAGGATACAGGGCACTGCTCCCTCACAGTCAGCCTAGGAGAGGAATGGGTGTTGGTGGGTTAACAGCTACAATGGGAGGGAGGAGACGAGGGAGGAGCTGATTCACTAGGACAACTCTTAGAGTGACTCAGAAAAATAGCCTGTTCTCCCACATGTGCCTCATTGTCAGGCGATGAGGCACTTCCTCATTGCACACCCATAGGCAGAGCAAAGGGGAGGAGAAGGAAATGGGATTTTTCAAGTTCATGGGCCTATTCCAGCACCTACCATTCTGTGTTTTTAACCATTTCAGACATTTTGTTTCAAGTCAAGTCAGTATTTATTGAGAACCTACTATGTGCCTGGTCCTTCATCTTACATTTTAGATTGTCAGTTTTCTGAACACAGGGTATCATGTTTTTCTGAAGTTCTGTATTTCCTACTACATCATTACTCCAAAAGCACTTGGGCTGCTTTTGTCAACTACTGGTGTTGTCAACTATTGTTGACAAGAGTACAATAGTCTTGCTGTCCTTCGTATATAGAGATGAACCTCCCAAGCCTACAGTCGATATGGGGAGGCATGGAACTGTTTTTCTGGCTCTAATGCTGGCTTTACAATCATCCACGTCTATTTTCTGGACCAGTCCTCATTGGGAGATCCAGTGTGTGGTGAGCAGAATATGGCTCCAAAGGTTTGGAGTTGCACATCATTGTTGGACATTCTTTCTTTACTATTTACTAGATCTATGATCTTAGTTGATTTCTCTGAACCTCTATCTTCTCATCTGTAAATTGAACACAATGCTATCTATCTTACAGAGTAGGATAGATTTCTCATACAGTACTGAAAATTAATACATACATCATTATATAAAAGTACATGGCACAGTGATGACATGATAAATACTAGTTTACTTCCTTCAAACTATGATGGCACAGACTGAACACATCCATCCACCAGACTGTAAACTGCATGAGTGGGCTGAATCTGCCTGGAGGACTGTGTCTGCTCAGGTGAGTACTAGGTCCCTAATACTGTCTTGAAAATAATAATTGTTAAGATTAGGAATAATGTGTTAAAAGTATACATTGTTTATGTATTGTAAACATTTGTCTTATAAGTATTTATTATATTGTATTTTAAATAATGTGCTTACTATTAACGTAACCAGCTGAATAAATCTGTGAGCTGAAGTGCAATCTATGGAAAAGGGATCCAGAAACTTTGACCTCAGGTAGGCTTGCAGTTAGGGATGCATCCTCTCCCATTTCTGGGTTATTTGGTCCTCCCTAGGGCTTGCTGCCACCAAGATCTGCATTCCTGTGTTCACAAGTAGGACAGGCATTCCTTGCCATCATCTACACTGTCCTCTGCTTAAGCTCTACTACAAACGCCATTGCCCCACATTTTATAATGGGGCCAAGGACACAAAAGAGTCCCCTCATCTGGCAAACGTGTGGGAAACCTTGACAGACAAATTTGCAATTATTACACTTCTGCCTGGAAGGCAAGTAGGCTGCGTGTATGCCGTTCCTGGTGCTATCCGGTGTCTCTGCCCCAAGGGCTCCAGAGCTAATAACACATAATGTGAAAAGAGAAGGGTGGTCTCCGGGTGTTTCATCTTTGCGCCCTTGCTTCCAGCACCACACCCACAGGCGCGTCCAGGAAAAAAAAAAAAAAGAGGGAGCGAGGTAGCAAAACCAAGTCATCAGGTTTTCGACTAATTCTAAAGCAGACATCAAAGCTCACTTCATTTATTACTATTCTGGATAAAATCCCAATCAATCGGTCCACCAGAAGCCCGCCATTCCTAAGCTTCCCGCACAGTCAGGGTAAAGCACGAAGCGCTCGCCACGGTCCTGGCCAGTGACTGCACAGAAGATGGAAAGTTGCAGAACCCGAGGCGGAAGGGGCGCGAGCCCACCCTCAAGCCCCGGCCGAAGCAGAGCGCTTCCTCCCGGAAGTGACGCGAGCTCAATCCCAACCTGGCTCTCCCCAAACAAAAGGGATCTTGGGGGCCCGGGAGGAGCCTGAATGACTCCAGAGAAGCCCCTCCCCCAGCCGGCGCGGATTGGGACAGGGGCTGGAGAGGCGAGGCGGCGATTGGCCCTGGCGGGTGCCAATTCCCCCGCCGGCGGTTGAGGGGGCGGGGCCCCAGGGGCTGTGGATGGGGAGCGGGTGGCGGAGGCGGCAGCGAGCGGAGCCGGGAGTGCCGTGGAAAGGTAGGAGCCGCTATCGCTGAGGGTTGGCGATGGCAGGGAGGCCGGGTTCTCAAGAGAAAAGCCAGGGTAGGAGTACCGGTAGCCTCCCGCCACCGCCCCAACTGCCACCGAGCCCGTCCCCCGAGGGGGCGGGGCCGTCTTCACCTCCCGGTATTCCCTGAGGAGGCGGCTCCTCATCTTTCCAGGGTCTTCGTAGCTACTTTTTGTCCCTGGTCAATTCCCAGCTCCTCAGAAGGGGCTCCCCTCCTGTCACTCCTTATTTAAAGGCCCTTCCCGCCCAGCTCCTCAGCCTTGGCGTAGGACTCACAGGTTCCTCTTCTCTAAGCTGCCGCCCCCATCCCCATTTTGTACCCTCAGGAGGCCAGACATCTTTCCCTACTGCACCTGCCCCTGCTCGCTAGGGTGGGACCAGAGCTAATTTCTTCCGTACGATAAAATTAGTGTTTTCCAAAAAGGAGGGATGGACGAGGCAAAAATCAAAGACCGGACCTAGACAGCCCGATCCACAGAGGAAGCGACCTTCCCCCACCTCAGTTCTTCCCATCCCCCACTCCCTGATGCTCAGCCTTCCTCCTGCAGCCCCTCGAATCCTCGGTCTTCCTGTGGGGACTCCAGAGCTCCCCTACTTGGGGACTTTTTTAGACTCTGGAAGGAAAAATAGTAAACCCTCCCTCCTTCACCCTTTGTGCCTTCTCTCCACTCTCTATTCCTTATGGGAGAACCCAGCTTCTAAGGGTTTTCTTCAGGGTTGAGTTGCGTTTCATTTTTGTTTTCCATCCTGTGTCTTCCCTGAGAACTTGATGAAAACCGTCCTTTTAAATTTCACGGTGAGGTGGGTGTGTTGAATATCTGCAGAGTTGGTTTTGTGTGGGTAGGAATGCAGTGTATATTGTTTGACAGTCAATGAGTAACAGCATGTTTTCAAGTCAAACAGTATAGATAAGTAAATAGCATTCGATTAGGAATGAGTATTTCCCAGTCTAGGGTGGGCTGGTCTGTTGCTCAGGGAGACTGCAGTTAACCTTGAAGGTATACTGCAGGTTGAAACAAAAGGCACGAAGTGTTTGAAGGAAATTCAGGTTCAGTCGTCTAGGTTTATGATTAATCTGGTCCAGTGGCTTTTGATTACTCTCTGACCCCTCTTTTATAGTGGTTCCCCACCCCCAGGGGAAACTAATACATATATGATGTTGGTGATTTGTTTTATAGTATCAGCATAGTCTACCAAAATTTAGAGGATGAAAAGTAAGAAAGTTTTAAATCTCAAGAGATAAGGGCAAATAAAGGCAAGAAAAATTCTAGTTATTCACACGTGTAACTACCGAAAATGTCTCTATAGTGTGCTCCTAAGGTTTTTGTCAAGATGTCCTTCATTTCAGCAGGTGCTGAAAAGTATTGATGATTTTAACCTAATGTTAATGTCATTGAATCCCCAGTAATCATCTATGGCAAACATTTCCATGTATTCAAACTTGCCATATTTTTAGCATTGTTTCTTTTGCTTTCAAGCCCAAATCCATTACACTACTCTTACCCATTGCCAACACTGATAGCAATGAGATGCAAAGGAATGGGAATCACAGAGGATGATTGTAATGGCTGCTGTCTTTTACCTTCTTGATTAGACTTCCAGAAGGTAGACCTCCTGAAAGTAATATTTTTGAATAGTTAAGTTCAAAGGTTTCAGAGCCACTCAGTGCTCACAGATTTACTCAGTGATTGTTTCCAGATTTCCAGTAAGAAAGCACAAAGAAGAAACTGTGTGGAGGGTCTCTCTGGCAAACATAAAGTGTACTGCAATAAGAGGATAAGACATGGGCCCCAGCAATAGCAACAGAAAAAACTAAAAGCAGAACTCGAAATCCCAAAAAGATATATCTTATTACATGAGCAGAGAACAGAAAATAAGGTAAAAGACTAAGGAAACCAAAGTAGTGATTATTGCCAGGGCTATAATAAACAGAGAAGGAAAAGCAAATAATGTTCTTTGATTATTTGGCACAATAAGCAAGACCTGTTTGATACACTTTTGGGTCTCAGAAGTCTTTTCTCTAACTTTGTCCTTTTCTTTCTGGTGGCTGGCTGGTAGAGGGATCAAACCCTGAACTTTGGTGTTATCAGCACCACACTCTAACCAACTGAACTAACTGGCCAGCCCTCTTTTCTTCAACTTTTTCAACACCTGTTTGGTCATGTTAGATTAAGAAAAGCATTGCATGTAGGGGATGTTTATGTATATGTATATCTCATTAAGTTATAAATTCTTTGAGGGCAAATAATTTTTTTTTCATCTTGTATCTTTCAAAGTGTATAGTATGACTTAATGAGTGTTTGTTGAGTTTAATTTAAAGATGTCACCTTAGGAGAGACAAAAAAGATAAGGCACTATGACACATCCTGTTAGTATAAACAATCTACTTTTTTTGGTCTTGATTTAACTTGGTTTTCCCTATCTGATGTATTATGAAACTCATATCTTGAGTGACTCTAAAATATTGAATCTCCTATAAGAAAATAACTGCTGATTAGATGATATAATTTTACTGTCATGGAATTTGAACCAGACTTATGCTAATCATTTTAAGATTTTATTTTTCTAAGAATCTAACCTGATGAGAATGAAGTAAATTTAGGAGAGCACACTAGGAACTGATTGCTGATTTTTGTTTAAGGATAGTTTGAGTGTTTGGTTTTGAGAAATTACTGATCTACGTTGGGATTTTTCAAAATATATTTTTACTTGATTTTGTGCTTTTAAACTAGCACCAAATATATGGATGGGGCACAGAACATTAAGGGCACATTCCTAAATGTAACCATACAGACTGATTATGGTGGGCATAATATGCTCAGTCTACTATGGATTTGTATCTTTAGAATCAGATTTGCAGTGCTACCAGTTAATTTACAGAACAGGATTTGAATTCTTGGCTTTTCTGAGTGGAGCAGAATGGTATTTCTCAGGGGTTGCCATTGAACTGGTGTTTGGTGGCATGAGATGAGAAGCAGAGATTTGTTTCTAGAGGAAATTTGTCCAGTCTGCGGTGGTTGACCCCAGGAATGGCTTGTTAGCCTGTTTCTAAAGGCCATTTTTTATTTCCTGAATATTTGCTGCTAATAACTAAAAATCAAGTCTTCCAGTTTCAGTTCAAAGCATTTGTGAGAAAATGGCTTATTTATCCTAAGGCTATAGAGTGTGGTTATTTACGGCACAGATTTTAAAGGCAAACCTGAGTTCAAATACCAACTCTGCTCCTGTTTCACTGTGTTACCCAGGACAAGAACAGAATTTTTTGTCTTCATCATTCCTTAATTTCCTCAGCTGTGAGATAGAAATAACTTTTAAAGTTTAAGGATATCAAGAACATACTTATATCACAAAATAACATGCCCAGGATGTAAGAAGCGCTCAGTAATTGATAGGTATTATTATTATTACCATTTGGGATGTGAGTTAAAAATTTAATATTAAATATTCTTTCATACCTTTAGAATTTTAGCAGAGGTGAAGAATTAGTGTTTGATCCTAGCTATTGATTAGTTTTGTTTTAAATTTTTCCAATATATAGCTAACATTCCTAAGTAGAGGGAAACAAAACTTGGATATGTCGTAATCTCAGACATCGAGCCAAGGATTTTTAGGAGATTGTCTGTCTTGGAGTGTGTGTGTTTCATATTTTGTCATGCAAATGATCTTTCTCAAATTTTTTGGCCCGAGGAAAAAGAAATGTAAAGGATTCAGCCAGCTGATGTCTTCTTTCTGAATTGTCATTTGCTGTACTCCAAGCCCTACTTTCTTAAATACCACCATCCTGAATGTTGTATAAATGATTTTGTGGATACCATGATTACTGTGCAGGGTTGTATCTTCTGTGAGATTTAAGGGATTTTCAATGATAATTTTGATTAAAAGTGATTTTTGCCTTACCTTTGAAGACATCCTCCTCTGCTGCCCCAAAAGTGAGAAGCAATTATAGGAACAACCAAAACTAGTGTGAGAAGAAAACATGGATAGGGAAGTTAAAGAAAAAGTGGAGGTGGGGGAAGGCGAGGGCTGGGTTTTGTGGGTTTAAGAATACAGGACCACAAGCAGGCATTGAAGTAAAGAATTCAGTAATATGGTTCCTTTCTGCCAAGTGTTTCCAAACTCTACATTTCAGATACAAAGCCAAAGCTTCCCATCTAAAATGTGTCCTTTACTGGTGAATGAATCCTTTCTGACATCTGGAGCCACAAAGAATATAACCCTCAATTGTTACTGAGTTTAAAGAGTATAACCCCTAATTGTAACTGAGTTTAATAGAAACTAGAAAGGAAAATAGAAGAGCACAGGATGATGGGGTTTACAAACAAAAAAGACTTGACCCTTAGCCTTGGGAGTATCTGCATAGATCCTTTGTGCAAAGCTGCTGGCAAAGGCTAGGCTGAAGTGTGCTATAGGTCTATCCTTATAGAAAGGTGAAAGCCAGAGAAGAACAGAAGGGAGAAGTGGGAATGAATTATTTTAACAAGAGAGAGGAATTACGAGTTATAAAGGAGAGAAGGATGAAGGATAACTGAAAGGTAGATTGTAGGAAACAGAGAGAAGCACTAACTTTGTTTATTTGATGGGAGGATGCCCCATCACTTGGTTTCTACTAACCCTTTCTCTTACAGCAGGGGCTACAGAAGTAACAGCAGAACCAATCTAGTTCTTAATTGGTTGAGGGTACAAAAATGATCTGGTCTAGTCCTATATATCAGCTTCATCCTGTTGCCTCTTGTCTTTAAATTGAGGGCACAGAAGAAATTTTCTTAGAAGGCTCTATCCCCAAGGGCTTCTCCACTCTAAGCCACTAGCCCTCACCACACTAGCTGACTTTTAACATGTTCCTCTTGGGGGTCTAATTCTCATTCAGCATGTCTTACATCGTAGTCAACATTTCTCCCACTAAAACCAGTTCCTTGTTCCTTTTCTAACATCTCTTTCTGTTAATGGCATCATCATTCTAGTCAACCAGTCTCAAAATCTCAGCTGATCTGGGATTGTTTCCCCACTTACCTACCTAAATGAAATCAGTCATTAAGTTACTATAAGTAAATTCTTTATGATATATCTAATATCAGACTTTCCTATCCTTACTGCCACCATCCTAGTTTATACATTTTTGCCTCATACCTATACTGTTAAATTTCTCTCCCAACTGTTCTTTCTGTATCCAGTTTCTCTTCAGTCAAGTCAGCTCTGCTCCTTAAGCCTTAACCCTCCTCAAACTATGCTTTGTTATGATATTCACTTGGTTAAAAATGTTTAGTAGCTTCTCGTATAAAGATTGGCTGGGATTCAGGGTACTGTACATTTCTTTCCATCCAGTATTTTTGGAGTTCCCCTTTGAACTGGAGACTGCTAGGTGCTAAGTTTCATCAAGTTGAAAAGACAGAGTAGTGATCCGGAGTTCAAAGTCTTGTGAGAAAGAAAACAGATATGTAAACATAGGAATTGATAAAATAGTACGTGATAACTGCTCCTGAGTTACAAATGTAGATACATATCCATTATGCATTTAATTTAGTGTAAAAAATAGCTGTGATATTATTAGAAAATCCATTTCTCAGTTATTACAAGTTAAAATTGAGACTTGATTAAAAGCTGTAAAACTTCAGTGGAAGCAAAGACATGCTTTTCACCTATATACTACAGGCACAGAAAGCTAATTAGGCAGAAGAATGTTCTTTTCTTTTCCCAAGTAGCATACAGATACCATTGGCCTGGACATGTGTTGAACATGTCTGTAAGCTGACTTTTCCAGGAGCTGGCCAGGCCATTTCTTTCTTCTTGGAGCAGATCAACCAGCCAAATCCGGAGGAGTAAACTTGGTTTGATTTGTAAATTAGACACATGAATGATGGACAGTGATGACCCGTTGGAAAAAGGAAAACTTCATTATCCTTGCAGATGAAACCAAATATATGCTCTTCAGGGATGAGAAATGAGAGAACTGAGCAGTCACTAACTCATTTAAACCACACAGCCTTCTGTTAGAGTATATATGGTTATCCCCATGTTGTTGTTCCCTTGTTGGGGTATTTTATAAATTGTGGTGGCTTTATTTCAGAAAAGCAAAAATTTAGTGGACTGATGGACAGATAGATGATACAGACAGACACATATTTGATTGAAATCATGTTCTAATTTCCTTTACACTAAATAAAGCCAACTAACAGATATCATTAAAATGGCTCAAACTTCTGGTAATATTCTGATGTTAAAGGATACATATTTTTCAGTTCGTTAGAGCGCAGACTTGTAACACCGAGGTAACAGGTTTGGGTCCCTATACCAGCCAGCCACCAAAAAACAACAAAACAAAACAAAAAAAGATACATATTTTTAAATTTTTAGTGAAAAAAGTTTATTAATGTAAAAACTACTATTTATTTTCATTAACATCTAATGTAGTTCTTCTGGTTTAGTTGAAACCAGAATGCGAATACTTGAAATGGTGTAAACAGATATCCAGGTACACAAACCTGTTTTTAATAGCTTTGTGCTCATGTCCTCATTTGAGGGGAGAAATGTCTCAGTGTTTGTTTATGGGCATAAGGCTACTTCCTCCTTTTCTTCAATATGCATATAATTCTTGCTGGCACCATACAAGAGAGACGATGAGAGAAAAAGACAGATGGGTACACACACACACACATACATACCCCACAAATACATGAGTCTTAAAAGAGAACTAAACAAAACAAAAACCTGATACCTGTCATGGTGTCCCGAAAGTGGGTCAGACTGGATCTTAAAAAGACATGAGTGCTATAGACCTAGTTAGTTCTACTATATAACTTTCTTCACATAACAACTCTGGCCTCAGTACTCATCTGTAAAATGATAGTACTTAATTAGATTATTTCTAAGGTCCCTTCCAGCTTTGTGAAGCTCGTTGTTTTGTTTTGTTTTTGCGGCTGGCCAGTATGGGGGTCTGAATCCTTGGCCTTGGTGTTATAACACCACACTCTAACCAACTGAGCTCACCAGCCAGCCATTGAAGCACATTTTAGCTGAGGTTTTTCTACCTCATGATTTCTAAGGCCAATAAAATATCAGGTGTGAACAGTGGTTACTAAGTAGCAGTAGTTACCAAGGAAGCCTCTAGAGTCAAATTACCTGGGTTCAAATCCCATTTCTGCAACATACTACCTATGAGACTTTGAACAAGTTAGCCTCTGTGCTTCAGCTCTCCCATCTGTTAAATGGGGATGATGATGAATTTGTTGGTGTTGGTTATGGCATCTATCACCTATGGTTGTTTGTGAGGATTGACTTAGTACATGTTAAATTCTTAGAACAGTGTCTGGCACACATTGATGTTTAGCTCAATAAATGTTAATCTTTTCTGAGGTTGTTTTTGTGTGTTAGGGGCGGGGGCAGCTGGCCAGTATGGAGATATTGTTTGAGTTCTTAGAAAAACTGTGCTATAGAATTCTGAGATGGTGGTGATAAATATTGATAGTTCAATTATATCATTATTAATTTCTGTACTAAGCATAAATCCAGAAAATCTGGTATCCTAGAATTTGCTTTGAATAGAGTACTGTGTTGTTTGAATAGAGTACTACAGTATCGTAAATGTTGACCTTGAAGAGTATTAGCATAATTACAGAGCTCTTGAGACCTACTTCAAAGTCTATATTGACAGTATTGGATAAACAAGCATCTTGATCCCTTAGCACCATTGTAATTTCTTTGTAAGTGCACTATTCATATTATATTTCAGGATAACTCAAAGCATCCTTCCTCAAAGGATCCTGAGGTTTACAATCTCTAAAAATGTTCCAAAATTATTCTGCTTTATGTAATGTTGTCTATAGAGTAGCTGGAAAAAGCAGACTGATAAGACAAGCGCATTTGAGAAATAGTATGCTAAGATACACTCATGGTAAGGGAAAGGCTTAGATGTAGTTCTAATAGTCTTTAAAAGTAGCATGTTGTATTAGTTTGCTAGGGCTGCCGTAACAAAGTGCTAGAGACTTGGGCTGTCTAGTTAGCTCACTTGGGAGAGCATGGTGCTGATAACACCAAGGTCAAGCATTTGGATCCCCATACTGGCCAGCCACCAAAAAATAAATAACAAATAAATAAAAATGAGAAATGTGATGTTTGTAAAATTTAAAACATTTCCTACTCTGACTTATTAGTGTTAAAATTACTTCACTGTGTCGGAGAAGCCTGTAGCACCAAATGCAGCCAGATAAAAATTTCCTCAAAATAAATAGTACCACAGACTGGATGGCTTAAACAACAAAAATTTATTTTCTCACAATTCTGGAGGCTTTAAGATCAGTGTGTCAGTAGGGTTGACTTCTAAAGTCTCTCTCTTTGGCATATAGAATGGCTGTCTTCTCCCTGTATCTTCGCATTGTCTTACCTCTGACCCTTCTGTATACAAATTTCCTTTTCTTATAAGGACACCAGTTATATTGGATTAGGGCCCACCCTAATGACCTCATTTTAACTTAATTACCTCTTTAAAGACCCTGTTTCCAAATGCTGTCACATTCTGAGGTACTGGGGGTTAGAACTTCAACATATAAAATAGGGCGGAGGGCACAACTCAGCCTATAACACATGTGTTATAGGGATCCAGATAGTCCAGTGATATCTTTTACCTTCAGCTGGGAGAAGTTCGATTTGAGATATTGGTAATTAAGCTTATATTGCTTAATATTGTAGAATTCAATAAAATGAGATTTGTTTTTGTACTTTGAGTTTAGAACTTTTGTAAATAATAACAAAAACAAAAACAGCTTTCTTTAACAAATGTACAAAAGATCTGCTTTCTTGATCAGAAAATTGTTTTCTGATAGCATGTTGACATGTTTTTCTTCCCTAGTCTGACCTTAAAATTCCAAAAGTGGAGTGAGAGGGACCACTTGGAATGTTGTCAAACTCTTACGCCAAATGCATAAATAACCCTTCTGAAAAACCAGAAGTGCCAGAGGGTGGGGAATCTTAAATCTTAGAGATAGCCAAGGTATTGTGTCAACACCTTCCACCCCCTGATATGAGGTTGCTTTGGATACATTTTTTTTTAAACAGCAGTACATTTTTGTCCCTGTTTAGATTTAGTATTTACAAATGTGACAAGTTTCTTTTTTATTAGTATTATTTCACATATACTGGGATTTTAAGGAAGTATATTATCTAGGGAAAAGCTGTCAAAAGCACCCATTTTGTATGTCAGTCTTGGCTGTGTGAGTTTTAAGAGTTATCTGGCCCCCTATATTTGGGTTTTGCTTATATGTATGTGAAAAAGTCTTTATAGAATTGGAGCAAATTTGCTTTACATCTTTGCATATATGTGATCAATAATACTAAAAACATGAATGGACTGAATCTGAGTCAGTTGTAGTCCAAGTATAAATTTATTAAATTTGATATCTGAGTATATAATAAAGAAGTGATTTTTATCCTGTTTTGCAAAAGTAATATCCTAGATGAAATAACTGATTTTTTTTTTTTTTTTTTTTTTTTTTTTTTTGATAGTGGCCAAGTTGATTTTTTTTCAAATACGTCTGTATAGTTTGGGGTTTTGTGTTTTTTGGATTTTTTGTGATTTTTTTGATGGCTAGCTGGTATAGGGATTGAACCCTGACCTTGGTATTATCAGAACCACACTCTAACCAGCCAGCCAATGTATAGATTTTTTTGAGATGTTTTTATGTCAGGAACTATCTAAGACTCATCTAAAAATACTGTTTTACTCTTTTCCATATCACCCACCACTTGGAAAGAAATAAAGCCTTCAGTTCCACATAAAGATATACTCACACCCAGATACTAGGCAGACAAACATCTTTCTGTACTCCACCCTGCCCACCCCTACTGCTTACATAGCTGTAGAAGCTGTTTGGGTGTGTCTTTTTCTGCCACCTAATCTTTGTATGGTAAAAGGGCAACAATGCCTGCTATCCTGTAGGATTAATTCAGTGTTCTAGAGCAGAAGCTGGGACTTCTTCAAGAAGGAGGAAGCACAACCAGAACCAGAATGAGTGAAGTTTGGGTATTATTCAGAAAGAGGAAAAGGTAAGAATACAGAATAAAATGAGCAGAGCTCAAGCCATAGCAACATACTCGTTAGGCAAAATCATCACTATAGTTAAGGAGATACAGCAGTGGGGGGAGGGAGAGTTCACTTTTTGAAACCCATAACTGTTCTGACCGTTGGTACATAAAAAAGTTCATCTAGAAAAGACTCATGCTCTCCTGGCTTTCAGCCCTGACTGGGTGGGAAGGAGCCTGTGAATAGACCAAATGGTATGCTGGGCGAGCTCATTTGAAATTACTTATTGATAACATAAAAATAAGTTTCATATTTAGCCCATAAAGGGGCTTATTTTTCCAGGGTATTAAAATATGTGTAACTTTATCTTTTTTATTGTATATATTTATATGTATATTTTTATTGAGAAAACTATAAAGTTTAATATAGCTACAGCTGGCTGTGCCACAGTGTATGACAATGCATCCGTACAATTTGTCCACAAGTGGTTTTTATTTCAAATTTATAGCTGTAGCATTCCTTGAAATATTTTTTTCTAAATTCTAAAGAAAGTTGGATCTTGGAAGGAATGAGCTGAGCATCTGGTTGAAATGATCTTGTCTTTCAGAGTCACTTACTTGATAATGACAGTGACAAGTAATGGTTTATTTAGAAAATAAGTAGGGCATGAGTTTGTAGACTGCAATGTGACGTGCCAAATATCTGGCAATAATATTTCTGATAATGAATATGGGTTTAGGAACAGCCTTTTTCTTAAAATTTGGGCCACATAAGTCTGCCCAAATATTGGGCAGAAATTGCTGGAATAACTTATTCAGTGGTTTGCCTATATGTTGTTAGTTCTATATTATTTACTGCACAACAAACCCATACTTTCTCTCCTAAATTGAGAGATTCAAAATTAGTTTAATGACTGATTTTTGGTTGAATGAGACAACGAAGAATTTATTGCTGCATTATTTCCTCCTTTGACACTGACTCTGATTGTTAGGTTTCAGTAACTCAAATGGGTTTTCAGGCTTGGCACCTTAAAATACAAGACAAAAAATTACATTTTATCAAATAAAATTTAAGGTCTATCATTTTTAAAAAATTTTTCTTGGTCTAATACACTGTTAGGAAAACATTAAAATCTGCATATAAATAATTTAAAGTGTTAATAGTTGTTTTATAAATATAAAAAGAAAGAAAATTTTAGATGATATTTTTAGTAAAGTGAATTATTTAAATGAGCCTATTTTGATAAGATTTTGCCTGGGTTTTATCACAATATAAAAATGTTAGTGTAATATTCTAGTTTGTGTAATATTTGCTTTACTGTCTTATAGAAAATAATCAGAACTTTCGTCTATAATAGGTTTACTGGTCATAGACTACTTTGCTTTCATAAATAATTAAGATAACAAAAAAATGTAAACTGTGCATTCAAATAAATCATAAAATTCAATGTCATCATAAAAGAGATTTACTCTTGTGGTTTCAAACATGGTACAACTTATGTAAAATTATTGGTTTTCTCTGATAAGATTACTTGTACCAAAACTGGCATGTTTTTGATGATTTTTTAAAAAACATTAACAGAATTGGTTTTTAAAGATGCTTTCAGTCTAATTTCTGAGCTGTGTATTTGGCTTTGGAAATTTGAGATATCTTATTGAATATTCTTAATTAAAAATAAACCTAAAGAACGAAATTTCTAAAATGAAAAAATAAATGTTTTGAATTATTAAAAAAAAATTTCATATAATTCAACATCTGATATTGGAACATAAATGGGAAAAAGAAGCTAGGGATGTGTAATCAGCCTTATAGACAATGTCAAGATGGTGACTGATTGGTTTGTTTGTTTATAGAATGGGAGGAGGTGAAGAGATGAGAATTTTCCTTACATAAAATTGGCAGTTTGAAAATTTCAGTTATAATTATGATATTTTTCTATATGAGTGCATCGTGCATAAGTTATGGTGATTCAAACAAATTGGCTTTGTCAATTCAGGGAGAGAAAGTCAGTTTCTTCTAGTGACATTCAGAAGTTAATCCTTCAAATGGCAGTGGACATTTTAAAGTAAAAAAGATTTTGAAAGTCCCCACCCCCACCTTCCCTAATTATAGTTGCAAAAAGGAAGTCAGATTCCTGGTGTTTTTCATGTATTACTCAGCTTCAACTTGAAGAACTGGCTGTTTTCTTTTTTCTTGTCAGTATCAACATACAGCTGTCAGACCTCATGAGCTATAACGACAGTTGACATTAATGGGATTTACCATATTGTTTATAGTATGGTCACATGACAATAAATTTCTTATTATTTTGCAGCTTTGGACACTTTTCCACCATGCTGATGGCATTTTAAATGTATTTGTCAGCTTTCTCAAATTTTAACTGAAGAAAACCTTGAGAGTTTAGATTTGAGGACTAAAGTGTGACTGCCAGTTATCAGGTCAGTATCACCCCCATCCCCACCCCCACCCCCAGGAATATCACTGCCATCCTAAAACATGATGAAGTTTTACTATCTTTCATTTATATTTCAGATAATTTATTGCTATGTCCTGAATATTGAGATTAGATTCAAGTGTATAGAATAGCAAGGAATTGCTAAATTTTAATATTTATAAAGAAAGGTTATTGGAGTATGCTAAAATAGATTTCTTGGTTCTTGAGTTACACATCTGTAGCCCATTTTTTCCTCCTGTGTATTAATATTTGTATTGTCACTTCATGTAGACACTAAGCTAAATGAGTTGGTATGTATTAGTAAAATGTTCCAGATATTAAAATATGTGTGCAGAAGTGATTTACAAACACAGATAACAAGTAAGAGTATTATTCATTATGCCATTGACAAAGAATAGATTTTTTTTTTTTTTTTTTTTTTTGCCTAGCCTGGACTGCTTTATAATAACAGTGACTCTGAAGATTGTTTCAATTTTACTCTTTTATGAGGATGTATATTTATCACAGCAGAGACTTTGATTTAGGTACAATCTGATTTAGTTCTTTATATATTTACCTCTTATTCTTATTTTATTGGACTCTCTAACAAACAATATTTGATTTTTACCTGGAAGCTTACAATGGAATCAAGAAGGGCTATAGAGATTATATAGTTTGTCTTATTTTACCTATTAGGAAACTCAGGGCCAGAGCTGCTGGGTCATTTTTTTCCTTAAGGCCATATAGCTGTTTTGCAGCAGAGCTGAGACTAAAATTCTGCACTCCTCACTCCCAGTCCATTATATTTTACTCACATTTGCTTCATTAAGCCAGTTTTGGATTTCTAAATAAAAAAATTTAAGGACTATAAAGATATCAAAGAAAAGAGTTATATTTGTGAATACTATCATTTTTAGCTCTATTCCTACTTCCCTACCTTGGTGCTTACATGGCAAGTTGATTTACTCTGTGCAGTAGATATTTATGGAGTACCATGTGCCCATTCTGTTTAACATCATGGGAAGAGAGAGGAAGAACAGTAAATGATAGGCTGTCTTCTCTGCCTTATAATCTCTCTGAGGGAGGTAAAAACATGAAACCATTAGGAAGGGGCTGCCCCTCTAAGAAACCAGTGTGACTCAACTGCTAATTTAAATTCCTCACCCTTCTTCATTTGTGGTTCTCAGCTACAGAAAGGCAGCTGAAAGGAGTTCTAAGGTCATTGATCTTGGCTGCATCCAATTTTGGTAATGCCTTTTGTAGAATTCCCGTGGAATGAGAGGATAGTAGTTATTAATAATTAAGCCATTATTTAGCTGGTATTAGGAAGTTGGTAAGATGTTTTACATTTATTAACTAAATCTTCACAGCAACCCTTTGAGTTAGATATCATCATCCCCTTTTCACAGATAAGAAAAACTTGTCCAGTCACACAACTAGGAAGATGGAGAACTAGCATCTGACTGCAAAGCTATGTGCTCTTTTCAACATACCATCTTATACTAAGTGTCGCTTTACTAGATTTGTTGTGTTTGTTTGGTTAGTTTTTAGTTTGAAAATAACTGTTACGAGAGCTTTCTCTAATACTAAAGTGAGAAACACTTACTAGTTGCTAAAACTCACTAGTTGGAAAGTTAGCAGTTAGAGCTAAGGTTACATTGAGGATATTTTACTTTATGGTAAAATATTTGTACAGTGTGTCCTGGAACACAATCTAACAACACAGTGAAGTATGCATTTTGCACATGTTCTCCTTCACTTAAAAGCAGTAGCTCTGGTAGGTGTCAATGACTCTTTTGTGTACCCCCTAAATTAGTAAGAGTGAAGAATTACTGGAGGATATTTGAACTAGTCATGCTGTGATTCATTTTAAAGAAAACTATGAGAGTGGCAATTTGGAAGTAAAAAGTGGGAGAGAGAAAATAGTACTTGATCTACTTTGGAAATTATAAAATCTATCTTACTGTATATATTGGTCAGAAGACCCTTCGAAGATTGTATAGCAGTCTAACTTCTGTTTGTGCGTGTGTTGTGAGAAATTAATCTTGTGCAAAGAATTGAGTTTGGCCATCCATTTAGCCATTTAACATATTTCAAAAGGTGCAAATCCTTGTAGAAATGTGAACTTGTTAAATAAAATAAATTCAGTTTGTAGTAGTCTGGCCAGTTAAGATGTTTAAGCCATATATTTTAAGAAATCATTTAAAAGTATGTTTGCAGATAGTTGAATTTAAGTCTATTTTATTTAATAAACAAAATGTAAATATTGTGATAAATGTTCTCTGTGAAAGTAGATAAATTTCTCCCATTCCCAGCAAACATTATCTTTGCTCAAATTTTATTTCAACCAATTGAAGAGGGATGCCAGAATGTTTTATATATGGTTTTCGGATTCAGTTATCTAAAACAGGGAAATCTTTTCATGGCCTAAGAATTTTTCAGTGAAATTATATTCATTGTAACACAATTTTACCTGAACTTTTAGGGAAAAAAATTAGTGAGACCTTCTGAGTCTCTTCTGAGACCTTCTGGGATGTCTGTTTGTAAATATGCTTGAAGGAAAGATGAAAAGTTGATCTTTGTGAGTGGTGATGAAATCAATAATTAAAGTGAATTTTATTTTCTCTTACTGCTCAGTTTGTGATTAAAATCAGAAAGCTCTCATGTTTCTATTGTAACCGTTTCCTTTCTTAGAGCATTTTATGCTGTAATTGTTGCTGGTTTTTGTCTATCTCACTTTATTTTTTTCTTTAATTATATCAAATGAACTCTGTCTTCTGGAGATTGTCTGATTGTTGTCTTTGTTTTAGGATTTCAGGATGAATCTGGAAAAACTCAGCAAGCCTGAACTCCTAACATTATTCAGTATTCTTGAGGGAGAGCTTGAAGCAAGAGACCTTGTTATAGAAGCTTTAAAGGTATGTTAAGAGAAAAGCGTAACTGTGTGACCCTCGTCAAGTCATTCAATGTCTGGAGCAAAGCTTCTTTATCTGTGTTAAGAATAAATGATCAATAACTAGTATTTATAGGTAACATTTTACAATTTTCATGACATTGCAAATACTCCCAACAATGTAGGATTTACTTTATTTTTTCCCTTTATTTGTATCCTATGAATAAAGGGAAAAGAAAAGTGCACATATGTACCGTATAGCCAAGGATCAGTCGGTGATTGCCAGTCGTTTGAATGGATGTCTCTAGTTTGTCCTCTCAGCAGTGCCTAATTTTTTATGACTCTCTTGCCAACATATATAACATAAAAATGTTCACTTCAGTTGATGATTCATTTCTGCCATATTCATGGTCCTTCCCCATTTGTCCCTCTTAGTGATTTCTTTACCCTTCTCTGTAAGTCCCTGAGAACTCTGTTCTATTTCTCGTAACCCAATCACATTATTACCAGTAGTCCTAACTTGCTTAAACCCAGAATACCCTGCCATTTCTTATCCCATGTTTATCTGATTGATGAAGAGAAAAGAAAAAGGAGGATTGGAGAAAGTTTGAACAACTTCCTAATCATCCCTCCTTAATGCCTGTTATTCTCACTTCTTTCCTCTGTTCTCATCTGCCTCAATCCCCTCATAATTAACGTAGGGATTGGGGGGATGGCTGCCTCTGATGGAAAAATCAGAAGATGACCTTATTTTCTCTTTTATAGTTTTACCAATATAACGTCTCTGCTTTTCAGCCTTAGAAACTGTACAAACATATAACGTTTTAAGTGTCTATTTTACTAATCATTATATGCTTAGCACCTAGCATAATGCCTAACATATAGATGCTCAATAAGTATCTGCTGAACAAAGGAAATGATTGTGCCATTATGGTGTGTTGCTTTAAAAGACTGCCATAATACTTCAAATAGAACGTTGTAAATTAATAAATTTTAAAGCCTGTCATTAAGTGTTCTGCAACATAAATGCCTTCTGGTTTTAATGTTAACAGATGCTTAGGTGCTTATTGCACATGTTTTCTTAAAATATATTTTTTCTGCATGAATCCAATTTTAGTTACTCTATAGTAACTTGTCAGCTTCTGACAAGTTGAAAGAGCAGCTCGAGTAGCAACAGCTATGATTAAGGAAGCATTTTGATATAAGATACTATTCAGAATCAGGCACAAGAGTTGTATTTAGTCTGCACATGGTCTGTAGGTGATAAAGTTATTCTGAGGCTTAACTCTGTACAGTTTAGTTGAAATTAATAGCTACACCAGAAGTGACACATCTTTAAATATTCTATTGTTAGATAAAATAAGTGACAGCTGGGGTTAAAATTGTTTCGATCCTTTGAGAAAAGCAACTGCCATACCAAATTCTTTAAGTTAAATGAACTCTATTTTATGTGTGGGGTAGTTTTTGTTTGCTTTGGTTTGGGTTTTTTTGTTGTTTATTTGTTTGGTTTGGTTTCGTAACATATCAAGATTTTACTGCATTATTGCTATTGCTTTTGCTTAACAACAAACACCTATTGAACTTTTTGGACTAATATGGCAGTTTATTAATATAAATTTATAAATATCAAAATAGATTTTTTTTGGAAATAAAATCTATTTTTCAATCTTGCATCTCTGAACAAAACCCATATGGCTTCACTGTCGTTTCTTAATGAATAGTAGGTCACACTGGCAAGGGTTGGGCTTTTTTAGGAATATATTACAGAGTTCCCATAGTTTGTAAGTGGATTCTACCTATAGAGGTAGAATTGTAAAAGAGCTTTATTCATTTTCCACAATTTCTGCAAAGTGCCAAATTGCAACTACACCTTTCTAGAGCTCCCATGGTTATGTTCTCTTTCTCTCCAAAAGCCTCCTCACTCTTCTGTTATAGCTAAGACACATTTGGCATAGAACCAGAGAATCAAATAGAAAATAATGTAATATTCAGCATCTCCTCATATTTGAAGTCTAATTGTTACAGAGGCCATTTATGCTGTATTTGGACCTAACTGAACTTTATATAAAGTGATTGTCTGTTTTAGAAAGCATCATGTCAGAGAAAAACATCCTTTATGAAAGTCTTTCCCTTTCATGACTTTATGTTCACAAATGAGAATGCTATAGGAATCCCCTCTATAATGAAAGCAAAATAGTTCTTGAACTATCTGGGGGAAGCCAGTTTGGCAAAAGAGCCTCAGTTCAATAATTCCAAGCAAATCTAGGAAATAACTTCCCAGAGTGGTCTGTGACTGTTCCAGAAGAGGATGAGGGAACCTTAAATGTTTTTTTGTTTTTTTTTAATCTGCTAATAAAATTGAGATTAATCTTTCACATCAGATATATTACATCTACACATCTTAGATCTGATGCAAAGCCACACTTAGCTATGACTAAATAGACTCTACCCTACATTTATTGGTATCATTTTATTTTAAAGCATTCTTTAAATTGCTTATACAGTGATAAATGGTAAAATATTACAACTTTCATGTAGAATTAGCTTAAGGAGTCTGAATTCCTTTCCACTGAGGCCTCATAAAACAGTTACAGTTCTTTTAAAGCCTAGGATAGAACTTTGTTGTTTTGGACCAAAGGCCATTGCAAAATTCCCCAAGCAAGAATATTTATGGGCAAAAATGTTGTAGACATGACAAAGTTAGAAATATATTTGGAGTATGAGACTATGTAATATGTCACTCTATATAGGTTTAATAATTTGTGAGTTTTTTCGGCAAGCAGGGGTTAAAAATAGAAATTAGATTTTCTATTTAGATATGTTACGTATATGTCTCTGTTGAAACAATAAATAATTTACTTTTGCTAAAAATAGAAGGATCTTATGATAGTGCCAAATATATAGAACAAAATAAAAGTATGGAGGGTGCTGATACATGTATTCATTGCCCCATGAAACCATTACCACAATCAAGATAACAAAACATATCCATCACTCCCAAAATTTTCCTCCTGCCCCTTTGTAACACCTCTAGCCTAACTTTCCCCACTCCTCCCCACCCCTGCTCCCGAACCACTGTTCTGCTTTCTGTCACTAGAAATTAGTTCACATTTTCTGAAATTTTGTATGAGTGGAGACATATAGAATGTACTCTTTTTTCTTTTTCTTTTTTTGGCCTGGCTTTTTTCATTCAGTAATTATTTTGAGATTCATCCATTTGATTGTGTGTATTGATAATTCATTCCTTTTTATTACTGAATAGTGTTCTATTGTGTATATATACCACAGTTTGTTTTATCCATTCACCCACTGATGAACATTTGTGGTATTTCTAATTTTGGACTATTACAAAGAAAGCTGCCATGAACATTCATATACAAGGCTTTATGTGGACATACGTTTTCATTTCTTTTGGATAACTACCTGGGAATGGAATGGCTATATTCCTCATATAGGATAGGTGTATTTTACCTTTTTAAGAAACTGTCAAGAGTGTTTTCCAAAGTGGTTGTACCATTTTACATTCCACAACATATATAGGAGTTTTGATTGCTCCACATCTTCACTAACACTTGGTATGGCCAGTCTTTAATTTTAGCCATTCTAGTGTAGGTGTATAATGTCTCATTGAGTTTTAGTTTTCATTTCCCTGTTGACTAATTATGTTGAGTGTCTTTTCATGTACTTGCCATTGGTATTATTTTCTTTGGTGAAATGTCTGTTCAAATCTTTTGCCTATATATTTTTAATTGAATTGTTTTCTCATTATTGAGTTTGAAGAAATCCTCACATATCTGGATGCAAGTCCTTTATCAAACATGTGCCGTGCAAATATTTTCTCCCAGTCTGTGGCTTATTTCGTTCTCTTAACTGTATCTTTTTTAGAGTTAAGACACATAACTATTATAGTTAATAACAGTGTATTGTATATTTAAAAATCACTGAGAGTAGATTTTAAGTGTTCTCACCACAAAAAAATGATATATGAGGTAATGTATATATGTTAATGAGCTCAATGTAGCCATTCCACAATGCATACATATTTCAAAACATCATGTTGTACACCGTAAATATATGATTTTTATCAATTAAAAAAATAAATAAGTGTTAAATTAATTAATTAAAATCCAGCCATAATTTAGACCAGAAAAACAAGTGCATCTTTCATTGACAGGGGGAAAAAAAAAAAGATATTTAACTGTATCTCATTTCATTCTTTTAACTGCATCTTTTGAAGAATAAAGGTTTTTCATTTTGATGAAGTTCGGTTTATCAAATTTTTTTTATGGATTTTGCTTTTAGTGTTATATCTAAGAAATTTTTCCCTAAACCAAGGTCAGAAAGATTTTCTCCTGTTTTTTTTAATATGTCTTATAGTTTTAAGTTTTAAACTTAGATCTGTGATATAGCTTCAGTTAATTTTATTATATGTTGCAACATATGGATCAACTTTTTAATTTTTTTTAGCATGTGGATATCCAGTTGTTCAAGCACCATTTGGTGAAAAGTCTGTTTTTTCTTAGTAGAATGTCCTTCACACCTTTGTCACAGTCCATAGTCCACATGTTTGTGGGTTTATTTCTGGACTGTGTTGTATTGATCTATTTGTCTACATTGATGCCATTACCACACTGTCTTGATAACTGGGGCCTTATAGTAAGTCTCAAAATCAGGTAGAGTTAGTTCTCTAACTTATGTTCCTTTTGAAAGTTGTTTTGCTTATTCATGGTCCTTTGCATCTTCATATGAATTTTAGAACCAGCTTGTCAGTTTCTACAAAAATCCTGTTGGGATTTTGATTGGGATTGCATCGAATCAATAGATCAATTGGGGGAAAGTTCACATCTTATCAATATTTTCCAATCCATGACCATGGTATATCTCATCATTTATTTAAGTTATCTTTAATTTCTCTCAGCAGAGCTTTATAGCCTTTAGTGTATAGGTCTTTCATATCTTTTGTGAGATTTATCTGTATTTCATATTTTTGATAACATTATAAATGGTATTGTTTTTTAAATTTTAATTTCTGAGTGTTTGTTGCTGTTGTACAGAAATAAAGTTGATTTTTGTGTATTCATCTTGCTAAACTGTAATCTTGCTAAACTCACTTATTCCAGTAGCTTTTAAAGTAAATTCCATTGGATTTTCTATAATCATGTCTGCAAATAAGGATGGTTTTATTTATTTTTTTCTAATTCACATGCCTTTTGTTTGTTTTTCTTGTCTTATTACATTGGCAAGAACCTTCAGTACGATGTGAAATAGAAATGATGAGGATATCTTTGTCTTATTCCTGATCTTAGGAGAAAAACATTCAGTCTTTCATCATTAAGTATGATGTCAGCTGTAGGTTTTTCACAATGCCCTTTATCATGCTGGGGAAATCTTCTTCTATTTCTAGTTTGCTGAGAGTTTTTGTCAGGAATAGATGTTGGATTTCGTCATATACTTTTTCTCTACCTCATGAGAGCATAATTAGTTTTTATGTCTTTGCTGTATGTCTGAAATATTGTCTGAATGGGAGCTTCATCCCCTTTCTTATTTACCTTCTCTGAGATCAAGTTGAGTGATGTGGAGTTGCTTTTCCAGCTTTGTTCTGCTGCTTTTTAAAAACTAGAATTCCTTACCTTAATTTTTCAAATTTTGCTGAGCAAAGTCCAGTAATTAAGCTGTTTTCCCAATGGCAAAACTTAATAGCTATTTAAACATCATAAACATTTTTCAAAAAAGAATACCTCTGCTGCTTTTATGAACTGCTCTCCTTTAAAGCAGCTTTATCCTTTGTCTTTGTTAGTTTTGTTTATTGGCATCTTATAATAAATGATTTTTCCAAAGAGGAAAAAACAGACAATGTGTACACTTTTTCCCCTTCTGATAGAATATTATCTGTTTTCTAGGAGTAACAGAAGTAGTCTATCTATTTAAATAAGGTTATGATTTGCATTTCCCGGATGCTGAGTGATGTTGAGCATTTTTTCATATGTCTGTTGGCCATTTGTATATCTTCCTTAGAGAAATGCCTACTTAGCTCTTTTGCCCATTTTTTTAATTGGGTTGCTTGTTTTTTTCTTGTAAAGTTGTTTGAGTTCCTTATATATTCTGGATATTAATCCTTTGTCAGATGTATATTTTGCAAATATTTTCTCCCACTCTGTTGGTTGTCTTTTAACTCTGTTAATTGTTTCTTTTGCTGTGCAGAAGCTTTTTAGTTTGATATAATCCCATTTGTTTATTTTTCCTTTGGTTTCCCGTGCTTTTGGGGTCATATTCATGAAGTCTGTGTCCAGTCCTATTTCCTGAAGTGTTTCTCCTATGTTTTCTTTAAGAAGTTTTATTGTTGGGCCGAGCCCGTGGCGCACTTGGTAGAGTGCGGCGCTGGGAGCGCTGCGACGCTCCCGCCGCGGGTTCGGATCCTATATAGGAGTGGCCGGTGCACTCACTGGCTGAGTGCCGGTCACGAAAAGGACAAAAAAAAAAAAAAAGAAGAAGTTTTATTGTTTCAGGGTGTATATTTAAATCCTTAATCCATTTTGAGTTGATTTTAGTATATGGTGAGAGGTATGGGTCTAGTTTCATTCTCCTGCATATGGATATCCAATTATTCCAGCACCATTTGCTGAAGAGGCAGTTCCTTCCCCAGTGAATAGGCTTGGTGCCTTTGTCAAAGATCAGATGGCAGTAAGTGTGTGGGTTGATTTCTGGATTCTCTATTCTGTTCCATTGATCAGTGTGTCTGTTTTTATGCTAGTACCATACTGTTGTGGTTATTATAGCTTTGTAGTATAGCTTAAAGTCAGGTAGTGTTGTGCCTCCAGCTGTATTTTTTTTGCTCAGCATTGCTTTGGCTACGGAAAATGGTATGGAGGTTCCTCAAACAATTGCAGATTGATCTACCATACGACCCAGCTATCCCACTGCTGGGAATATACCCAGAGGAATGGAAATCATCAAGTCAAAGGTATACCTGTTCCCCAATGTTCATTGCAGCACTCTTTCCAATAGCCAAGAGTTGGAACCAGCCCAAATGTCCATCATCAGATGAGTGGATATGGAAGATGTGGTACATCTACACAATGGAATACTACTCAGCTATAAAAATGAATGAAATACTGCCATTTGCAACAACATGGATGGACCTTGAGAGAATTATATTAAGTGAAACAAGTCAGGCACAGAAAGAGAAATACCACATGTTCTCACTTATTGGTGGGAGATAAAAATTAATATATAAATTCACACACACAAAAAAACCGGGTGGGGGGGGAAGAAGATATAACAACCACAATTACTTGAAGTTGATATGACAAGCAAATAGAAGGGACATTGGTGGTGGGGGGGAGGAAGGTTTTGGTGAGGGGCAACAATAATCAGCCACAATGTATATCAACAAAATAAAATTAAAAATAAATAAATAAATAAATAATTAAATAAATAAGGTTAAAGGTTACTTTTTGTGTTAAACCATTTAAGTTGATTTTTTAAGATCATTTTACATGATTTCATATCATGTAATCAGGAGATAGACATCAAAATGTACCATTCCTTTATTGTTTTCCAGAAAGCATTATTTTTCTCATTGTTAATATGGGAGCACAAGAAGAAAATTCATCTTAAAGGGGATTTTATTTATCAGTGACATCCCTTATATCTGAATGCTGCTCCAGAGTCAGTTGTTGCAGAATAGGTAGACATAGTATTGCCTCTCTGTTATACTTTTGGATAAAAAAAATCAATGTTGGTTTCTTGTACTGAATTTACTAATCTCAGGACACCTATTTATTGAGAATTACTGTAGGCAACATGATTTTTATAAAATTCCATTTACAAAAAACATTTTCTATAAGTTACTTTCAAACAGCCCATGATAACATAGTTATGTTGATCTAGTCCCAATTAATTCTTTATAAAAAGTAAACCTTTAGTTAATGGCTATGTGAATTGGGTGGTGCATCCACGTGGTGCAATATTATGTAGCTATTTTAAAATATGATACATATGAAGAACTTTTAATGACATGGTAGTATTCGTACGCACAAAATTAAATATATCCTTTCATCTCAATTATAAGAATAACACATATATAAACGATTCAGGCAAATACATTGAAATTTGTAGTTTGAGTATTAATAATTGTTGACCCGGGGTAGTGGAATCATAAGCACATGTTAATTTTTTCTTCAGAACTTCTGCTTTATATGTAAATTGCTTTTATGTCAGCAACACTTGTTTTTAAATGAGCAATAATCTTGTACAACAAATTCTTGCTTAAATGTCCATTTATTAACATTCTTGCCCTAAGAAAATGTTTTAGCCATATATTATTCACTTTGTAGGAAAAGGTACTAGAACTAAACAGAACTATAGTTAAATTCTCCCTTTTTTGTTGTTCCTGATATTAAGTTAATATTATTCCTTCCCAGCCCACCTGAAATAACTCAACTGTTTCTGTCTGAAAAAACAACCTAAATTCCCTAACTATCTATGAAAAAGATCACAAAGTTTAGAGGAAGAAAAAAGAAAGCTTTAATAAAGATACCTTTTTATCATACCAGAGTCTGAAAAGGTGTCTTTCAAGCATTTTCAAAATACATTTCACATTTTGCCACAACCCAGGATACATATACGTATCCACATACATACACATGTTAACTAAAACAAAAATTTCACTGAAATATACTAACCTTATGTTTTACTCTAATATTTACACTATATGATACTATACTATAATGTTTTCTTTTCTATTGTACTTCATTTTTTTTAATGCTGATTGTGACCCCACTAAACTAGTTTCATGATCCACTAATGGGTTATGATTCATAGTTTGAAAAACACTGGTATAATGTATTTCTATCAATTTTCTAATTTGCTACATAGTGGCTAGATTTCTCTTTGTTTCATCTTGCCAGATCCTGAGATGGAAATAAGATGTAGTTAGATGTGTTCCTTACAAAACTCCAAAAGAATTTTGCTAAACTATAAACTGTCCCCAAAGTTTATTCTTTAAGAAGAGCTACCATTTTGTATAGCTCTCTACCGTTTTGAGTGTTTCCGCGTGTGATGTTGTTGAATTCTCTTTATACCCTTGTGAAGTAGATATTATAATGCCAATTTTACATACATATACTAGAACTCATATCTCATAATTCCAGATAAACTGTGCTCAGCTAAATGAATTATAGGGTCTGACCATATGAGATAAAATATGCTTCTTTACCATATGTACTGGTAAAGGTGAGGATGAGGAGAAACTGGGACTCTCATATATTGTTGTCTTCAACTTGTTAAGGAGAGTTTGTCAATATCTATCAAATTAAAAAATGCTTATATCTAGAAATAATTCCACTTCTAGAAATTTATGCTACAGATATTCTTAGACCTATACAATAAAGTATATGTGTAAGGTTATTTATTGCAGCATTATTCATAAACGTAAAATACTAGAAATAACCTTAGTGTCTATTAGTAGGGTTCTGGTCAACTAAATTATGATATGATTGTAAAATAGAATATTATGGAACCATTAAAGAGAATGAGAGATAGATTTTTATGTATGATATGGAACATTCTTCAAGTTATAGTAAATGAAAAAAAATGTCACAGAAGAGTGTTCATAGTTAAAAAAAAAAAAAGGTATTAAGTTGCAACTAGTGAAGAAAGAAATATATCTCACAAAGCCTTTCTTTCTTTCTTCCCCTTGTCTTGGTTCCCTTGAGAATGGTAGGCGCTCCCAAAATAGTCTGCTCTGGAAAGGGCATGAAGTTAGTGAGCGGGAAGTACTAAGTTCAGTGGTGGGGTACTGTAGTAATAAAGAGCGGAAAGAAGCAGGAAAGGCTGTTCTTATGTATGGGTCATTCATAAATTGGGTATTTATAAAAAGAGGACTGAATTCTTTAAGTGATTAAGTGCCTTTGTTCCCTTCAGGAAAACATCGAACCTCATATATAACAGCTAGCTATTAAAAATAATTGTTTGGCATCAACTATTTTCTATAGAACTTTTTATCATTTGCCATCATTCACATTATAAATTGTGGTATGTGTAGGGTTTCAAGAATGAAGATGCCAGAAGAATAAGCAAGTTTCTTGTTTAAGTGACATCTTCCTATGGGTGTTTTTTTGTTTTTGTTTTTGTTTTGTTTTTTAATTAATGCCTTTAAGGAAAGAAAGGGGGAATTCAGCTTGTAAAATGGTGCCTATTTAGAGAATACACAGTTCTTTAGCAGTCGGGGAGGGACTTCAGAAAAGATTACAGCAGTGAGGAATTTCATTCCATTTATTCAGCCTGAAACTAAAACAAATTTTAAAAAAAGGAAATAGTTATTCCTGTTATTTTGACTTCTTCTTATTGTGTCTTCCTTGCATGTGTTAGCCTTGTGATTTGAGATTAATCAGAGGTTATTTCTAGTTGTCCCCATAAAGAGAAGAGAAGCAAAGGAAGACAAAAAGGTTGCTTCTAAAACCATCATTTAGTATTTCAGTGCAGCCAGTTGTGGGAATAATTTGGAAGACAGGAGGAAACCGTCTTGTATGTTTGTTGGAAATTTTTATGGAAAGGAGGCATTTATAAAACGAACTGGGAATTTTATTATATAAGAAATTATTAGGGCCGTCCCATGGCTCACTTGAAGAGTGTGGTGCTGATAACACCAAGGCCACAGGTTCAAATCCCTATATAGGGATGGCCGGTTAGCTCATTTGGAGAGCGTGGTGCTGACAACACCAAGTCAAGGGTTAGGATCCCCTTATCTGTCATCTTAAAAAAAAAAAAAAAATTATTAGAAAAGCATAGCAATATATATATATATATTCCACAAAACTATTCTCTACATGTGCAAGGATGCACATTGCAGCATGTTTGATACAGTATTGAAAAACTGTATACAACCTGAATGTCCATCAGTTGGGTCTATCAATGGCTGCATAAAACTGGTTATCCTTAAATATGGAATACTATGTGATTGTTTTTGGGGGCGGGGGGGTGGGGGTGGCAGTTGGCCAGTAAGGGGAACTGAACCCTTAACCTTGATGTTAATCAACACCAAGCACTAACTAAGTGAGCTAACCAGCCAGCCCTAGGTTTTTTGTTTTGTTTTGTTTTGTTTTATGAAGGAAAAAAACTATGTACTGACTTATTTCTAAGACAATAAGTGAAAACGAGTTGCAGAACGGTTTTATGGAATAATAATTTTAATTGTATAATCTATGTAATTAGGTTTTATACACACACAAATGTATGTATAGGCTTGGAAATGGTCTGGAGGATACCCTTCATACTAAGAACTTTTGGAGAAGAAAGAGATTAATTAGGTTGTGGTCAGGAAGGACTTTAGCTTTTTGTAGTTAAAATTTTTATGAGAAATTATTCATTTACTAATGATGATATTAAAATAAAAACTATATTTATAAGACATACAATATGAGCAGTGGATGGCAAAGACTTGGGAAAAACATTTACTTTTTAATTATCTTCTAGGTAGTTTATACTTCTCATATAAATTTGCATTAATTTTAAAATACGCAAGAGAGTGGACAGCAAAGCATGCCTAGGGAAAGCATTAGCTTGTTGCCTGCATATCCTGGATTTTTTCCCACAGCAGCAAAGAATAAATTTCTTCTTTTTTAAAAAATTTTTTAATTTTTTAATTTTACTTCTCAAAATACATTTTACTTGATTTTCATGCCCCTTTACCCATTCCTCTCTGCTCCCTCCCATCCCTCCCCACATCATATCTGTTCACTTAAATAGTTCAAGGAATTTTTGTGGTTATTCTTCTTCCCCCACCCCCAACCCTTTGTTTGTTTGTGTGCTTATTTATTTATTTTTAGCTCCCACAAATAAATGAGAATATGTGGTATTTCTCTTTCTGTGCCTGACTTGTTTCAGGTAATATAATTTTCTCCATCCATGTTGTTGCAAATGGTAGTGTTTCATTCTTTTTTATAGCAGAGTAATATTCTGTTGTGTAGACGTACCACAGTTTCCTTATCCACTCATCTGATGATGGACATTTGGGCTTGTTCCAACTCTTGGCTGTTATAAATAGAGCTGCAATAAACATTGGAGTGCAGGTATCCCTTCAGCCTGATGATTTCCATTCCTCTGGGTGTATTCCCAGCAGTGGACTCACTGGGTCATATGGTAGATATATCTGTAATTGTTTGAGGAACCTGCATATCAACTTCCATAAAGGCTAATTTCCAAATTCTGCTTTTGTACAGTATACCTAAAAGTTCTTCTTCCAAAGCAGATTCTTTCGCAGGTCATGGACTCAAAATTAAATAAAGCTGACAACATATGCATGAGCAGCTACATGATTAGAATTTCAAGAAATTTTATCTTAGCAGGAGACGTACAACCCTTCAAAGTATTTTTTCCACCTTCAGTTTTATATGTATAGTTTGTAATATTCCATTGTTTAATCAGAAAAAAAAGTATTTTCTGCCACAGAAATCTAACTCCACCCAGTGAGTTCTAAGATAGGTATTACTTCAAAAAAAAGTTTAAATCTAATCCAATACCTAGCATACTGTTTGTTCAACAAAAGACTGATTGTTGAAAAAAATGATTGGTAAGAGTGAGTATGTGATTGTGTTGTTATTAAATTCAGAAATATCTGTTCTTACTGATTAAAAACTAGAGATTTAAGGGCTGGCCTGTGGCTCACTTGGGAGAGTGTGGTGCTGACAACACCAAGTCAAGGGTTAAGATCCCCTTACCAGTCATCTTTAAAAAAAATAATAATAATAACTTCTTAATAAGACATTCTTTTCTTATGCCACCCTATTCAAAGGTTAATGCTACTACCTACTTTTGATCCCATCTTTTCCCTATTTCTTCATGGCCTTCCTCCGTCAATTACCCCCCCTCCCTTCTCTTAGCACTCCAGTTTCTTCCCTTTTGCTACCTCTTATCCTCAGCCCAAAGCCTATTTGGACCTGTCTATCTATTCTATATGAAAAACAAAAACAAAAACAAAAAAACTCCTCTCAATCCTGCCTTCCTCCTGAGCTTCAACCCTATTTCTCTTCCTCTCTTTATACTCAAATTTTAAGTGTCGTTTGTACCCCCGTCTCTAGTTTCTCACCTGTCATCACTCATTTGTTTTTTGCTTCTACCAGTCTTCTGAAATTTCACCTTTTGAAATTACAATAACCTTTAATACTTCTTTCAATTAGATTAGCTAATCTTTCTTTAGCATTTGACAGTGTTGACCATCCTACTTTTTAAGCCTCTCTTCCCTTGTTTTCTGTGATATTCTTATCTTGGTCTTCCCAGACTCCTTTGTCTTTTTTTCTTCCACATGCCGTTTAAATTTGATGCCTTCTGTGAATGGATAGGGCATCCTTCCTGCAGTTTATGTGGCATGCTGCTCAAAATCTATTATAGCACTTTTTATAACTATATTATATATAATATCATTGTCCCCTGTCCTTTAGACTTTTAAGATCCTAAAGGGCAGAAGCCAAGATGTTATTCATTTTTGTGTGGCTTTTGTATTTTTTTTTAAATTCCCTCTATCTTCAGTCTCTACTCCAGTTCATCGCTTATTCTCCATAAGCAACTATTCTTACACATTTTTTACTTGTATGTCTTGTAAAATGTATATTGCTTTGTGTATATGGATTTGCATAAATGGTATTGTGTTATGTAGCTCATTCTGTTTCTTATTTTTTGCACTTACTGTGCCTTTGAGGTCCGTCATGTTGCCATGTGTGCACATAATCTGTACTTCTATCTGCTGGGTCATACTCCATGGTATACATTTATTTTACTGATCCTTTTATGCAGCTGTGTATCTTCACCTAGCATAGCATACTGGTATATAGTATGTACTGAATATGTTAGCTGAATGGGTAATACATAAACAGATATTCTCCAGGATTTTGTTCTTAGTCCTGTCTCATCTAAACATATTCACTCTCTTTCTCTCTGGGTTATTTCATCAGCTCCATTGGTTTAAACAGGCAGTTAACATCTAGATTTGGTTTTCCTCATATTCCTAGACGCATATATCCAAGTTTTTTTGACATTTCTACCTAAATATCCCATATCTACCTAATATCTACCTAAATATCCCATATCACAAGCTCAACATCATTCACTAAAATAGCCTGTTTGTTTTGCCTGTATTCTCTGTTTTGATTAATGGCATCACCAACCACCCAGTCACCCAAGCTAATTACTTCAAAGCATCTGTGTGTCTTTTCTCTTCTTTACTTCCCATGTCTAATCAGGTGCCAAAACTGTTGATTCTTCCTCCAAAATAGCCCTTGAATATGGTCTCCCTCTCCCTCCTATACTTTGACTTTAGATCCTAATTGCTCCTCAGTTGGCCTAATACTACTGTTTCTAGTCTTACACCCTAGATTTGTAGACTAACCATTATTAGTATCAATTTGATCTTGTTATTTTTCTCTGTGACTCCTTGCTGCCTACAGAATTAGTTTAAAGGTATTACTACATTCAAGGCATTTACAGACTAGCCCAAACCTAGTCTCATTTCCTGCTAGTCTACCAGCTGTAGCCTAACCTCTAGACCCAAATTATGCACTTTCATTCTTCCATAGCCTTGCTTGAACTTCTCCCTTTATTTGGAATACTGTTTTCCTTTCCTTCTCTTTTACACAGAACCCCTCACCATAAGTGTACTCAATAAATTTTTGTACAGTTGAATCGTACCTAATATGATTTCTCTTTTTCTGTTGTCTGTACTAGATTCTTAATAATGTGAGAATTTATCTATTCATGCTGATAAGCAGCACAGATTATAGGGATTTTTCTATTTTCTTTATGCCTCGTATTTCCTTTTTTCCACTAAATGTAAGTTCCATGAGGAGCAGGTACTTAATCTTATTCAGCACCTCATCCCAAATATCTAGAACTTTTAAGTACTTTATAAGTATTTGTTATATGAGAATTAGTTCAGTCCCTTTAAGTCTAATTTGGATGTATTTGAGGCTCAAAGTAGATTGCCTTTTATTCATATTTTTAGAAGGGAGGCTTAATTGTACCAGTATAGCTTCATAATTTTTACTGTTGTTGATAATTCCCATTTTTAGTGACATTATTTACATCTCACCCTGTAGTAAGAACAATTTGTTCTTCAGACAGGAAATCATTGCTTTGTGTTTGTATCCATATTTGTAGTAAAGGATATCAAATAATTGGGATATATACCTTTGTTCATTTTGTTGTATTTATCTAAAGAAAAAATTTTTTAAAAAATCTTTCCTATTTTATTTGAATTTCTAACTGACATTTTATCTCAGTATCCTTTCCTGTCAAATTGGGATATGTTCATCTGCATTTCCTGACTGGTTAGTAATGGAAACATTGTGAATATCACAGAAAATAGTGCAGTTTTTTTTTTTTAAAATAGTACAGTACTGATTTGTCTTTCTTCATCTGTCTGGATGTATACATTATTTCCCAGACTTTTCAGCTAAGGACCTCTTTTGGCATCTGTTTAAATTATGCATGTCCTCTGTTTGTGTTTCAGAATGTATTTACTATCCCCTATTTCTCTAGTGTTTTTTTGTTTTTATTTTGGAGTTTGTTTTGGGGGGCTCGTTTTTGGTTGTTTTTTCGTTTTTGGCTTTCACAAAATCTTCACCATCCCCCTTTCTCTGTTTTCTTTCCAAATTGATAACTCTGAGTTCTTTTCCCTTTAAAAATCTCTTTCAGTCTCTTGTCTTTCCTTTTCTGGCAGTATCTTCCATCCATAGGACAAATGGCTGCTTTCTCCACACCAGACCTAGAGATTATTAAAGGAAGAAAGTGCTGAAACAAAGTATTAGAGATTTAGAATAGGTTCTATTTCATATGGGATTAAAATGGGAAAAGGGCTCTTGGTTATCTCATTTTTGCCTGGTGACACTGAAAGTTTCTAATATTGTTGCCACCCTTCAGAATAAAAAAGGAAAATCTCATGTCACAAAAGACAACTCCTATTCTTCTGATTCCCATTTAGTACACTTCTATTACGAAGATAAAGGTAATCTTAGGTTGAGATTACTTGGAATTAATAATAGCAGTGGTCAACTTTAGCATGCTTGATTTCACTGTATATTCAGTGCCTTCCTGTAGCGATGACCATTGCCAGTTCGTATTTAAAATTATCATTAAACCTCTCAGAATGTTCTTATAGCCCCACCTTTTACTTTTCAGCCTTGGCTTCTTTACTTTGCCCCCATTTTGTTCTCTAAAGAAGAACGATACGTCTTTAATTTGAGTCCCAATCTACCTGTATGACTGCTGGTTGAAACTGAATAACTAGCTACCTCCTCAACCTAAGGCTGCAATGACAGTAGAAAATGCCACCTCTCCATCTTCTGATATGTGACATGGGGCCTGTTTTTTCTCTGAATATGTTATCATAGATATTCTGTTCTACCTCCAACTGTCATTAGGATATGTGATTACATCCTACTGTCCTTGCTTCTGTTCTCCTGCCCTGACATCGTACTCTCACCCTGGAGTGGTTCTCTTAACTATTACTAGTCCTCTTTTCCATTCTACTTGTCTCTTAACTCCACCTACCCCCACTTCCACCACAAACTTCATATTCCTGTTATTTGATAAACATTTAAATGTGAAAATTTTCTACTTCTCAGCCAAGCTAAGGGACCTCTTCCCAGGACCTTATGTTTGAGCAGCTTGTTTCTTGCCATGTTTCCTTGTAATATCGGTCTGTAATTTAAGAACCTTGTTTCAAGCAAATTTTTTAGAGTTAAGGCCCATCCTACAATTATACAGCTTCAAATTCCCTTTCCATAGAATCCCCTAACTGGAAGACAAAGATATCTTTTCACATCTTATTTAGTAAGCTCTTTTTTACTATTTTAACCCCAAAGTTAGTTTCTGCACTATCTATTAATACATAGTGAGTGAAAGAACCTAGGCACATCTCTGATAAAGAAGTTTTTCAAGTTCATAAGGTTAACTTAAAGTATCACACACAGTTTTAGTCTGTGGCCTGGGTCTCATTGTGTAATACTTCAGAGGGAGTTTGGGGTTGTATGGGCCTTCTCCACCCCCACCCCCAACCTCATGGTGTTTCCTGTGATTCATTAAATTGCTGATAGTCTCATTTATCTGCCAGAACCCACCCACTTCCAGGATTGGCCTTTTCCTTCCTATTCCTTATGAGTGTAAACTCTGAGTCTTGGAAAGTTTTGATCAAATAAATTGTACTTGGTGTTCCTCTAAACATTAATGATACTATTTAGAAAACATTTAAACAAGTAGAACCTGCTTGTTCATTGCTACTGTTAGGCTTTATACTTGTCTGGCAAATTTTAAGCTACTTGAGGGCAGGGGAGTACATCTTATATAGTCAAATCTATATTCCATATCATCACCCATGTCATTTAGCATACATAGTACCCAGCAAACATTAAGTATTCAATAAAATCATTAAAAGCATGTGTACCCATGAATCATCCATATATCCAGGAAATTTTCCCAAACTTTTCCAATGATGTTTTGGTTGTCTAACCGTGATAAAAGAGAGATGTATTTTTTTTTTACATTTTGTATATTTGGTGTTAGGCCAAACCTCTCCTGGTTTGTAGCCTTTTTAACATTTGTTAGTTTAAAATAAAACAATAATACTGATTATTTATCACTTCTGTTAGAATTTACATATTTATTGTAGCTTAAATTGTTTAAAATCATAAATTCAGGAGTCAGACTTCTTCAGATTTTCATTTTTTTTTTTTTTTTTTTTTTAAAAAGATGACCGGTAAGGGGATCTTAACCCTTGACTTGGTGTTGTCAGCACCACGCTCACCCAGTGAGCCAACCGGCCATCCCTATATAGGATCCGAACCCGTGGCCCTGGTGTTATCAGCACCGCACTCTCCCGAGTGAGCCACAGGCCAGCCCAGATTTTCATTTTATTCTAGTGTTTTTCATACTTTGACAGTAAAACGTTATTTTAATTTACACCTCTCTGATCATTAATGAGTTGAGAGCACTTTTTCATGTTTTTTTGGCCATTCCAATTTTATCTTAGGTCTGTAATACTTCTCTATTTTTTGTGTATGGTATGGGGTAGGCATCTTCTCATTATATTTTGAGAGATGTATGGACTCCTAAAAAAAAGAGAGATTAAGATCTAATACACCATTAAAAATTATACCTTTTTCAGTTGGAACAAATGTACCACTCTGGAGGGGATGTTGATAATATGGGAGTCTGTTTATGCGGGGGGAGGGGGGGGCAGGGAGTGGCCACAGGTATATGAGAAATCTCTCTACTTTCCGCTCAATTTTACTATGCACCTGAAACTGTTCTAAAAATTGTTTTTTAAATTATCCTTTAAAATCTTTCATTTGTGTTCAGACTATTCTCCCTTTATCAGTTCATAAATTTGTTTAGTATTGTTGAATTCCTATGCACATTTTCTTCCCAACCTCAAAAAGTTATTCATGTGGACCCAGTCCAGACTGTATATACAGTTTGTTTCAACTACATACCTAGACTGAAAAAACATAACAAAAAGACAAAAAAAAAAAATTTTTTTAATTTCAGTTTCATTAGAACTTTTCATAAGACTGTTTAGATTTGAATGTTGAAGTAACTACATTATGCTGTTTACCCATAATCTTAAACTATCAACAAGCAACCTATCAGTTAGAAGTGCCACACTTATAGCTATTTGTACTAAACTTAACCATTTTTAGTCTTGAATAAGATTTAGTACACTTCAGTCAAATAGTAATAAATGATCATCTGTTCTTATAAAAATAATTGCTTTTATAAGTATCCGTGGTTTGAAGTTGACTCCAAAGGGAATTCTACTTCAAAGTCAGTTGAAATATTTTTTAAATCATGAAAATTTTCTCTCTTTACTCTCATGTTAAATTTTTATCATCTTTATCCAGAATGATTGCTTTTATTTCTGGTTGTTCAGGCAGCTAGTTATACCTTATATCAGGGATTTCATGGTGTGAATTATTTGATGATTAATAGATTCAACTCGTATATGAAAATTATTCCTTTTAACATGATTTTGGTAGCATTAGCAAAAACCATCTTGGAATCATGTTCTTTTGTCTTTCTTGTCCCTGGCATAGAGGTATTCAGATTTTTTTTAAAGTCCCACAATGTTTTTATATTGCTTATTACTTTTAAAAGTATCATTTCAGAATTGCCTTATAAATGTTAAAGATGCATCCTAATCTACTTATGGTACCCGCCTGAGTCTTGAAAATAAAACCTTGTAGTTGAATATAATAACTACTCTACTTGAATGTAATTAAATTGGCCTTAATTCTTCATTAGATTTGGAATAACTTTTCATGTTGGTGATAGTCATCCAAAGAATAAAGAGAGATTGATTTCCTACTTTAAGATTAGAACATAGTCAAAATAAAATTAAAAAAAAAAAAAAGATTAGAACATACACACATGGGCACACCCACACCCACCCACCCACAAACACACACGTTACATTGGGAAGTGGGGAGGAGGTTAGGAATAATGCAGCGAAAACTTTTGGTGAGTATGGCAGACGACAAGGATATTCTGTGATTTTATTTTAAGCTTCCAGTACTGGTATATTTTATTCAGCCTGTGACAGTAAAAAGAAATGAGTAATAGATGACTAGTATGTTTTGTCTGCTGTGATAACAGCCTTTATCATTGAATCTGTCTAATCAGCCAATTAACTTCCTGATGTCTAAAGACCATAAAGTTTTCTGACAATGTAGGAATTTCTGTTCAGTTAAAGTGTGCGTTACCACTGAAGTAAAAATAATGCAATTCTAAGAAATCAATTGATTTAAATTTATTTATTTATTTATTAATGGTGGCTGGCCAGTACGGGAATTCAAGCCTTTGTCCTTGATGCTATAACACTGTGCTCTAATCAGCTGAGCTAACTGGACAGCCCAGAAATTGATTTATTTTAGCTTTATTACTGAATCCCCCCCCCAAAAAAAAACCCCTCAATTCCAAAATTATTTAAAATTTCTGGTAAAATAGCTGAAATATTAAAGCATTAAAATTCATCCTTGATAGTTGTGAGTATAGGAATGGTCTTTAAATTTCAACCTGAGATATAAATGATAGTGGTAGTATATCTAGTCATTCACCTTGTGGTAGCCAGCCTTTAAGATGGCCTTTAACAATCCCTACCTCCTGATATTCACACCTTTGGATAGTCCTTTCCCACATTTAGCAGTGTTGGTCTGTGTGACCAGTAGAATACATCAGAAGTGATGGTATCTCACTTCCAAGATTAGGTCATAAAAGACACTGAGACGTCCATCTATGTCGATCTCTCTCTCTCTCTCTCTCTCTTTCTCTGTCTCTTTGGGTCACTTGCTTAGTAAGAAGCTGGCACTAGCAGGGAACCAAGGCTTATGCCAACAGCCACCTGAGTAAGCTTGGAAATGGATCCACCAGCCCTAGTCATGGCTTCAGATGACTACAGTCCTGGCCAACAGCTTGACTTTGCCACCTCATGAGACCCTGAGCCAGAACCACCCAGCTAAGTCCCTCCCAGATTCCTGACCCCCAGAAACTGCGTGAGATAAAAAAATGTTTATTATTTAAGCTGCTAAGTTTTGGGTGATTTGTTATATAGACTAGATAACCATTACACATATCCATTAAAGTTCTTCTTTTCATTCTTTAAAAGCATTTGTTTTTGGTTATTGTTATTATTTGCACTGTTAAAACTGTAATCCGTACAATTCACCTGACTGAGTCATTATGGTTGAAAAATACCATATTCTGTCTCCCATTTCCAATCCAGTGTTTGGTATAGTAAGCACAAACTTTGAATTCACCTTTCCTATATTTGGCCCCATATTAGAATGTACTTAAAACAATAGCTGTGTGACAGGGAGTCTTCTTCAGGTTATACCACAGATCTTTTTCATTTGTGGGTGAAGCCATCTATTTTATATAACTTGAAATTACTATGCAAGTGATTATGGAATTACTATGAAGTATGTCAAGAGAAAACAGACAGCCTAACTACTGTTCTCTCTTAGACCTCACCAAAAAAGCTCCTTGTTATTACTTGTAACTCTGCGATGCTTATTAATTATACAGGATAATCACAGTGTGGGTTTTAAAAGGTCATATTTTTAGGATTAGTTAACTATATACTCAAACCTGAGAGACAGCTTCTCAGCAAATCTGATTTCAAGATCATGAATTGTAGTCCCAGCTCCTACTGTCCCACTCTACTTTCTCCATGTTCTGAAAAGGAAATCGTCATAAAAAAAATACTTGAGTTTATTTTTTCTATTTCCTTTTTGCCCTACTGAACCAATTTCAGTACCAATAATTATTCCTTTACCATCACTAACCATACAGAAATGGTTATCATAAGTTAGAAATATGACAGTTAGGAAAGTGGTATTTCAACTACTTAAAGAGACTTTTTCTCTTGTTTTCTTGGTCTAATTGTTTTTCTAAACATGGATTTACCTTAGGACATTAATAGCCTCTAATAGATATTTTCATTAAGTCCCAGATTATCAATCTCATGTTTTTATAGCTGAATTTGAAATTCTTGGTAAAAGGAAAACATTGAGTCCCATGTTGTTTGACATCATTGCTTTTAAAATGTAACTAGCTTTTTTGATTTACTTTCACCATGATTTAAAATAATAATAAAAATGGCTGTTTCCGAAATTGATCTTTTATTTCTCCATCCTACATGGACTCAATAAAATAATTATTTTTCAAGAGGATAAGATAATTAGAGGTTATTTTGAAATTTTACTGAGAATTTCCTTTTTAATTTGGAGCTGAAAAAAATAGTATTCTGTCTTTGACTCTGTCTTTCAAACCTCCTCCCCAACCTTAATTCTTTCCCTCTCTCTCTCTCTCTCTCTCTCTCTCACATATAAACACTTGTAATAAGGTTAGAAAGATAATTATCAGCAACTTAAAGAAACAAATGGATTTCTCTCTTCATTTTTTCAGCATACAAATATCATCCAAATGTTCTAATAATGTCATAATTTAAGATGGTTGTAGTTAAGCCAAAAATAAAACCCAAGGCTTCTAACTCTCCTTTGAACATTTGCCAACTGAAACCAACACAAATTCGTAGCATGAATGTTAAATGAAGAAGGAGGCATCAGATTTTCAGCATTGAAACATACTTCAGTGTTAAAGAAACTCCATGTTTGCTTTGTTTTCTTGAAGTTTCTTTTAAATTAAAGCATAGCAGTTGAGTTGTGAATTTTTCTTTCTTTTTAAGTGGGCTCCTGTTTGTGGATGGCAGTGCTAAGAAAATATAACTACTGATAAAATAGTTTTTTAAATGGGTAAATGATAGCAGTTTTCATAACTAGATTTAATTAGAAAGCTTAAATAGTATAGTACTGTGCTGTGATTTTTAGGAAAGTTTCCTCAATGCTGTGTTAACACTTCATTTTTTTGTGAAATGTCTCAAGAAACTTTTTTTTTTTTTTTGGTTTTGGTGATTGGCCAGTAAGGAGATCCGAACCCTTGACCTTAGTGTTATCAGCACCACTCAAGAAACTTTTTAATATCTGTGTAGTAATTATTAATGTCACTCTATTCAGGTGCATGTAATATATAATGCTCATATGAAGTAGTTGAAACTCTTCTTTGCAGAGATAAGAAAAGAGGAATTCCTAAGAATATCTTTACACTTACCTTCTGACTTGGCACCCAGACCCAAAGCCCTAAAGGAGACTCCCGAGCATACCCTTCTCACACTGTCTCTCCCAACCCTAAAGTTCACCAAGCCCTGAAGGGGACAAAAGGGAGGATGGAAGGTAGCAGCTAAACAGACTAGGTGAGGGGGTGGAATTTGGCAGCAAGTAGAAGGGATTTTCTCTACTCCTCTGGTTGTGAGTGCCTCTACCTTCTTGACCCATCAATAACTGAGTGAAGTTTCATATGTATAAATCACAAGTAGTCCTAGTTATAATGTGATCGTACTTATTTTTAGCATCCTTTACACATCTGCTTGCACCTTTTAGGTGTCTAAATATGTAAATTCATAAAATTATAATGCTTAACATATTTTAGAAATGCAAATACCATAACACAAAAAAGATAAGCTATAACTACTGGTAATATTAGCATTCATAAGCAGAAGCAGTAAGCATGGTGGTTAAGGACACAGACTTAGGAGCCAGACTGCCGAGGTTTAAATCCCAATTCTGACAGCCTGCCAGATGAGTAACCTGGAACAAGTTACATAACCTCTCTGTAATAGTTTTCTCTTCTGCAAGTGGAGATGATAGCACCACTTTATAGGGTTATAAACTTTAAATAAGTTAATATGACTGTAAGTTCTTAGAACAATGTCAAATACATAGTTAGCTCTATATAAGTATTTGTTCTTATTATTATACCATGCCACCTTTCTGATGTTTTTATATTTAGATGGTTCAATCTCATTCGTAGTCATCAGGTTACATTTATGTTAACACCACCACCTTCAGTGCATAACTACTAAATAGCAAATTCCCCTCCTCAATAGCTTTTTTAAAAAAGCAAAATGCTTATTTTTTTTCTCTTTCCAAGGCCCAACACAGAGATACTTTCATTGAAGAACGCTATGGAAAATATAACATCAGTGATCCTTTAATGGCTCTACAGAGAGATTTTGAAACACTAAAGGAGAAAACTGATGGCGAAAAGCAGCCAGTCTGCACAAACCCACTCTCTATTCTTAAGGTGGTGATGAAGCAGTGCAAGAACATGCAGGAGCGCATGCTGTCCCAGCTGGCTGCTGCTGAGAGCAGGCACCGCAAGGTAGGTTCCCCCAGTTACAGTGTGCAACAGAAATTCTAGCAAAGGCTTTCAATAATGCCTGGTACTTTCTTGTCAGCTGCCAGTTTTCACAGTAAGTCAGTTGAGGCATCTCACGGGTGTCAAAAAGCTCCTTAGCTTACATAGAAACCAGGAGATAGAAAACAAAGGTTAATCCAAATGTTAAATTTAGGGAATGTGACAGACACATTATTTAAGATAGCATTCCTTTTTGATATGTCACTCCAAAACACTTGGTATGTTTTTTCAGCTCTTGATCATACAAACTTTGGCAATAAACTGAGGTTTGGTCAGCCTTGTAGCTGAACGGAACATTCTCTGTTTGCTTACTTAAGTGATAAGTAGAAAGATTAACAGGTATTTGGGGAATGCCGTATGAGAGAGAGAGAAAGCAAGAATTTACCTGACTACAAATAGATAGAAGAGAACTCAAAACAAGAAAAAAGAAAAAAAAAATAGAGAATTTACCTGACTATAAACACAAAAGGTAACAGATTATTTTCATTTATTCCTAGTTTTAAGTTTCATTGCATTTTTATTGCTCATGAAACCATAACCAGTCCCTAAGGTTGTTTACCTTAAAGCTGTTCTATCCTCTTAGGAAAATATGCATGTGTGTGACTGTGTTTGCTTCCATGTCTGATAGCTCTGACAGCTCTTAAGTTAGGAAGACAAACCTGTTCTTTCTTCTGTCTCTTCGTATTGGAATTCTAGTCCTTGTGAATTTATTCTCCAGCTTGTCATTTACTGCTCAGATCTGGCCTGTTAAGGATGCTTGTCTAGAATCTGCATTTTTAAAAAACTGTCAGTTTAGATTTATTCCAGTGGGGGAGAGGGGTGGCAGTATCAGTGCATTTCGTAGGAAACATTTGAATCTGAACAATTGGGTTAGCAGCTGCATGATTTGGTAAGCCTTAGTTTACTTTTATGGCTACCTGCATTAGAGCCATCTGCTTAAATCACATCTGATAAATTGCCTAGGCTCTGGGTCTTGCCCATGATCTTTTCTTTCCCTTCGTAGAGTCCAAATTAAAGGCCAGAGTGGTATCTTCTTAACTATGGGTGGGCCTCAGATGTTCTGTGATCCCCCAGAAAATATACAGAATGTCAAAAGTTTATGCATTTTTGTGGGAAATGAATTTTTTCCATAGCTTTAATCAAATGTTCAAAGTTTCTCAAGGCCCAGAAGTTTAGCCTCTGGTATAGAATGAAGCAATCTGAAAACATTTATGCCCCAATTTAAAAGCTGTCAGTGGGTTGTAGTTAGTTGCCTAAATTTTGGGCGCTTTTGCATAGTCCTTTAAGAAAATCTTCACAATATCTTTGTTTGATAGACGGGCTTTATTTCCACTACATACATGAGGTAATTGAGTTGTGTTGAACAGGCTGACTGTCATGCCCATGGAAGGTATAGCATTGGGACAACTTGTGTCTCTAGGTGATAGGGGAAGAGAAAGAAATTAAAAATAATTCCGAATTCCTTAATGCTATATTTCAATGTAAAATGCTTTAAGTGAGTATTAAATTTTTGAAAGCAAGCGCCTATCTATTTAAGTGTTAAAAAGTAGAACATTGACTTTGTTAGAAATCAAGTGGTACCTAGAGGCTTATAATTAGGGTGCTCATAGTCCCAGTTTCCCTGAGAGTCCCCATTAATTAGCCTATCACCTTGGCATAGTTATTAACACTACCCTCTTTCACTCAGAAATGTTCTGGTTTGAACAGTAAATTACATGGTTAATCTGCTCATAGTGAAAAATAGTTTCCTAGTTCACCTCTTCCCATTAACCATCCTCCCCATGATTCAGAGGCAACCACTTTTATCTTTTATCTTTTAGCCTCCATGTCTCTAAATAATATACTGTTCTCTCTTTATCAATTTTAGACATTTACATTACTTTCTTTTATGATAGATGCAGATTTAGTTATCTTACATCCTAATTCCCTTTCCTCTCCACCCCTTACCATCTTCCCAAAACAAATGTAATCCCTTTTTCTCACTCCCATTCTCTGTCAGATCTGGTATTCCCAAATCCTGAGCCTGTCACATTCTGTTTCTTCGGAGTATGAGCATTTGGCTTATGCCTAGGCAGTAGATGATGGCTGCTAACATTCTATATGCAGGAATCAGGGTGAGCGGACACATAATTCTTCCAAAAGTGCAGATGTTGAGCCAGTCCTGTTTTCTATCCCACATTTCACCTCTACTCTGCACTACCTCCAGGTTTCATCTCTTTGGGACCCTTCAGGGCAAACGGCTTCCTCCCCCATACTAAAGTAGTTACCATTCCTCCAGCCTCTTTCCTTCTTTGAAGTGTTAAGATTTCTTGTCAGCTAAAGTCTCTCTCTTTGTCTTTGTGAGTTTTTAGTCTTTTCATTCCATTTCTGTAATTACAGAGGGCTCTCGAAAGGGAGAGGAGATGACCAACCACCTTTAGCCAATAGCCTATCTTTCTATTAAATTGAAAAATTAGACTTTTTTAAAACCAGAGGAAGTCCACCAAAATAGTTTCATTTTTATTTTTAAAGGAGGGTTTCATGTCCCAGAAAATTTTCTTTCTCATTCATTAAAATTGTTAGTGAGGAGGAAATAATGAGAAATGTCCATTGGGATGGCAGTGCTCTACCCTGGAGATCTGGACCAAGATGCCTAGGAAGCATGAGCAGAAGCTACTAAGTAATCCATTGTCATTCAGAATATTGTGCAGTAGTAGGCAGGATTATGTGGAAAATGTCTCTTTAAATTTGTATTCTCCTTAAAATTGGGCTTAATCCTTCGGCACCAGGATAAATAGAATAGGGGTAAGCAGGTTAATTAAAAGGCCTTATGAAGAATCTCCACTTAAAATCCCAATAATTGAGCCTTGCAACATGCAGGATGAAGTCACAGAAGTCTTTTCACCTTTTATCTAACTATCTAAAATACGTATATTATTAATTAAGCAAGGCACAGTTAGGATGTCAGCTATTTTAAATGTTTAATTTCAGGCTCCCTCTGGTGCCTCCAGAGATTTGAGCATTGAGAGGAAAACCTCAACTTTCAGCTTTCTGTGGTCTTGCTCCATCACCTGTACCCGGCACCTAGTCACACCAAACTGCCTTCAGTTTCCTGGACTTTCTATTAGTTGTCTGAAACCTCCTCAAACCCTACAGCTAATTATTTGCTCTGTTCTTTCTGTTTACATACCATTCTGTAACACACTTCAAGTAAAGTAAATGTCTTATTATTTTCAGCACATAACTTGCATGTCTTTCACCCTCTTGGTGGCCCTGGCTAGGTTTAATTTGTTTAATTAATTAATTAATTATTTAATCTCTGGAACTAAGGCGCTTAGTAAAACACTTAGTATTGGTTGTATTACAAGTGTGACTCCTTGATATTTGGAAATGATTTTTTTCTTAATTCCTTAAAGGTGATCCTCGACCTCGAGGAAGAAAGACAAAGGCATGCACAGGACACAGCTGAAGGAGATGATGTCACCTACATGCTGGAGAAGGAGAGAGAGAGGTTGACTCAACAGGTAATTAAGGTAGAGGGATTCACGGCAGCATTTGCCTAGAATGGCATTTCTCAAAATTATTCTGCAGTATGTAAATTAGCGATGCTCAAAAAAAGGGCTTTATGGTTAAATAAGTCTGGGAACTACTAGATTAAACAAAGTTAAACAGGTTTCTAACTTTAAATTTGTTAGAACCGTTAGAATGCAAAAGGACATTGTGAGTCTTCAAGAACAAAATAGGGTATTCTGTGTTTATAAAATCCATGTTTGCATAAAAAAAACTTTTTTTTGACATAGATGACACTGTAGGACTGTCATTGCATAGAACACACTTTAAGGAACACTAACTTGGAGTTGTAGCTCTCAGACTTTTTTTGATTTGGGACCCCCAATAAGAAATAGATTTTACATTACAACCCATTATATGTACACACATACACACATGCCTGAAACAACAATCTCATGAAATAATACATAACCCTACTGCCTACAATATAAATTGATATATTCCCTTATATTTCATTTTTTTAAAAATTCTAGTCATGGCTCACTAGATAGGTTTCCCCATTGATTAATGGGTCTCAATTTGAAAAATATAGACTAAAACAGTTCTTTCAACCCTTTGCCTCTCACTCTCTGTGCATTAAATAGGGTAGGGAAGACAATTAAAACCGACTACATTTGTGTAAAAAGTATGATTCAAATGTAACTATTTGTGTTTGTTCATTTTTAAGACCAGAGAAAATTATTACTGAAACTTTAAAAGTTTTGATTTCAGCAGCATTCATCACAAAATCTGGTTTATATAGCTTTCTATTTTCTGTTTTGATTGGTTCTAATGCCATGAACTCTCCACATACCTAAACACTAACAACTCTGAGACAATATAAGAACTAGAAGTGCCTCCTAAATCGTCAAAGACAGATTAAATCATGGTGTGTGTTTTTTGTGTTAGGTGTTGTAATACTTCAGAAATACTTGATCTAAGCACCATGGCACATGGCATACATGGTAATCCTACATACCAGAGAACAGCCGACAGGACATTCAGTCATATTTTTTTATGATATCTTTTTGCTTTCTTAACTCTAATCAAGATGTATGGTGGATTTTTCTTTTTTAGTTGGAATTTGAAAAGTCCCAAGTGAAAAAGTTTGAAAAAGAGCAAAAGAAGCTCTCTAGTCAGCTGGAAGAGGAGCGCTCTCGCCATAAGCAACTCTCCTCCATGCTCATGCTTGAATGCAAGAAAGCCACCAGCAAGGCAGCCGAAGAGGGACAGAAGGCAGGAGAGCTGAGCCTGAAGTTGGAGAAGGAGAAGAGCCGAGTGAGCAAACTGGAGGAAGAGTTGGCAGCTGAGAGGAAACGAGGCTTGCAGACTGAGGCCCAGGTGGAGAAGCAGCTGTCAGAGTTTGACATTGAAAGGGAACAACTGAGAGCAAAACTGAACCGAGAAGAGAACCGGACCAAAACTCTGAAAGAAGAGATGGAAAGTTTGAAGAAGGTAGTGAAGGACCTAGAGGCTTCCCACCAGCACAGTATCTCTAATGAGCAATTGAAGAAACCAGTAACTATGTCCAAAGGCACAGCAACTGAGCCTCCTATGCTAGTGTCTGTATTTTGCCAAACAGAGAATTTTCAGGGAGAAAGAACCCATGGGAGCAACATAGCCAAGGTGACAAACACTGCGTTGCCTGGTCCCACCACTTCTAATTTCTCTTACGCAAAAACCAATGGCCATTGTGACCTAGAGATACAAACTACCAGGGAGCTGATAGCAGGCAACAGTATAGAAAACCAAGTGCCTCCACAAGAGAAATCTGTGGCCTTGGCCCAAGAGAAACCAGTGGAAAATGGTGGGTGTCCTGTGGGAATTGAGATTGCAGTCCCAATGCCCAGTCACCTCCCTTCCAGTGGGAGCTCACTGTCTCCCAGCAGCACTGCCTCCTCCTCTCTCACATCCTCTCCTTGCTCTTCACCAGTACTAACTAAGCGTTTATTGGGGTCATCAGCTAGCAGCCCTGGCTACCAATCATCCTACCAAGTAGGGATCAACCAGAGGTTCCATGCAGCTCGGCACAAATTTCAGTCCCAAGCAGATCAGGACCAACAAGCCAGCGGTCTGCAGAGCCCTCCATCCAGGGATCTGTCCCCCACCCTCATAGACAACTCTGCCGCCAAGCAGCTGGCCCGAAACACAGTCACTCAGGTGCTCTCCAGATTCACTAGCCAACAAGGGCCAATCAAGCCCGTTTCTCCCAACAGCTCTCCCTTTGGTACAGACTATCGAAATCTGGTTAACAGTGCCAATCCAAGAGGTGACACCAGCCATTCACCTACTCCAGGGAAAGTGTCCAGTCCTCTGAGCCCCCTGTCTCCAGGAATCAAGTCCCCTACTATCCCCAGAGCTGAGAGAGGAAACCCTCCACCTATCCCACCCAAAAAACCTGGCCTTACCCCTTCTCCATCTGCTACCACTCCACTGACCAAAACTCATTCCCAGGCCACCTCTTTGACCACTACAGACGACCTTGCCAGCAGCTACTCTTCCAATGCTGTCGTAACCAATGGCAAGGATGTTGAGATACTTTTGCCTACCAGCAGCTAGTCCCTAGGCAGGAGTCTCCACATTTGACATTCCATCAGATTTTGTCCAGGAGCTGAGTCAGACCATTGAGTCAGATTATGTTATTTATTTTGATAGCAGCTGAAACCATCTGTATAATACATTTAGTGTATTTCACCTTTTTGTATTTTTTTAAGTAGAAACTGAGTAGTTTGAATTTTTATGGCTTACATCTTTGTACTGAAGCTAGAAGGGCACCTCTATGATGTTTCAAGCTCAGCAGTCACCGTCGTGATGGAGAAAGCTAATTGGGTATTAGTGGTGATTTGCTGTCTATTTTGGGACTAGAACCACTCAACCCTCATTTTGAATTACGCAGAAGTGGTTCATGCAGATTTTTATTCCAGATGAACATATTTTAAAAGTGCCTGAAATAAGACTGCCATATGAATGTGATTCTGCAGTGAAAACACAAAACGGATCATTTAATTGCAGAAAATGAGATCCTCTGTGAATTCTGAATATTTAAAAACAACACTGCTTTTAATCCTCCTTTAGCTTTGTGTTCTGAAACCAGGCTGCATAAGTAGAATGGGAATCCTTCTAAAGGTGGGTGTGAACTCACCACAGAGCTGAGCTTTATAGAGCCCCTGAGAAATTCTCCTGAGCACTAAGCAGTGAGGGTGCTGATTTTCTTGTACTTTTAAAAAATTAAGTCACTCCCAGTTTCCTGCTTAAGTTCTTGAATAGAATGAAATCACGTCTCCATTCAAAAAAATGTCTTCAAGCATCTACTGTTGTGTAAGGAACTTCTGATTCTGATTGCTATTATTTGAATAGGAAATGGTTACTCATTCTGTATAAAAGTTCTTCAACAGAATGAAATCTTTATTCTGTAATCAAAAAGCAATAACTTAAAACTCACTCTCTTTGTAATATAAGTCAGAATTATACAGGTTTTACCAAATTGTTACATTTATTCTCCAAGCTGCCAGCACTTGGTGTCTGTATCTGTGGAACCAAACTGATTTTTGCCTAAATGGAAGTACATATGTATCTGTATAGATAACATACCCTTTTACGTGTTTAACATGCACACACTTAAACACATAAATATTAGTGTGATTATATCTTTGAAGTTTGCAATATAGCATAAAGGACAAGTAGAATTGCACGTTAAGATTACCTACCAAAGCAACTAGATGTGGCTGGGACCCAATCAGTTAAAAGAGGAATCTTGTCTACAGGGAGATGGGGAAATCCTACATGAAGCTCAGGTCTTTACCATTATAAAAAGGCAGAGCTAAACTAACCCCAATGTTATAAAACTCAACTGGTCATATAAATGAGTGAAACAGGTCTTCACTCAGGTGGCATAAAACAGTGGGAGCTGTAGCAAATTGAAATGCGCAAGCCCCATTTAAAAGGGCCACCCCATTCAGCTCCAGCTACTTGATGCTATGCAAGAATGCCAAACCAGGGTTACAAGCTCTTTAAATGTTTAGGAAATCCAAATTTTCATGAGAAACATTCCCATTTTTAAATATCAAGAACTGATTGAAAAAAATTGTAAACATTGCTGGTTAAAACAAATACTTCTACAGCTGGAGTTAGCTTGCAAGCTGCCAAGTTGTAACCTCTTTAATTCTAGAAACTTCTGTCATTTTCAGCATAGCGAGTTTCTGTGGACAGAAGCCTCCACACTTTACAACTGTATCGGCTAGTACAGCTGACAAAGTCCATAGAATATAATGACTATCCCCCTCTTCCAAACAGGACTGTCTGCAACCCTGCTTGGTTATATAATTTTGTGTCCACAGGGAGAGAGAGGCCTTGGTGTCCTCATATGTTCTTCTAACCAACATCTGTCCAGCAGCCCCTGATCTCCTACTATAATTTATATGTTTCCTCTTAATCCAATATGAGTTGATGGGGGAGAAGCAGGTAATGGAAAACATATAAATCACAGTGGAGTATACCAGCACCTCCACAGCTTGTGGTTTGATTAAGGCAAATGCATCAAAAATAAAATGCTACTAATGCACCAGGATATCTACCAAAATGATGTAGGGGGTATCTTAAAACATCCAAAGCAATCATGCATTGAACTTTACTCCCATGCATAGCTAAAGTGAACAGTGTTGATAAAATAGCTGAACTTTATAAACAGGAGGGGGGGCTACAGTGCCAGAGTATTATTACCTCTCTTGCTTTAAATGGTAGTCTTAAAAGTTGCATTGTGCTCTTCCTTTGTTTTGGAATAGATAAATTATAGAGAGAAAGATACTGTAAGGAAGTTTATTTCTTAGGAGGTGCACTGAATAATGTATTTCTTTTACAGTGTAATATGGGGATGGGGATATGCAAAAAAAAATGTGTATTTTTGCAAGTTGCCTATCTTCTGACATAAATAAGCACAATCCTGATACTATAGATTAGTATTTAAGTTTACTGTAGATTATGTGTGTGTGCTAAGTAAAAGTTCCATGATTCACAATTTTGGTATTAACCCATATTGCAAAAGCTGTGTTACTGTTCAGCCGTTTATAATGATGTGCAGCATATAACACAAGTATTAACTGGTCATTAACATTTGCAAAGCCAGATGTACCATGCAGAAATCTTCGTTCATTTTTATAGCAGACTACATTAAAACAAGTTAAATTTTACTCTCTGGGAGAAAAATAGTTTCATTTGTACAAAGTGAAAAATGTTGCACAATTTAGGCATATTGGGGAAGGAGTGGGTGATGTAGAGGGAGAAATTGATCGTCACTGAAAAACCAAATGAAATCAGTGACCCATCCAAGTTAGACCCGTAAGGAACAAGAACATTGGTTTTCTTTGGAACCTTAGAGCTGGGAAAAGCCTTCACAATAATCAAGTCTGTAATTTTTAAACCATTTGGGGGTTCTGGACCTTTTGAGAATTTTAGAAAAGCTGTAGACTATTATCCCCAGAAAAATGGATATGCCTATATACAAAATGTGGTTGATGGCTTCACAGGATCCAAAGGCCCTGAAGCCATCCATGACTCATGTACTTCGGTTTAAGAACGCCTGATCTTGTCCTGCCCTCTCATTTTACAAATGACTAATGCATCCCTTGTCTCTTAGTCCAGTGCTGTTGCTGCTGCGCTGTTAGCAAATACAAGTTGAAGCCAGACAAAATCACGTGAAAATCCTTTGATGTACAAAAGATGGTCAGTGTGGATGTTTATATATCTTAAGTTTCCAATATTTAAGCCAATTAATGATCATTTCAACATATACTAGCTACATCCATTTTCCCATAACAGCACCCCTGTCAGCAATGCTGCTTTGTCAATTTGTGTTTGTGGGTGTATGGATTTGTAAAGAGCACTTTTGATGCTTAGTCCTTGAAACAGAACTTCAAATGTCTTTTAAAATGCTGGCTTCAAAACAGGATGAGTCAGGGGTGGGCAATAAGTGTTGTTCCACAGGTATAATTTTTAATTTATTTGCTATAAAACTAGTGGCGAAAACTTGAGAACCTGTCCACCCACCCAATTGCGTATCAATGGCCAGTTCATTAGTAAAAGCTAATGAGGAGCAAGATGGGTAGTGGTTCTCAAACTTTATTGTGCGTAAGTATAACCTGGGAAGCCTGCTAAAAATAAGTGTTTCTGGTGATTGGGCCTAGAGGGAGTGCTGGTACAGGTGGTCTGAGGATCACATTTTGAGAAGTAGTGCTTCATAGCCCTCACCTGTTCTTTCACAACAACTTATTTGCTTCTGATCTAAGGAGATGTCTAAAACTCCTGAAACTTGTTTGCCAGAATGTCAGTGATATTCAGAGTCAAGAGTGCATACTTGGGTACCAAGCACCATGCTAATGATTGTGCTTACATAATACCTTACTAATCCTCACAAGGGTGCTGTAAGATATTATTATCCCCAGTGTACTGATGAGGAAGTGAAGGACAGAGTCTGTACAAGGGCCTTTAGTAGATGATAGCAAGGATTTAAACCCTGGTACTTTGTTCTCTCACTACCAGTATTTCCCAAACGAGAATCTCCTGGGGCACTTGTTAAACACAGATTCTGGGCTGGTTGCTTACCTCAGTTGGTTAGAGCATGGTGCTGTTAACACCAAGGTCCAGGGTTCAAGGCTTATACCTGCCACCAAAAAAAAGTAATAATACAGATTCCTAGGCCCCTCCCCTGGCACTTCTGAGTCAGTAGGTGGGGCTAGATAAGATAAAGTGGGTCTCTAGATAAGTGCCTTGGGTGACTCTTAAGATGCAGCAAGTTTAGAAAACCATACTGTTGCACCCCACCCTAGAAATGGATTATCAGACCTAACCAATGCCAGAAGACCTTTATCAGGTCAGATTAAACAGAACAAAAACAAAACATCTCTCGTTAATTCCCCTCAAACAACATATGTTTCTTAAGTATCTAAGGTATCCAAGGTAGTTATTTAGGAAGACGCAAGTTTAAACCTGTTCCTGCCTTCAGTACTTACAGTCTAGTTGGAGAAACAAAATATTAACACATAAAAAGTTATGTAATGTTCCCCGAGATAGCAGTTTGACAGAAACGCAAGTGAGTTTAAAAACCCATCTGGAGTTATTGAAGGTGGTCTTCGCAAAAGCACTGTGGTAGCTCAGAGGTAATAGAGCTCTTTGTGGGCGAGAAAAAATTAACCAGAAAAGGAGCAAATGTCTTTTTCTCTCTCCAGTGCATGATTTGCCTGGAGTTGTGCAGTATCTCCCTGTGTTTGCTTTATATATCAGTTGGCTTGTCTTAATTCTGCTTGAAGTCAGAGACAGGCACAAGAAGTCCCCAAGAGCTGAGTCCTGATTCAGAGAGACTGACAAGACACCCTTATGTGGTTTCTATAAGAATTGGAGCTGGTGTAAAGAAGGAGCTCCCAGGCCACAGCACTCTGTAAACCATTCTCCAGTCACTTGAAGGGAAGACCTGGGAACATGCCAAAAAAGGCAGGTTGAGAAAGGACCTTGTCAAAATGCAGCATTACCCATAAACGTCCCCTCCTACCCATTGCCATTCTTCACACCCTTTAAAACTATAAGCAAGTGAGAGAAATGAAAATTAAGCTTTGAAAATAATAAATGAGTCCTGGGACACTTGTGACTTATTTCCTTGGAGGGATGTGAAAGCAGCGGGTACTCTTCTCCCGGTAGTGTCAGTGTTGCTGCTGTTGTTAGAGTGGAAGAGCACAGGGAGTATCATGTGGCTGTGAAATGACTGGCTCTTAGAAATTACTGAGAAGTGTCAAAACAAGACTGCTCTTATCCCCGGGGAGCCACCTACTTAATCTGACAAGAATACTACTCACTAACTCAATGTGGTAGACACTAGGATATGACACCCAGGTCCCCCTTCATGAATGGAGTTTTCTCTGCATGCAGGAAAAGCTGACAGTAAATGGCCCTCAGCTATAACCCCTTACAGGAATTGCCTTAACTGAAAGAAAATCAACTTGACTAAGATCACATCTTCCATGGACAGCTCATATCCAAAGACTGGTTGATGTGGAGTTTATACTGGCCCCCTTGTCCCATATCAAGAGAACTCTGAAGGGTCATCCCAGCTTCAACTCCCCCTGTAGGGTTGGCATTGGCTGAGACCTTTGTTGAGACTGTATTGCAGCTCAGCTTCTCCCTTTGCCCAATCCTGCTTCCTTCCCACTTCTGTGCCCTAGGTGTGGATACTAAGGGCACTCCCAAGTAAGCCTCCTGCATCCTAATCCCCATCTCAGAGTCTACTGTTCCTTTCGGTCATGATTAAGTCCTCTAAAGAAGAGAGGTCACATTTTCTGAGTATATAATGCCAAGTTCTCAGGTATTTTACATACATATGATACTTCATTTAACCAACATACTAAAATAGGTAGATTATCCCTATTTGACAAATGAGGTAAGGCCTGCCAAGATACAATAAATTGCCCAAGGTCCTACAGCAGAATAGAGCTGAGATTCAGTGTCACAGCTGGGATTCAAACCCTGACCCATTTGGCTTTCAAGTCCCCGCTCCTTCCACTGGCCACACTATACTCTTAAAATAGTAATAATACGTTTGAGGAGTTTAGAATATTAGCTTATTTTCAGTCATATTCCTAAGTATGAATCCACTGTTTAGCTAGTTTTCTTGTGAGACCTTCAGCTAGGAACGGGATACTGAAAGAACTGGGTTTTGGTCAGGAGAAAAGGGAAGGATGATTTTCTTACACACATGGAGTCATCACATGTTAGAGCTAGAAGGAAGCTTAGAGACCCTTGATTCTAGCTCCTTCATATTACAGATGAGGAGAATGAGCCCTAGAGAGGCCAGGTGACTTGGCCATGCTTACATGTTGAGCTCAGAGCAGAGCCCAGACTGTAAGGTCAGTCTGGCTCTCTCATTCTGCTTTAGCCAATCGCTCTTCCCTGAGCTGACCTGGGACCAGCAGTTCCTAGCCCAGCCCTGGCTCTGCCCTGGGGCCCTCCTTCCTCCTCTCACCTGCTTTTCTCCACAATGTCAGGCTTTCATCTTGTTCACCCAAGCTGCCCCATATTCCAGGCCTTGCCCTCTGCCTAGGGCTGCGTGCCATACTTGTTGCCACAAAAATCCTGTCCTCATGTCTCTGAACAGGTTTGACAGCTGGGGTGAGAGTGGGAGTGGGGAGAATGGTGGAGCTTCTGTTGCCAGGCTGTGCTTCCATCTGTCTAGCATCAGCTCTGGGAAGCACTTACTCGTAAGGCATGTCTCATTACTCAGATGTGAACAAGAAGCCACTGAAGCCATGAGCCTCATCCCCTCCCTGCTCGTGAGGCTGTCTTGCCACACCTGCCTGTGAATGCTTGAAAAGATACTCCTCCACATCTTCCTGGGCCTCCTTCCCCACCTGACCTCAAACACACAGCTTGCCCAGGAATGGCCTTTTGCATTCTCATAAGACTTACCCATCTCCCTTCTCTGTAGTGCCCACCCAATCCAAATCAAAGCCTTCCAGACCGTTTGTGCCTCAGAGCAGACAGGGTATCCTCAGGAAGACACTGATCCAAAGGGATTCAGGATGGTGGGGCGGTTTGGGGGTGGTGACCAAAGCTCACACAGGCCCCTTCTTCATCCCCAGCGTGTTTTCTCTCTTCTGAGTCTTGGTGAGTCAGCGCCACAGGGCCACACACAAGGCTCCTATTCAGGGCTCGTTTTCCTTCTGCTCTAACTCAGATCTTGGCATCTCTCACTCCCTCATTCTCTATGTGGGCCTTATTCTCACCATGGGAAAGCTCTGCTCCCTGCCCTGTGCCTCTTCACTTTCTCCCAACACCCTTCCAGACACACACACACACACACACACACACACACACACACACACACACACACACACACACACACACACACACACACACACACACACACACACACACACACACACACACACACACACACGTACATGCACGCTCACATTTCTCATCCTTGCCTTCTGGTAGTTTGCAGTCCCAGGTCATAGGACATAGAACAAAATAGGACATAGAACAAAATACAGATCTTACAATATTAAATCCTCATTTGCATATTCAACAGATATTTGTTGCTGCTGACTCTGTGCAGGCCCTGAGCTAGGCTGAGAAGGACACATACACACACACATACACACACTGCCAGTCCTTCATTTATTCAGCATATAGTTAAGTATTGCCTCTGTATCAAGCATCATTAAAGGCTGGAATTTACTCTTCATGGGGAAATAAGTCTCACAGAGATGATATCTCGAGGTAGTGACATCTCAGGACAAGATATAGCAGGTGCCGCAAAAGGGTGATGGGGCCCCAAGTGCCTAAGAGGTTCAGGAAAGCAGAGAAATCCTTGGGTCTAGAGACTTACGAGGAACCTGATTTAAACAGAAGGGAGAAGAACATTGGTTTGCATTGACAGGGGTATGTGTACACTCTCTAAACAACAAGGGGATGCAAAAGGAGTTCAAGCAAGTAAAGATACAAGAGCTTTGTCATTCTCTGCGTAACCTTGGGCAAGTGAATGAACCTCTGCTAGCCTTCATCTCGGCGTCAGTAAAATAAAGACATGCGAACTTCCCTCTCAGGTGTTAGTGAGAATTAAATGAGATCAAGCACATAGTAAGTACTCGGTGGATTATCTACTCCCTTTGTCGAACGGCGCTGCAGGTGGAAGGACAGCTGTAGAGGTTGTGCATCTGGATAGGAAGACGTGTGTTTCTGAAGCAAGGCCCCAGTGCAACGTGCCAGACGGGCTCCTCCTGCCTGGCAGCCCCGCCCTTATTTGGAAAGCTGAATGGCTCGCGCCCCCTGGTGTTTCAGACACTGTGAATCTCTCTGGACCAAGGTCTGGCATGCACCCACCTCCCTGAGGAAGGACAGGGTCTGCAGCCAGGAAGAGCCTCCTTTAGAGATGCTGGCACAGGCAGAGATGCACCCCCTCCCATCCCATTTTCAGCCCCCTCCCTAGTGGCTAAGCTCAGAGCACAGCAGCATTATTTGCCTAAGAAACAGGAAGAAGCCCAGACTATGTAAGGGGCAGGGAATAACAGAAGCCACCTCACAGGATTGTTACGAACTTTAATTGAGCGATTTAAGACTTCAAACTAGTCGCTGGTATAAGTAAGCACTCAACAAGTGATAGCTGTTGTATTATGTAGCTCCTAGAACAGTGCCTGACCAATAGCAGATGTTCAGTAACTGTTCAAGTGGGGCCAGCTCACTCAGAGCATGGTGCTAATAAAGTGGGCCCAGGATGACTCTATCAACATTTATTTATTTATTCATTAATCCATTTAATTATGCTTCAAAAATGTCTTGCTCCTTCTATTCTGTAGGTGCTGTAAAATGCAAAACCCTTAAGGAGCCAAATAAGTAAGCTAGTGCCAGCACTAGAGGAGGAAAACAGATTTCATTCATTTAGGCATTTGTGCCACAGTTCCTATCAGTGCCAGGCACTGATCAAGGCACTGGGATAGAGAAATAAGTCACAGTCCCTTAGTGGCTTTAATGCTTGTGGGAGAGACAAACATGAAACATGGTGGTATGGGGACTGCAATAAACATAGGATCAAGCTGAGGCTGCACAACCCCCAGTGGAATCAGGAAAAGTCTCACAGGGGAAATGACACTTGTCCTGGTCTTAAAGGAGGTGTAGATGCTTCCCAGTGAAGAAAGGGATGAAGGGCATTTCAGGCAATAAGAATAGTATATACAACATACCACATTGCCAGCAATCATGGTGTTTCTGCTGAGAAGTCTGGGGTAGGAGAGTGGCTCTGGAGAAATAAGGGGGCACTTGACAGGAAAGGGCATCTGCCCAGGGAAAGAGTTTGGACTCTATTTGGTGGGGCTCTGGGAGCCTGAATTGAGGAGACATCATGAGCAGAGGCACATTTACAATGAGTGAATGAAGTTTAAGCTTCAAGGTCCATCACTTGCATGGCCCCTTCCAAACCCTGAGAGGCCCAAGCAACGTGGTCATATGTCCTTATAAAATTTGCAATAGTAAGGTATCTTTACTGCAATCAGTTAATCCTGCTTTCTCTTTTCACTCTTTCTCCTATATCACATTTTCCCCATCTTGGGTGGCCTTGGAGTGGTAGTCACAAGCATTTTTGCAATTCAGCTAAAGGTAAGTTGAATGGCAGACTATTTTTTGAGTAAAATATATTTATGTGGTTTGTAGTCACTTACATGAATAGTTGGGTTTTTGCTAGCTATGCCAGTATAGGAATATCTTCTAAGAATACTCATATCAATCATTGTGCTGCCTTATCTGACATAAATACATGAAGAAGCAATGCCAAAGGTTGTATTCTATGAATATAGCTTATAGCACCTGGCACTAAAAGTAAACTGGGAAGTTTGGGAGAAATGAGTTTCCAAATGTGTGAAGCCAGAACTGGTCTATAGAAAATTCTTCCAGTTATCAGATGTGTAAAATTATAAGTGAGCAATTAACTTCTCATCAATGCCTAGCCAAAACAAATTTGCTCTCCTGTCAGGAAAATATTAATGCAGTGTATACAATTATAAATGCACCATACATATAAAGATGGAATCAAAGAGTATGGAGTCAGAAGAAATGGTTTGTGTGGGGTTTTTTTTACTTTTAGAGAATTCTGCTTCTGAGCAAGCTAGAATAATAGGGACTGGATTTATTTTCACACTTAAAACAACTAAACATTGAGCAAAATATATTCAACAAACATTTTCAAGATATTAGACATCAGGCAACAAAGGACAAAGACAGGAGACAAAGTGAGTCCTATGATTACCCCAGCAGGAAGGAGAAATCCAGGCATAGCCCGGTGATCTCCTTAAATTGAGGAGATGACACTGAGAAATCTTCAGAGGCTTCCCCTGGAGTCTTCCACTGCGTGATAATCAGCATGTGAGGAAACTATCCAAGGCTAATGAGAGAACGACCCAAAAGAATTAGAGGAAATAGTACTTAGAGCTCTCATGGGACTGGGAGTAGTTTCTGTTCTCCCTAGCAAGAATGAAAAATCTGAATTTATGACACATTGGATAGAATACCCATAAGAGCTTTGTCTCTATAATGGTCCCAAATCAGCCCTAGAGTAAATGATGCTCTGTTCCCACCTTCAAGAAGTTTAAAATCAAGAAGGATCAAACTGTTTCTAAATAACTACATCCCAGAAGAAAACTCAAGAATATGTATAGGAAAACGAAAATATCTAGCATCCAGAAAGGTAAAATTCACAATGTCTGGCATCCAATCAAAAATGACCAGGCATGTAAAGAAGCAGAAAAATATGGCAAATAATTAGAAGAAAAAGCAATCAATTGAAAGTTATCCCCAAATGGCACAATGACAGAAAGAGTAGACAATTACATTAAAACAGCTATTATAACTATTTTCCATATATTCAAGGAGATAGAGAAAAGATTTGTTGATTAGGACATGGAGGATGTAGAAAAGACCTAAATCAGACTTCTAGAGATAAAAATCACAATATCTGAGATGAAAAAATCATTGCATGGGATTAACAGCAGACACACACTGTGGAAGAAACAATTATTAACTTTGAAGAAATAGCAATAAAACCATCCATAATGAAACACAGAACATAAGAAATTTTTTGTCTTTTTTTCAAATGAACAAAGCATCATTGAGCTCTGGGACAAAGTCAAGTGACCTAATATAAGTTTAACCAGCATCCTTGAAGAAAAAGTTTGAACAAATAATAGCCAAGATTTTTCAAATTTGATGAAAATGATAAATCCACAGCTACAAAAAAAAAAATGTTAATGAACTCAAGCATAGAAACATGAAGAAAAGTACTCATTCCTTAAAACCAGTGATAAAACACCTTTAAAACAATCAGAGGGGGGAAGAAGTTATTATATATAGATGAATAAGGATGAAAATAACAGCAGACTTCTCATTAATAACAATACAACCCTGAAGATAGTGGAGCAAAAGCTATAAAGTTCTGAAGGAAAAAACTATCAACCTAGAATTCTATAAACCTTTCAAAAACAAAGGCAAAATAAAGATTTTTTAAGAACATGGACAAGCTGAAAGAATTCATCTGCAACAGACCTTCAGTAGCAGAAATATGAAATAAAATACTACAGGCAAGAGGAAAATGGTACCCACAGAAATCTGGATCTGTACAAAGTAATGAAGAGCACTATAAATGGTAGCCATGTGAGTAAATATAAAAGATTATTTTTGTTGTTCTTTAAATCTTTTAAGTCTCTTTAAAAATTCATCATAATGTACTATGAGATTCATAGTATATGTAGAAATAAAATGTACGGCAACGCTAGCACAAAGGCTGAGAGAAGAGAAATGGAAGTATACTGTTGTAAGATTCTTATACAAAACATGAATCAGTATCATATCACATGAAGGTATTCCATGATAAATTAAAGATGTGCACTGTAGGCCTTAAAGCAACCACCAAAAAACAAAACAAAGTTAATAAGCCAACACAAAAGACAAAAATAGAATCATAAAAAAAAACCCTAAAAGAAAAAGAGAGAAAGGAGAGCAAAGAACAGATGATAGAAAAATAGCACGACCAATGATTTAAAGCAACCACATCAATAATTACTTAAAATGTAATGGTCCAATCAACCCAATTAAAGACAGAGGTTGTCAAATTGTATTTTAAAACGTCAATACCCAAATAAGTGCTGCCTACAAGAAATCCATTTTAAATATAAAGACACAAATGGGGTAAATATTTATTGAATACCCCATCCAAATGCACAGAGTACATATTATTTTTGACTGTACACAGAACATTCACCATGTGCTATGTGTGAAATGTGTCCCCTAAAAGTTCATGTATTAGGAACTTGACCCCCATGGTAACGGTGTTAAGAGGGTAAGAAATCTATTTATGGTATTTGAAAAGTGGGGCCTTTAAGAGGTGATAATATTGGGAAGACTGTGCCCTTGTGAATGGGTTGATCCATTCATGGAGAAATAGGTGTGGTTCTGATGGCTTTAAATGGAGAAGCAAAAAGGTTAGTTCTCTTGCTCTTGCTCAGCCTGTTCTTTCGCCATGTGATACCAGATATGTTCCCTATTCCCAGCCTCTAAAATTATAAGAAATAAATTTCATTTCTTTATAAATTACCCAGTTTCAGGTATTCGGTTATATGCAACAGAAATGGACTAATACACCATGACAGACAATATTGTTAGGTATTAAAATGTCATAATAGGGCCGAGCCCGTGGCATACTCGGGAGAGTGCAGCACTGGGAGCGCGGCGACGCTCCCGCTGCGGGTTCGGATCCTATATAGGACTGGCCGGTGCACTGACTGGCTGAGTGCCGGTCATAAAAAAGACCAAAAAAAAAAAAAAAAAAAAAATGTCATAATAATTTTTAAAGGATTTAAATCATACAAATTATTTTCTCTGACCACAGTGGAATTAAATTAGAAATCAAAAACAAAAAGGTATCTGGAAAATCCCCAGTATTTGGAAGATAACACACTTCTACATAACCCATGAGTCAAAAAAGAAATCAAAAAGGAAATTAGAAAATAAGTTGAATAGAATAAAAAGAAAAACACCACATGTCAATATTCATGATTAAGCAATTACAAAATGACTAAAAATAGTTCTGGGAGAGCTTCAGAAAGAAGAACAGCTTACAGTGAAGAACATACAGCAACCCAGAGGAGCATGCAAACAAAGAATAGCATCATCAAGAAATGTAGGAAGTATCTTACCTGCATCACCTCATCCCTCAGTCTAGCACAGCTTGGCACCAAGAGGGATCGCTTTGATGTGACCTTCCCCTGTGGGAGAAAAGGAGAGTAGGAGGACCCAGTAGCTCTCACCACCACCATAACCACCCACAACTTTCACCACCAAGGATCCCTGCAATCTTTGCCAATGCTGACCTTAACTAACAGCTGTACAGAATCCGTGCTGCTATGACTGTCTAAAAAAGGAGCTGATGCTGTGCCTCCAATGGCTGAGACCACCAACCCTACCCACCCACCCCCACACACACATACAACTGCATGCATGCTCTTGACCCTGGTGCTAAGGCCACTCCATGCACAACCATATCTCAGACACTGGCATCACCACTGCAGTGGGCACACTCATACCCAGATCCCAAAGCCATGGCTGCTTCATGCACAGCCATGCATCTCATACCAGCACCATTGCCAACATGAGTGTACCCACACACTGGACACAGTGCAGGGAAGAATCCTGTCAGCTGTTACTTCCCCTCATGGGGGAAAAAAGAGAACAGGACCCCCACAGCCTTTACCACTGAGGACCCGAAGAGCCCTCACTGCTTACATTTAAAAAGAAAAAAGATCTCAAATAACAACCTAAGTGTACACCTCAAGGAACAAGATGAGCTGGCTATTTAGCTCACTTGGGAGAGCATGGTGCTGATAACGTCAAGGTCAAGGGTTCAGATTTCCATACCAGTCAGCCACCAAAAACAAAACAAAGTTAACAGAAGGAGAAAAATAATAAAGAATAGAGCAGAAATAAAATAGAGAACAAGAAATATTTAAAAATCAAAAAAAAGTTTATTTTTTGAAAAGATAAACAAGTTGACAAACCCTTAGCTAGACCTACTAGGAAAATTAGATAGAAGACTTGAAATAAAAAGGTTTATAAGGGACAATTATGAACAATTATATGCAACAAACTGGATAACCAAGAATAAATGGATAGATTCCTAGAAACATACAAATTACCAAAACTGAATCAAGAAGAAATAGAAAGCCTGAACAGACCAATAACTAATGAGGAGATTGAATCAATAACCAAAAATCTCCCAAGAAAAAAAAAGCCCAGAACCAGATGGTTTCATAGGTGAATTCTACCAAACATTTAAAGAAAAATATCAATTCTTTTTTTAACTCTTCCAAAAAATAGAAGAGGGAACACTTCTGAATTCATTCTATGAGGCCAGCATTATGCCAATACCAAAGCCCACCAAAGACACTACAAGAAAAGAAAACTACAATCTAATATCCCTGGTAAATATACATGCAAAAATGCTCAATAAAATATTAACAAAGAGAATTCAACAGCACATTGAAAGAATCATACACCATGACCAAGTGGGATTTATGGATTGACTGGTTGATTGATTTGTTCATTTATTTATCTGTCCATCCATCCATCCATTCATCCATCCATTCCTAGGATGCAAGGATTGTTCAACATACATAAATCAATCAATGTGATAGAACCCGTTAACAAAAGAAAAGACAAAAACACATGATCATCTCAATAGATGCAAAAAAGTATTTGGCAAAATTCAACATCCATTCATGATTAAAACTCTCAATAAAATAGGTATGGAAGGAACTTACCCCAACACAATAAAGGCCACTGGTAATATCATAATCAATGGAGAAAGACTAAAAGATTTCCTTCTAAGGCCTGGTACAAGGCAAGGATACCCACTCTCACCACTTCTTTTCAACATAGCCAGAGCAATTAGACAAGAAAACAAAATAAAAGGCATCCAAATCAGAAAGGAAGTAAAATTATTATTATTTTTCTTTTTTGGCAGATGACATGATCATACACATAGAAAACACTAAAGACTCAACAAAAAAACTGAAAACTAATGAATTCAGTAAAGTTGCAGGATACAAAAATCAGCATACAAAAATTAATCTCATTTCTATACACAAACAGTAAACCATTCAGAAAGAAAATTAAGAAAATAATCTCACTCACAATAACAACAAAAAAATACTGAAGAATAAACTTAACCAAGAGGTTAAAGACTTGTTCACTGAAAATTATAAAACATTAAGAGAAATTAAAGATATACCTAAATAGAAATCTCATGTTCATAGAATGGACGAATTAATATTGTTTAAATATCCATTCTACCCAAAGTGAACTACAGATTTAATGCAATCCCTATCAAAATCCCAGTGGCATTCTTTATAGAAATAAAAACAGAATCCTAAAATTAATATGGAACCACAAAAAAACTGAATATTCAAAACAATCTTGAGCAAGAATAAATCTGGAGGCCTCACACTGCCTGATATAAAAATTTTTAAAACTACAGCAATAAAAATGGTATAGTACTGACATAAAAACAGACACATAGACCAAATGGAACAGAATAGAGAGCCCAGAAATAAATCCATGAATCTATAGTCAACTAATCTTCAACAGAGATGCCAGGGACACACAACTGGAAAAAGATAGTCTCTTCATTAAATGGTGCTGAGAAAACTAGATATTCCCATGTAGAAAAATGAAATTGGACCTTTATCTCACACTATATACAAAAATCAACTCAAAAAGGATTAAAGATGTAAGCTTAAGACATGAAACTGTAAAACTTCTAGAAGAAACATAATGGAAAAGCTTCTTAACATTGGTCTGGGCAATGATACTTTTGAATATAACACCAAAAGCACAGGCAACAGAAGCAAAAAAAGACAAATGGGATTTTATCAAACTAAAAAGCTTTTGCATAGCAAAGGAAACAATCAACAGAGTGAAAAGGCAATCTACAGAATTGGAGAAAATATTTTCAAACCATCTACCTGATAAGGGGTTATCATTGAGAATACATAAGGAAGTTACAAAACTCAATTGCAAAAAAAAAAAAAAAAACCAATTTTTAAAATGGGCAAAGGACCTGAATAGACATTTTTTAAAAGGAGACATACTAGTACAAATGGCCAACAGGTATATGAAAAGATTTTCAACTTCACTAATCATCAGGGAAATGCAAATCAAAACAACAATGAGATATCACCTCACACAAGTGTTGCCAAGGATGTAGGAGAGAAGGGAACACTTGTACACTGTTGGTGGGAATGTAAATTGGTTCAGCCATTATGAAAAACAGTAAGGAGATTCCTCAAAAAATAAAAAATAAATAGAACTACTTTATGATTCAGCAATCCCACTTCTGGGTATATATCCAAAGAAAATGAAATCAGGATCTCTAAGAGAGATTTGCACTCCTGTGTTTATTTCATCATTATTCACAATAGCCAAGATATAGAAAAAACCTGATTATCTATCAGTAGATAAATAGATAAAGAAAATCTGGTATGTATACAATGGAATATTATTCAGCATTTTTAAGAAAGGAAATTGTGCTATTTGTGACAACATAATTAAACCTGGAGGATATTATGCTAAGTGAAATAAGCCAGATGCAGAAAGACAAATACTGCATGACCTCACTTATATGTGGAACCTGAAATAGTCAAACGTATAGAAACAGAGAGTACAATGGTGGTTACCAGAGGCTAGGGAGCAGGGGAAATGGGGAGATCTTGGTCAAGGGGTACAAAGTTTCAGTTATGCAGGATGAATAAGTTCTGGAGATCTAATGTACACAATGTGACTATACTTAACAATATCGCATACTTGAAATTTGCTAAGTGGGTAGATATTAAGTGTTCTCACCACACACACACATACACATACACACAAAAAGTAATTATATGAGGTGAAATATGTGTTAATTAGCTTGAATGTGGTGAATATTTTACAGTGTGTATGTATATCACATCATGAAATTGTACACTTTAAATATATACAATTTTTAATTGTCAACTATACCTCAATAAAGCTGTTGCAGGCAGGGAAAGAAAATAGGAAAAAAAAGCAAATTAAACTCAAAGTAAGCATAAGCAAACAAATTATAAAGATCAAAACAGGCACCAATGAAGTGGAAAACAGAAAATCAATAGGGAAAAACCAGTGAAGCCAAAAGCTGGTTCTTTGGGATCAGTAAAATTGGTAAACCTGTATGTAGCTAGACTGATCAGGAAGAAAAGAGAAAATGGCCAGTGTCAGGAAGAAGTGTCATCACTACAGATGTACAGATATTAAAAATAAGAAAATATTATGAACAACCTTATACCAATAAATTCAATAATTTATATGAAATGGAAAAATTCCTTGAAAGACACAAACTACCAAAGCTCACCCAAGAAGAAATAGGTAATCTAAATAGCCCTGTGCATATTTTAAAAACTGACTTCTTAATTTAAAATTTTCCCACAAAGGAAACTCTAGGCCACATGGCTTCATCAGTGAATCCTACAAACATTTAAAGAAAAAAAATAATACCAATCCTACAAAAACTCTTCTAGAATATTAAAGAGGCTGGAACACTTACAAACTCCTTCTATGAAGCCAAGCAATAATATGAAAATAGAGCTATAAGCCAAAATCCTTTGTGAACTAAGATGCAAAAAGTTTTAAAATTTTCTCATATCGAACCCAACAATATATAAAAAAAAGATACATAAATGACCAACTGAGGTTTAGGGTGGGAATGCAAGGTTGGTTTAACATTTGAAAACCAATCAATGTATTTCACCACATTAACAATGTTTTTAAAAGCTATATGATCATGTCAATAGATTCCAAAAAAGCATTTAACAAAATCCAACATCCATTTCAGATAAATACTCAGCAAATCAGGAATAGAAAGGAACTTCCTCAGCCTGATTGGACATAAAGCAAAAACCCATCCAATTTAACCATGAAAGACTAAATGCTTTACTCAAGATTAGGAATAAGGTAATAATATTCATTTCTACCACTCTTTTTCAAACATTATAATGGAGGTACTAGCCACTGCAGTAAAGCAAGGAAAAGAAATAAAAGACAGCCATATTGGAAAGGGAGAAGTAAATTGTTTTTATTTGCAGACAACATAATTATCTAAGAAGAAAATCTGATGGATTCTATTTTTTTTAAAGCTACTAAAACTAATAAGTGAGTTTAGCCAGGTTGCAGAACAGATTGATATATAAAAATCAGTTTTATTTCTTTATACTAACAATGGAAATAGAAATTAACAAACAATACTATTTATAACATCATCAAAAATATGAAATTTAGGAGGCTGGCCAGTTAGCTCAGTTGGTTGGAGTGCAGTGTTATAACACCAGGGTCAAGGGTTCGGATCCCTGTACCAGCCAGCTGCCTAAAAAGAAAAATGAAATTTAGGGATATCTGACAAAAGATGTGCAAGACTTGTACACTGAAATTACAAAAAATTGTTGAGACAAATTGAAGATCTAAATAAATGGAGAGATACATCACATTCATGAATCAGAAGACAATATTGCTAAGATGTCAGTTCTCTCCAAATTGATCTGGAGATTCAATGCAATCTCAATGAAATCTCAACAGACTTTTTTGTAGAATTTACAAGTTAATTATAAAATCTGTACAAAAATGCAAAGAACCTAATATAACCAAAACAACTTTGAATAATAAAAAATAATACTGGAAAATGTCACTACCTGATTTCAGGATTTATAAAGTTATACAGTAATCAAGACTGTGTAGTATTAGCATAAAAATAAACAACTATATCAATAGAACAGAGAGTCCAGAAATAGACCGTCAAATATGTGATCAGTTGATTTTTGACAAAGGTGCAAAAGCAATTCAATGGAGGAAGCACAGTCTTTTTAACAAATGGGGCTAAAACAATTGAATATCCATATGCAAAAAAAATAAGCTGTGATCCATACTTCACATCATATACAAAAATTAAGTGAAGATATATTGTAGACCTAAATGTAAAACTTAAAATATAAAACTTCTAGAAGAAAATATTCGTTAGGCAAAAATTTCTTGAGTACCAAAAGCACTATTCATAAAGAACAAAATGATAAATTAGATTTTATCAAAATTTAAAACTTCTGCTCTTCAAAAGACACTATTAAGAGAATGAAAGGACAAGCCATCAACTAGGAAAGTATATTTTCAAATCACATATCTAATAAAGGACTTGTATCCATAACATATAAAGAACTCTCAAAAGTCAATAACAAAAGAAACACCCCAGTAAAAAGGGGGAAATGTTTTACTAACATTTCAAAGATGAAAACATACAGGAGTCAAATAGGCAAATGAAAAGATGCTTAACATTATTAGTTATTAGGGAAATGCAAATTAAAGCCACAATGAGATAGCGCTACACACCTATCAGAATGGCTAAAAATAAAATAACTCTCCATACTACATGTTGATGAAGATGTAGAGCAATTGGAACTGTTTATGGGAATATAAATGGTACAAATTTGGAAAAATATTCGGTAGTTTCTTTAAGAGTTAAACGTATACTATCCCCTCCTAGGTATTTACCCAAGAGAAATGAAAGTATATGTCCATACAAAGATTATAAAATAATGTTCATAGCAGTTTTACATGTAACAGCCCAAAGCTGGAAATTACCCAAATATTCATCAACAAGTGAATGAAGAAATAAACTGTGGTATATCCATACAATGGAATACTATCCAGGAATAAAAAGAGTGAACTATCAATACATGCAAAAACATGGGTGAATCTCAATTATGCTAGTGAAAGAAGACAGATAAAAAACAAGTCATACCATATGATTCTATCTATTTAAAATTCTATAAATGCAAGATAATATATACTGAACAAAAGCACATTAATTGGGGAAGGGAGAAGGGAGAGATGCACACAGAATTACAAAGGTGTGACAACGGCATATAATGAGCCAATCTGTCTGAATTTTCAACATTTTTCTGCCCTTTAAGCAAGTATTCCTGGTCTATAAACAAACTTTAATGTTTACCTCCAACTTTATTTCAAAACTTTCTTGCAAAGCTAGTTCTGTTTGTCCTTCCTTCAATCTCTAAATGTGTTAAAAACATAGCCTGTGCTCTTCATTAAGAACTCTAAACTTTGTCCATCTTAATCACTTACATATGACACTTAAATGTCATATATAAAGATGTTTGGGGGAGGCATTCTATGTCATAGCATGGGTTCAAAATACCTAGATGTTCATCACTGGGAGATTAGATAAGTAAAATGTGATATTTCATAATGGAATACAATGCAACACTAAAAAGCAATGAACTATATGCATGTCTATATAGTAACAAGGATAGATGTTTTTTTAAACATAATAGTGTGGAAAAAAAAAAATCCAAAGAGGTGTAAGGTTCACTGTATTACTGTTCTCAGCAATTCACTCTCTTTCCTGTAAGGGTATTATAATCTGTTGCCATGAAACTTGCAATGCCAGTACTCCCAATAGGTGTACTTCCTCATCTCATTGTTAAGCTTAGATATCACTCGTGGGAGCAGATGTGGCACATGCCAAGTCCAAGCTGAAGTTTTAAAAAGCATTACAAATTCCGCCAACTCTTTCGCTTTTTCTTTTTGCAAGAGAATAGCATGTCCCCCAAAGGAGTCTGCTCCTTCACCCAAGATCCTAAAGTGAGAAGATGGAGGAGGAGAACTTTAGCCTCCAACCACAATCACTAACATGGAATGTGAGCAAGCAATAAATGTTGTCATAAGCCACTGAGATTTTAGGATTGTTTGTTACTGCTGAAAACCTGATTTATATAAGGTCTATATCAGAATACCATTTATAAAAATTAAAAACAAGATATACACATTCAGACAACACGTAAGGCCCAAGGCATATTTCAATTACATTAAAGTGGATGCCTACTGAACAGGGGAAGGAATAAGAGTGGGGAATGTGATAAAGGGAATAAAGAACTGGACCAGAGAAGCGCCTTGCACTGGTTGATGATGACCATGTGTGGAGAACTGAGTAGCATGATCACAACTCTCTACATGTGAGTTCCAAAGACGGTAATAACCTCTGGAGTGAGGTAACTGTTGGAGAGCAGTTCTGAAGGGTTTGGGAGAGAAGGAAATCCATGATCCAGATAGAGAAGATCAACCTTGGGATCATCTCCTTGTTCTAAGAAGAGTTGAGAAAAGGGCTTCTTGTAGATTCTATTTTCAGTGTAACATGTAGCAAAAGTGTTCTGCCAATTGCAAGTGAAGAAGGGGCTCAAAAAGAGAGGTAAAAAAAGTATTTCTCTTTCTCAAAGAATTTATACTCATAATGAAATGACAATATTGACATTCCCTATGCCTGAAATGTCCATTCCCCCATTTTGTATTTCAAATTCTATTCCTCTCTCAAGGTCTAGGTCAAAATCTACCTCTTCTAGAATGATTACCTTCTGATCCCCAACACTGCTCCCCTAAATAAACCTAGAAATCATTATTCCTTCTACTCGACATCCATAGTATTTACTACATGTGTCTATGCTGTGTTTTTCCCTCCCCGCAGGCTGAAGGATCTTTGAGGGCAGTAGTACTTAGCAGGCAAAATGCCTTACACACAATAGATATTCAATAAATATTTGTAGAATAAATACAAATTATAGTTAAAGTGTTACACAACAGATTATGAGGACTAAATTAATGAGTCAAATAACAAATCAGACAGAATTTCAGAAGAGGCCCAAATCATTCTGAGCTAGTCAGTAAAGACTACATGGAGCAGGACCTTGAAAGATGTGTAGAATTCAGCTAATTAGATAGAAACAGAAAAAAGATTTTTGGGCTAAGGGAAGAAGTGTGAGCAAAGATGATGAGCTAGGAAGATTTAGGGAAGAAAATTAAATTAGACCCTTGCCTCATACCACAGCCCAAAAAATAAATTCCAGAATATTAAAGATTCAAATAAGAGAACATAAAAGTATTAGGAAAATTTTAGGAGACTAATTTCATAATCATGGAGGTTGGAAACAACTTCCTAAGGAACCCAGAAACCATAAATATATATGTTATGAAATTTTTTACAAAATTAGAGAAAAAGTTAAAGAATAGGAATAAAATATTTGCCACATATGCAGCAAGCCTTACTGTCCCATAATATGTAAAGAAACTTTATGAAGAAGGAAGTCAATATCAAAAAGACACTCAAGACTTCCAACTTCTGGTACAGTATGTAAGATGCTTAAAAGTTGTGACTCCATCCTAACAAATAAAAAGCTGAACTAAAAAATCAACACTTCTTAGGTCCGTCAGAGAAGTGAGGTCACAGGACAAACTGCCACCTCCAAAATTGGAGAGACAGGTGAATACAGAGAATCACAACTTACCAGAGCAGAAACCCATGAACAGGAACCAGTGCCAGAGCAGGAAAACTTAAATTGAAATTGATGAATTGCTATAGTCTCAGAAGACCCAGTAAATGGGTCGGGGGGACACTTTGTGAGTTTTACCTCCAAGAGCTCATCTAAGTTCTCACCATGAATATCAGAGAAAGAAAAAAAACCCCATGCTTCTGGCAGTGGGAGGGGAAAAATAATCATTTTTAAATATACTACAGCATTCTGTTCTTCTTAACAAGTCCTGCCCTCAAGAAAAACTTATTTTACCAGATTGAGACTTCCAGTCAAGATGGCGGAATAGACAGTCCCCAGCGTCACTTTCTCCCACAAGTCAACCAATTTATAACTATAAAAAAGCAACAACAGCCAAGATGGGGCTGCTAGAGCTCAGGGGAAGAGGAGGAGAGACCTACAGAGTGCATGAAGGTGGGAGAAGCCACAATGAGAGAAAGAAGGGATCGTTCTGACTGTTTTGAGCCCTGGCCGCTTCCAGGCTGGAGATGGTGAGCACATGGAGCAGGAGCTGGCAAACGCCACAGCTGTGCCCTTTGGATGAAGTTACTTGGAGGTGGCAGGGGAGAAGAAGGCTTTGGTGGCCCCCAGGCCAGCAAGACCACTAATAGTGTTCCTGTGGACCCACACAGGAGGGAGGAGCCACAACAACTGAAAAAAAGGAGCCACTCAGAGGCCAGTGAGTCATCACAAGCGACCAGCACATGGCCAGTCCCGTGGGAAGTGTTCGGAGCACAGCAGTGGGGAAGACGGGCCCACCAGGAGAAGAACACTGGAGCACAGCAAGGACAGCTGATCTGCCCCCCAATCAGTGTAGGACCACTCAGAAGAGACTGGTCAGGAATATAGAATTGCATGGGGTGCAGTTTGATGAAAACACTCAGGCCCAGACCAGAGTTTATACACAACCCAGGTACACCATATCTCATTATACCCAGAAGTACCTTTACAGTCAACCATTAAAATCTGAGCTGCACAAAAATCCTTCCCTAGGGAAGCAGTATCAAAGCAGCAATTCAGCTCAACCACACAGTTCAAGTGCTGGTCCTCACAGGATGTTCCCCCATTTTAGAAGTAAGCAAAGGACAACAAACTAGTTCCAGCACAGAGTTTAAATGGTGGGAACAGTAAATAATCCAACACAGAACTGAAAGAAATAACAAAATACCCACGATCAAAGACAAAGTTTGATGTTAACTAGAAAAGGTCTCATTTCACCAAAGAACACCTGTGACACCAAAGAACATGGAAGTCCCCTGGGCTACCAAGCCAGGAAGTGGTGAGGGCCGGGGCCCTCAGCAATGCTCCCTGACACCTGCAACCAGTTCTGAAGGTGGGGGCCAAGGGCCTCAGCCACACACCCCCAACACACACAACTAGCCCAGTGATGACCACCGAGCCACTGCATGAAGCACCCCAGGCTCTCCCAAGCCAGGATGGTGTGGGACAAAGGGCCTTGGCCACATACCTCTGACACCCACAACGAGCCCAGTGACAACCACCAAGCTGCAGCAAGAACAGCCCCGGGCTCCTGAGCTGGGGTGGTTGAGGGCAAGGGCTTTTGCCACAACCCCCGGAATCTGCACCCAGCCCAGCAATGACCAAGCCATCGCTGGAAGCCACCTGGTCTCCCCTGTGGGAATGAGGGTGGTGCCACAGGCCTCAATCCCACCCCTCCTCCTTCCTCCTTCCTCCATCCCATTTCCTTCCCCTTCCCCTCTTCCCCTCCCTCCCAGCTGCTCAGCAACATCATAGAATGTAAAAAATAATAATATTAATTTTAAAAATTTTAAAACAAATAAATAAATAAATAAACAAACAAACAAACAAGAGAAACTATTTTACCAGAGCCTAAACTGTTAGAGTTTTTTCAGAGCCTAACTAACTGAGGAAAGAAAAATACCCAACTCCCACCCCTCCTAGCCTCTCACATTGGGAAATACTCAATTCTAATCCACTCTAACCATCCTGTCCCACCTAAGGAATGGAAGGATTGAGAAGTATTTGTGAAGTGTACAGACCAGAGTCACAGGCTCACTAAAAGACTGAGACCTAATCATAAGACTGTAGAATGCTTCCTCTCCCCCTCCAACACCTGACCACATTACTAAAGGCCTATTTACAGTATTTCTTTTTATCCAGTACATCGTGCCCAGCTATCAAGAAAAAATCAGGAGGCATACTAAAAGGCAAGGAACAGTGTGAAGAGCCAAAGCAAGCACCAGAAACAGACTCAGATATGGCAGGGATGCTGGAATTATCAGACTGAACATTTGAAACAACTATGATTAATATGCTAAGGGATCTAATGGATGAAGTACACAGCATGCAAAAACAGATGGGTAACATAAGCAGAGAGATGGAAATTCTAAGAGAATTGACATAAGGGCTAGTGAGCAACACTGTCACATTGTAACAGAAACTTAAAATGCCCTTGATGGATTTATCACTAGACTGGGCATCGCTGATGAAAGAAACTCTGAGCTTAAGCTTATCTCCATAGAAACTTTCAAAACTACAAAGCTAAGAGAAAAAAGACTGAAAACAACAACAACAGAAAAGAATATCTAAGAACTGTGGGACAACTATAAAAGGTGTAACACAGAGGTAATGAGAATACAAGAAGGAAAAGAAATAGAGAAGGAACAGAAAAAATATTTGAAGCAATAATGACTGAGAATTTTCCTCAAATTAATGGCAGACACACAAGTCCAGGAAGCTCAGTGAACACCAAGTGGATAAATGCCAAAAAACAAAACAAACAAAAAAACCAAAAAAGCACTATACCTAGGTATGTCATATTCAAACTGCAGAAGAAAATCTTGAAAGAAGCCAGAGAGAAAAAATACTTAATTATGGAGGAGCAAAGATAAGAATCACATCTAACTTCTCAGAAACCATGCAAGCAAGAATGAAATGAAATATTTAAACTGTTGAGATATAAAAACACCAACCTAGAATTCTGTACCCTGTGAAATTACCCTTAACAAATGAAGGAGAAATAAAGATCGTCTCAGATAAACAAAAATTGAGGGAATTTGTTGCCATTAGACCTGCCATGCCAGAAATGTTAAAAGAAGTTCTTTATAGAGAAGCAAAATGATACAGGTTAGAAACTTGGATATACATAAACAAAGGAAGTGAATCAGAAAAGGAATGTGGACATCCACACCAGCTGTGGAGCCCAGGGGTCCTGGGAGACAGGCAGTGGGCCTGATGGAGTTTGGATGTGTTGTCCCCTCCAAAACTCATGTGGAAATTTCATCCCCAATGTGGCAGTGTTGGAAACTGATTGAGTCATGGGGTCGGATCCCTCATGAAAGAATTAATGCTCTCTCTGGGGGAGGGGAGAATAATGAGTGAGTTCTCACTCTATTAGTTCCCGCAAGAGCTGGTTGTTTAATGGACCCTGGCTCTTGCGCGCTCTCTCTCTCTTCCTCTTGCCATGTGATTTGCTTGTACCTGCTGCTTTCCACCATGAGTAGAAGCAACCTGAGGCCTGTGCCAGATGTAGCTGTCCCAGAATAGTAAGCCAAAGAAATCTCTCCTCTTTATAAATTACCCGGTCTCAGGTAGTTCTGCTATAGCAACACAAAACGGACTAATACAGGGCCTTAGCCCCGCCCCAACCACACATCCAGGTCAGCAACGGAACAAGAGATGCTCAGGATCCTGAGATGGGGGCTGGGCCAGCCCAGCTCCCCCTTGCAACCAGACCCTAGAATGTGCTTATTAACCACCAGCTGTTTCTTTGGGGTGTGTGATTTATCTACTCACGTCAATCACCAAATTTCTGCTTAGATTTTTCTAATTCATTTTTAAGAGTTCCTTTCACAGTAAGGATGTTAATCTTTGTGTGTTTAAAAAAAAAAAAAGTATAGATTAGAATAATGGTCGCCAGAGGCTAGGAGGGGTGGAGGTGGGGGGAAGATTAGGGGTGAACTACTGGGGACAAAACTATGCTATCTATCCTAAGTGAATCACTGTGTAAGATATGCATGTATTGAAACAACACACTGTACCCCACAAAAATAAATAAAATTGAATTTTTAAAAAAAGGAATAAGTAAAGGTAAAAGAAAAACTTTTATTTTTCTTTTTCTTAATTAATCTAACAGACAATTATCCAAAATAATAGCAACAATGTATTTGATTATGCATGCTTATGTATATTCATATGCTTATGTATAAGTGAAATGAATAACAGCAATGATACAAGGGACCAGAGGGAGAAATTAAGATTATTTTGTTATTATAAGGTACTCACATTACCAAAAAGGAGTGTAGTGTTATTTGAAAGTGGACTTGGATTAGTTAGAAATGAGTATTGCAATCACTAAGAAAAGTTAAAAACATATAGCTAATATGCTAAGAAAGGAGAGAAAATTGAATCATATAAAATGCTGAGTTAAAACCAGAAAAGACAGAAATAAAGTGGAAGACAAAAATAGAAACAAAGAACAAGAGCAATGACAGAAAACAATAAAAAATATGGTAGATATTAATTCAACTTTATCAATAATCACTTTCAATGTTTATAGTCTAAATACACCAATTAAAGACAGAGATTGTCAGAATGGATTAAAAACACAAGACCCAACTATATATGTTGTTTATAAGAAGCTAAATTTAAATATAAAGATTGTCTTAATCCGTTTGTGCTGCTATAATAAAATACTACAGACTGGGTAATTTATAAAGAACAGAAATTTATTTCCTACAGTTCTGCAGGCTGAGAAATCCAAGAACAAGATGTTGTCAGGTTCATGGTCTGGTGAGGGTCCAGTCTCTGCTTCCAAGATGGCGCCTTGAACACTGCATTCTCTGGAGAGGAGAAACATGGTGTCCTCAGAAAGCAGAAGGTGGAAGGGCAAAAAGGATGAACTCTCTTGTTAAGCCCTTCCATAAAGGGCACCTAATCCCATTCATGAGGGCTCCACCCTCATGACTTAATTGCCTCCTGAAGGCCCCACCTCTCAGTACGGTCACATTGCCCATTAAGATTCAACAAGAATTTTGGAGGGGAGGCTGGCTGGTTAGCTCAGTTGGTTAGAGTGTGGTGCTGATGACACTAAGGTCCAGGGTTCAATCCTTGTATCAGCTAGCTGCCAAAAAAAAAAAAAAAAAAGGGATTTTGGAGGGGACACATTCAAGCCATAGCAAAGACACATATAGATTAAAAGTAAATGGATGAAAGGTGCCTGGGATGTGTCACTCCCACAGAATGGGACCAGGACAGATAACACACAGCTAAATATTGATGGGAGCATCTATGGGAGAGTGTAGGAATGTACCAGGAGACTGTTGAGATCCCTATGGAGAATGAAAGCCCAGGATGGCAGCACAGAGAGGAGAAAGAGGCACATGGCCTCAGCTGCCATGTCTCTTCCAATAAGACCAGCACAGGAGGAATTTTCCCTTGCAGCAAAAAGGTAGGCAGAGAATGCACACCAACCCCCATCCTCATCACAGAGGCCTACAGAGCCTTTTGAGGACAAGCCTGAGGCCAAGTATGGAGAACTGCCTAGAACACATGCAATGCATTCCTCTAGAACAGGAGCACATATCCCCACCCCTCGCCCTCGTGACCCAAGCCCATGCTATACAGTACCATCTTGAAACCAGAACCACTGAGGTAGTGTACCCTGCCTTGGGGCCAGTAGCCAAGGTACTTCCCAGCCTTAAGACTCCACCTTCATCCCAGTGACTCACTTGAGAAGCCACAATACCCTGAAGCTAGCAGCTTGAAGCTTGAGCTCACAGCAGCTATGGCTCTAGTTCTGCAGTCTAGGAAGCCAAAGTTAGACCTGCAGAACTGATGTACCCTTATGACCCTAGCCAGAGATCAGACAGGCAGACTTGCCTCAGACAGACCACCCCTCCCCTTCCTCCCCACCCCAACCCTCACCCCCAGCAGCTGACTGAGTTGTGTGTACCTGAACATCCAACCTGGAAAAACAGCTCATGGGTTTCTACCCTAATGAATACACCCTCAGCTCAGGTTTGATGGTTTAATGGTGGGCATAGGTGTGGTTCTGAGGGCTTTAAAAAGAGAAGGCGTGAGGAGTTAGCTCTCTCTTTGCTCCACCATTCTCACCATGTGACACCCTGCATTGCTATAAAGCTACCACCAAGAAAGGCCCTTACCAGATTAAAAGTAAATCTGGACTTTGGACTTCCTGGTCTTTGAAATTATAAGCAATAAATATTGTTTCTTTACAAATTATCCAGTTCCAGGTATTTTGTTATGAGAAACAGAAATGGACTAATACAACTTGAAAGATCTCTACAATGAAAACTATGAAACACTGATCAAAGAAATTAAAAGACACCCCCCACACACACACACACACAGAACAAAAACAAAAACAAAAAAATGGAAAGACATCCTATGCTCATGGATTGGAAGAATCAATATTATCAAAATGACTATACTCAAAGTGATCTACAGATTCAATGCAATCCCCATCAAACTACCAATGACATACTTCACATAAATAGAAAAAACAATTCAAAAATGTATATGAAACAATAGGAGACCCTGAGTAGCCAAAGCAATCCTGAGCAGAAGTAACAAAGTGGGTGGTATCACACTCCCTGACTTCAAAATATACTACAAAGTTATAGTAATCAAAACAGCATGGTACTGGCACAAATACAGACACATAGACCAATGGAACAGAATAGAGAATTCAGGAATAAATCCACATACCTACAGAAAATTGATTTTTGACAAAGGATCCAAGTACATACATTGGAGAAAGGATAATCTCTTCAATAAATGGTGCTGGGAAAATTAGAATACTACATGCAGAAGAATAAAACTAGACCCCTATCTCTCACCATATATCAAAATCAACTCAAAATTGATTAAAGACTTAAATGTAAGACCCAAAACTATAAAACTTCTAGAAGAAGGAGAAACACTTCAGGACACAAGACTGGGCAAAGATTTCATGAATAATATTTCTGAAGCACAGGCAGCAAAAAGCAAAAATAAACAAATGGGATTTTATCAAACTAGAAAGCTTCTGCACATCAAAGAAAACAACAGAGTGAAAAGACAACCTGCGAAATAGGAGAAAGTATTTGCAAACTATGCATCTGACAAGGGATTAATGTCCAGAATACACAAAGAACTCAAACAACTCAATAGTAAAAAAATAAATAATCCAATTAAAAATTGACAAAGGAGCTGAATAGACATTTTTCAAAAGAAGGCAGGTATATGAAAAAATGCTCAACATCACTAATCATCCAAGAAATGCAAATCAAAACCACAATGAGATATCATCTGATCCCAGTTAGAGTGGTTATTATCAAAAAGACAGAAAACAATGAATGCTGGTAAGGATGCAGAGAAAGGAGAACTCTTATACATTGTTGCTAGGAATGTTAATTAGTACAGCCATTATGGAAAACAGTATGGAGATTTCTTAAAAAAAAAAAAGAAAGACTTACCATATTATCCAGCAATCCCACTACTGGGTATATATCCAAAGGAATGGAAAACAACAAGTCAAAGTGATACCTGTAATCCCATGTTTGTTGTGGCTCTATTCACAATAGCCAAGAGTTGGAACCAACCTAAATCTCCTTCAACAGATGATTGGATAAAGAAGATATGGTATATATGTGCAATGAGATACTACTCAGCCATAAAAAAAGAGTGAAATTCTACCATTTGCAGCAACATGAATGAGCTTGGAGAAAATTATGTTAAATGAAATAAGCCAGGCACAGAAAGAGAAATACCATATGTTCTCACTCATATGTGGAAGCTAAAAAAGTTGATCTCATAGAAGTAGAGACTAGAATAATGGTTACTAGAGACTAGTGAGGGGAAGGGGGAGGAGGGATGGGGAAAGGGTTGCCAGTGGATACAAAATTGAAGAGAGATAGGAATAAAATCTAGTGTTTTATAGCAATACAGGGACACTACAGTCAGCAGCAATTACTGTGTAACTTTACTGTATAGCTAGTCAAGAGGATGTTGGAATGTTACCAACATTAAAGAGGTGGCAAATATTTGAGGTGACAGATATATTAGGTGTCCTGACATAATCATTGCACACATATGAATGTACCCAAACACCATATCGCTCTCCATATATATACAGTTATCATGGGTCAATTAAGAAAAAAATTAAGAAGAAAAAATAAGGTAAGCTGTTTAGCTCACTTGGTTAGAGTGTGGTGCTGATAACACCAAGGTCAAGGTTTTGGATCACTATACCAGCCAGCTGCAAAAAAAGAAAAAGAAAAGTAAAGAAAGAAAGAAATAGGGAATAGAATCATGTTTACCAGAAATATGGAAAGGGCAGGAGACAGGGAAAGGTTGGTAGACTGGTACAAAGCTACAAAGTTACAGTTAGATAGGAAGAATAAGTTCTGTTGCTCAAGGGTGCCAATTGCTAATAGTAGTGTATTGTATATTTCAAGATGGCCAGAAAAGAGGATCTTGAATTTTATAACCACAAAGAAATGATAAATGTTTAGGTGATGGGTATGGTAACTATTCTAATTGGATCATTATACAATATATGCATGTATTGAAACAACAAACTATACCCCAGAAATATGTACAATGAAAAAAAATTTTTTTAAGTAAATGGATAAGAAAAGATATAACAAGATAGCCCTAATCAAAAGAAAGTGAGAGTACCTATTATTAATTTCAGACAGAGAGGACTTAAGAACAAGGAAAGTTATCAGGGATAAACAGGCGATTACATAATAATAAAGGGGTCAAGTCTCAAGGAAGACATAACAATACTTAAGGTATATGGTCCTAACAACAGAGCATCAAAACATGAGATGAAAGCTGATAAAGGCAGTACAATGAAGCAAAGATAGTCTTTTCAACAAATGGTGTTGAACAACTGGACATCTACATGCAATAAAATGAATCTAGACACTGACCTGACACCCTTCACAAAAATTAACTCAAAATGGATCATAGACCTAAATGTAAAATGCAAAACTATAAAACTTCTATAAGATAACATAGTAGAAAATCTAGTTTCCCTTGGTATGGTGATGATTTTTTAGATACGACATTTTAAGCACACAAGGCACAGACTGGGAGAAACTATTCACACAAGTCATATCTGATGAAGTTGTTATCTACAATAAACAAAGAGCTCTTAAAACTCAACAATTAGAAAACAACTCAATTAAGAATTGGGCAAAAGACCTGAATAGGCACCTCGTCAAAGATGTACAGATGGCAAATAAGCATATGAAAAAAATTCTTCACATCTTATGTCACTAAGGAAATTCAAATTCAAATAACAAGATGCTAGTACACACATATCAGAATGGCTGAAATCCAAAACACTGACAACACCGAATGCTAAAGAGGATGTGCAGCAACAGGAACTCTCATTCATTGCTGGTGGGAGTGCAAAATGGCACAGTCACTATGGAAGACAGTTTGGCAGTTTCTTAGAAAACTAAACATATTCTTACCATATGATCCAGTAACCACACTCCTTGGTATTTACCCAAAGAAGTTGAAAACTTATGTTCATACAAAAACTTACACACAAATGTTTATGGCAGCTCTATTCATCATTGCCAAAGTCTGGAAGCAACTAAGATGTCCTTCAGTAGTTGAATACATCCAGTTGAATACATTCAGTAGTTGTGGTACATCCAGAGATTGGAACATTATTCAGTGCTAAAAATAAATGAACTATCAATATGAAAAGACATGGAGGAACTTTAAATGCATATTACTAAATAAAATAAATCAATCAGAAAAGACTATATACGAGGCTCACACTGTGTGATTCCAATTATATGAAATTATGGAAAAGGTAAAACTATGAAAAGCAGTAAAAGGATCAGTGGTTGCTAGGAGTTAGGGAGAACAGAGGGATGAACAGGCAGAGCACAGAGGATTTTCAGGGCAGTGAAATTGCTCTGTGTGATACTATCATGGTGGATACACATTATACATTTGTCAAAACCCATAGAATATACAACACTGAGAGTGAACCCTAATATAAATTATGAACTTTGAGTGATAATGATGTGTCAGTGTAGGTTCATCAATTGTAACACATGTACCACTCTGATGCAGGCTGTTAATAGTGGGGGATGCTGTGCATGTGTGGGGAGAGGGGTATATGAGAACTCTGTACTTTTCACTCAATTTTGCTGTGAACCTGTTTTAGTCTGTTTTGTGCTGCTATAACAGAAATACCTGAGACTGGGTAATTTATAAACAAAAGATTTATTTGGCTTACGATTCTGAGACAGCTGCATCTGGCATGGGCCTCAGGTTGCTTCTACTCATGGCGGAAACTGGCAGGCAGCCGGTGAGTACGTGCAGATCACCTGGCGAGAGGAAGCAAGAGAGAGAGAAAGAGAGAGAAGGTGCCAGGGTTTTTTAAAGCAACGAGCTCTCGTGGGAACTAATAGAGCGAGAACTCACTCATTAATCCATTCATGAAGGATCCGCCCCCATGACTCAGTCAGTTTCCAACACTGCCACATTGAGATCAAATTTCCACATGAGTTTTGGAGGGGACAACACAACCAAACTCCATCAACCTAAAACTGCTCTAAAAAATAAAGTCTATTTAAAAAATTTTTTAAAAAAAGACACTCACAATGGAGGGGACAACACAACCAAACTCCATCAACCTAAAACTGCTCTAAAAAATAAAGTCTATTTAAAAAAAAAAAAAAAAAAAGACACTCAAAATGGACACAGGAAATAGACAATTCTCAGAACTACAAATGTCCATCAAGTATTGGTAATCAGGGAAATACAGATAAAAACAATGAGGTATCACTTATTTGCCCATCAAATTGGACAACGAGTTATAAGACTCATGTCTAAATTTGGTGAGGGTATAGGAAATGAGGAGAATGAGGAATAATATACTGTTAAATGTGTAAATTGGTACAATCTTTTCAAAGGACATTTTGATAATATTTATCAAAATTTAGAACGTGCATGCCCTGTGACCTAGCAGTTTCTGTTCTAGAAAAATACTTACATATTGCCCCCAAGATATATATGCAATATTGATTGTAATACATGAATCTGGACATAACCTAGGTATTCATCAATAGTAGTAGAGTTAAGTAAACTACGATAAATGCACAGCTTGGGATATTACATGGCAACTACAAAAAAAATAGCATAGATAACCTAGGTGTCTTGTTGAGGGACAAATGCAAGTCACAGAATAATATGAATAGTTTAATCCCAGTTCTATTAGGAGAACTACATATAATTTGTGCCAGAAAGTGCATAGCAATATTTGTTTTATTTTATTTTTTATTGTAACATAGTTGATTATACATATCTGTGGGGTACAGAGTTGAATATCATTACCTGTGTGCAATATGTGATGGATGCTCAAATCAGGATAATTAGTATATCCAACATTATACAATGTAATTGTTTTTCATGGCCCTTTACCTATTCCTCCCTTCCCCCCCCCCCTTCCGTTCCCCTTTCCCACCTCTGGTGGCCTTGTTTCTGCTCTCTCCTTTTGAAAATTCAGCATATTATTGTGACTGTTATATCTTTTTTTATTTACTTGTTTATTTTTTAGTTCCCGCTTATGAGTGAAGACGTGTAATATTTCCCTTTCTGTGATGTAAATCATTTAACATGATTTTCTCTAAGTTCACCCATGTTTCTGTGAATGACAGTATTTTATTCTTTTTTTTGGCAGAGTAGTATTCCATCGTGTATATATACCACACTTTCTTTATGCAGTCATCTGACAATGGACATTTAGGTTGGTTCCAACTCTTGGCTATTGTAAATAGAGGCATAGCATTATTTGAAAAGAAACAATTAATTTTTCTGAACTCTAAGAAGGGGTATGGAATGAGAGATAGGGTGTGAAGAAGGATTTTTACTTTTTACTATATGGATATGTTTGATTTTTTTTTTTCCTACATGAAAACATTACTTTTATAATTGAAAAACAATAAAAGGGAGAGAATAATTCAATTAAAATAAAATCTTCCAGGAGTTGAGGAAGCATAGAGCATATTCAGAGGACAGAATGAATCCCTTTCTGGCTGAAGCAGAAGGTTTACAGATGGGGGCAGTAGCAGTTAAGTGAAGACGGATTATCTCAGGTCTTTGATAACAGGATGAGGAGTGGCTACTTCATCAGTTAAGCAGTGGGAAACCAGTGAAGGTTTTTACTGGGGGAGCAGTGTGATAAAGGCAGACATGTAGGGAATAGAGTCTGGCTGCAGGTTGGCAGATCCAGTGGGAGTATCTTTGGTAGCTCAGGCACAGGGTTTAAGGACTAGATGAGTGTAGTGGCCATAGCAATGGAAAAGCAGATAGGAGAGACATTAAAAAAAGAATTGACAAGATGTGATTATAATTAAAGATGAGGCACAAAGGCATCCAAGATGATGCAGAAAAAATGAGTGTCACCTGGATCCTTTGAGAGACTGAAGCTCGAAAAGCTACTTACACATGGTTGACCGACAAAATTGGTTATTTGGTTGACAGGACAGCAGTCTCTGTGGTTTGTGAATAGCATTCTGTGGACAGGAACATCTCTACTGAAATTGAATACCCGCATACCTCATTTCTGAAGTCAGGAAAGTGCCCTAAAGATGTATCTCTTGGTCAAATCGGGTTTACCTGACTGTAGCAATGAGAGAAACTAATCTTTGCTAAAGGAAAGCAAATGTGAAACTTAATAAACCACAGAGCGTTATTATTGCATAGTGGAAACTCAAGCAACCATGCAGGGGTGAGAAGGAAATTTCATCCGAAAGAGAGAGCTCTGACTTCAGAATTGTCTCTAGTCATCCAACAATCATTTATCACGCATTCACTATTCTAGGGGTTGTGACATTTCTCAGCATATTTAGGAAAAATGAGAGGGGCAACTGTCCCACAGCTAAATACTTTTGCCCGCGGGGGGGAGCACAGTGTCTTGCCCAGTAATTCCACAAAGCTGCTATGACTAGAGGCATTATGGCCATGTTGACACGAACTAGGAAGTCTTGAAAGGGTAGTTGATTGGGGAAATGTGGGGGTGTGATGACAGACATGATCAGAGAACCCAGAAGAGATGTCAAAATTAGGAACTTTGAATTGCGGATCTAGAATCACAGAAACAGATGAGATTGGTAAGGCGGCAGTTCTCAAAGAGGTTTACAGTAATACTAAAATGTTACTTGCCTTTTTTACCCTCATTCTCTCATGAATGCACAGTGGAGTTTTTTCAGAGGCTACATGACAAGTAGTATCACAACAAACTGAATATAGAAGCATATATAACAATCCTGCGATAAAGCCAGATCTTAAAGATGGTTGCTAAAATGTTAAATAATGCCACTCTTCTCACTATTTTTGTTTTGGAAATTAGTTATTTTTCATAAAAACATAGTATTAATATTAACAAGATTGGGGGGGAGGAGGGGGTGGAGAGGAACAGGTAAAGGGGTATGAAAATCAAGTACACTGTATTTTGAGAAGTAAAAAAAAAATATATATATATATATAAACAAAATTGGGTTTATTGTTGCTAATTTAAATAAAGTATTTTTAAATATCTTCATTTTAATTTTTTAAAACAAATTTTATTTTTTTAGAACAGTTTTAAATTTACAGAAAGACTGCAAAGATAGTACATAGTGCCCATATATCACACACTCAGTTTTCTGTTATTAACATCTTACTTACATTAGAAATGTACGGTACATTTGTCACAATTACTAAACCAATATTAAGACATTATTATTAACTAAAGTCCATACTTTATTCAGATCTCCTCAGTTTTTCCCTAATGTCCTTTTCCTTTTCCAGGATCCCTTCCAGGATACAATATTACATTTATTTGTCATGTCTCCTCAAGTGTCTCGTGGCTGTGATAGTTTCTTAGGCTTTTCCTTGTTTTTGGTGATCTTGACAGTTTTGAGTACTGGTCAGGTATTTTGTAGAAGATCCCTCTGATGGAACTTGTCTGATGTTTTTCTCATGATTAGACTGGGGTTATGGAGAGGACAACCACAGAGATCAAGTGCTATTCTCATCAGATCATACCAAAGGTACATACTATCAACCTGACACTGGTGATGTTGACCACCTGGCTGAGATAGCATTTGTCAGGTTTCCCCACCGTAACGTTGCTCTTCCCCTCCACATTCCCTTTCTGTACTGTAAAGTCAGTGCAGAACCCACACGTAGGGAGTAGGGAGTTAGACTTCACTCCTTGAGGGGAGAGCGTCTACATAGATTATTTGGAATTCTTCTACATGGGAGAGTTGTCTCTTCTCACCCACTTATTTATTTAATTCAATCATTTGTTTACATCAGTGTGGATATTTATTTTATACTCTGGCTTACAATTCAAAACTTTCATTTTGTTGTTCAAATTGTCCAGCTTTGGCCATTGGGAGCTTTTTCAGTTGGTTCCTGTGTTTATGTTAATTTTAAATATGGATAGCTATAACCCACATAAACAAAACCTCTTTGGGGTCTTCGATAATTTTTAAGAGTTTAAAGGGGTCCTGAGACCAAAACGTTTGGACCCGCTGCTCTTGGGGAACCCCCCACCTGACCCCAACCTGGAGGGGGTTGGAGTGGGCAGAGGCACGCGAGATCATACTCCCGCACGCTTGGGAACGCCCACGTCCTCGTGCCACGCCCCTCCTAAAGTTCCCTCCGTGTGTGAAACGCAGGGGTCCCCAAGACGAAGCTCACGCTGCCATGCCTTTCCTGCAAACGCCACGGCGGGGCGCTCGGCCCACAGAGTGAGTCACCCACCAGCGGGTCGGGAAGGGGCCGGCGTCTTGGCTCGGCTCCAGCATTTTCCTCCGCAGAGCCCGGGGCCCTGGCCTGGCTTGAGCAGTCTCGTCCTCACTGCAGCCTCTGTGGGTTCCTTCTCCTGGGCCGCAGGAGGCCCGCAGGTGTGGCGCCCGCGGGCAAGAGCGATCCTGCGGCAGTAGCGGGACGCCAGTTCTCCTCTGTTCGGAAGCGTGCCACCCCGGTGCCCTCCACTGCCCGTCCCTGCTGAAAGCAGCCGGACAGCTCCCCGGGCCCCGCCGGAGCCTAGCCCTGCACGCTGCGCTCCGCTCTCAGGTCTGGCTGGCTGGGCCAGGCAGACCCTTTACTCTGCAAACGTACACAGACAGCGATAAATGGCTGCAGCGGGAGACCGGGCTAATCGATACAATAAGTTCTGTAATTGCTTCAAAAATAAGGTAATGATTTGGCAGACGGAATGCTTTGATCTTATCAGCCAAGAGAGACCTCTCCAAACGAAACTTCGAAACTTCGGAGAAGGGCTGGAGTTCTCCAACTTGTAGTGTGAAGCCCAGGGACAGCCTACTCTCTCCATTCCCCCCACTCTCCTTCCCCGGTGTCCCCTGTGCCCAGCTTGACACTACAGGCTTTTCAAGAAGGGATGGAAAGACCCTTCTCCTATGGTGACTGGAGAAGAGCACATACACATAGGCCATGGGCTCCTTGTGGAGGAGGGGTGGACTCTGTGCTGTTCAGGAACAGGGGACGGCTGGAATGATCAGTCTCGTGCTAGAAAGGCTGTAGAGAAGGAAATGCGAGGGACGTGGGGAGAGCAGCCTGGAATCACAGAAAACCTGACTTGGCTCAAGCCGGATGATGTCGTTACACAGGGAAGCTGCTGATTTGGGCCTTTCAGGCAGGAGGGGGTAACAGAGGGAGGAGAACCTTGAGTGTCCTGCCTTCTCCGAGAATCTGCACACACAAACTCAAACACACACCCTCGCTCTGCGCTGTGGGTGTCCCTGCCTGGCAGAGGCCCCAGCACAAAGAGGATTAGAGAGATGAGCTAATCTGGTTTGTATCCCAGACATGGCCCCAGAAAGGGACCTTGTCTACTCTGATGTTTAAGGGGGTGAAGGAGTGAGTCCTCCTCCTTTGGGGACCTTCTGGCTGACAGTATCAGAGACCCCTCCCCACTGAAGTCCCTAGAATGCTGGAGTCTTGACTTTGGGTCAAATTTAGGGAGCAGAGAAGCAGGGCGTTTGGGAACAACAGGGTGGGCGGGGCTAAAAGAAAGGAGAGAGATAAAGATAGAAAGAGCTTGCACAGAGGGAGCTAAATCTCCACCTTACTTGTTTCACCAGCCTGGAAACTGAGGCTTCAAGTGGAAAAGTGACTTAAGTGACTTACGGAGTCATGCAAAACAGTGCATGGCTGAGTTGGGGGGGAAATAAAGCAGGTTTTCTGACTTTTTCTGGCCCAGTGCACTTTGTACTGTTGCAAGAGCTGCAAGGGGGAGATGTGAGACAGAGGGCAAAAGAAAGAGAGAGACAAAGACAAAGAGAAACAAAGATACACACCAAGGAAAATCTAGAGAGGCATGTGCACGCATATGCGCGTGCACACACACACACAGAATGAGAAAACCACAGAAGGTCAGAAAAGACGTGCAGTGAGAGATGGAGAGGGTGAAAGAAGAGCAAGACAGGTGATTCACAGAGAGAGATGGAGAATGTCAGAGAGACAGATACAGACTGAGAGACAGGGAGTGACACTGACAGGGAGAGAGACAAGAGACAGAGACTCAGAAAGAGGGGAACGGACGGACATTCAGATGGGAGGAAGGTCAGACAGACTTAGACACACAGATAGACAAATGAAGACAGGGAGACAAACACAAAGAGAGGAATAGACACAAGATGACAGAAACTTGAGAGAGCAAGCGAGTGAGCAAGCAAGTGAGCGAGTGAGCAAGCCAGACAGATGGAGACAGAGAGACATGGAGAACATGAGAACAAGAGGCAGAGTGGAGGAAGCAGAGCAGAAGGGAGGCAGAGAGTGGGTTCTGCAGAGTTTTGTTCTTTGGAAGCAAATTGCTCTTCCAGATCATTCTGGGGCCCAGAACAGGTGGCAGGGAGAGAAAGAGAGCACAATGCTTAGCCTATTTGATATAGGCCGATTGGGAAAGGGGGGCTGAGGGCAAAGTGGGAACCCTTCCTTGGAAAGAGTCTGCTCAGTGACCACCCAGGATCTCAGCAGCATATCCACTGGCCTCACACAGAACCTGGGCCACCCGCCCAGGATGGCCGTCAGCCCGCCCACCGCCTGGCTCCAGTCTGATTACAGCCAAAGTGCTAAAAGGCTCCAGACCCCCCACCCCCTTGCTCTGCCCCCATGGTCCCGCCTTTCCAAACCTCCTCTCCTCCTTTCCCTTCTCTCTTACCTCCCTCTCTTCCTTTTTTCCTGGTCCCCTGGGGAGCAGTTTGCTGCCTCCCCTTTCCCTTCAGCCACTAGCTGGGAGGAAAGGGGTCCTGCCACACCAAGCCCCTTTCCCTGATTTTGGGGCTGGATGCTCCTTCCCTCCAAAGCCAGCTTGGCCTGGCCTTTTTGAGACACGTTCTACACCTCGCCTGGGAGCTCATAAATACCAAGGAGAGGCCAGCCAGGCTGTGTTCAAAGCATGGATCCTCACCCTTCCCCCTTAAAAGCCACTGAGTTCTTCCCAATCTCACTTCTTGCCCCCAGACACCTGCATGGGGCAGCAGGGCAGGAGGTGGGGCACTAGGGGCCTCTGTGAACCTGGCCTCATTTCAAATACGCCCTGCCTCGGTTTGCAAAGAAATCTCAGGAAAAGTGTCTCAGGGCCCCTTGTGCAAGCAGCAGGCTCAGGAATTCCTTGACTCCCATCCAAACCTCCCCCCAGCCCCTTCTTGGCCTTTCTCTCTGCTCATTACCATCCACACCACCTCCCACCCACTGGGAAAAAGAGAAGGTCATCGCCAAAGGGGCCCCGGGAAGGGGGGCCTTCTGGGGGATAGACTAGGGCAGAGGAAGAGCTGTTTACCCACACTTGAGCTCCCCTTAGCTCATCTCCACTCCCATTCAAGGGCCAGTAAAAATTCAACATCATTCAGCCACACATAGCTGAGAATAGAGCGAAAAATAAACCCTAACTCTAAGTGGCTCCAATGAGGAGTAGAGCAAAAGGTGAGATGTCAAGGGTGAGAGGAGACCCTTCTTTGGGCACCCACTTTTAAGAGGGCTGGAGGCTGTGGTGCCAGTATGGGGAAGAGAGAAGACCTGGCTCTGCTGGCTGGCTGAAAGCTGTCCTGCTGGAGGCCCCAGGGAATGTGGCAGTCTTGGAGACCCTGAGTTTCTTCCTCAGGTCTCTATTGACACTGCTCACTATGCCTGCAGCATGCAGTCTTGAACCTCAACAGAGCCTAGTGTACCATCCTCAAGCAGATTTACTGTATTTGCATGAAAATGCCTTGGGAGACCCTTTTGCACCTTCTGTGTCATTTAGAATGCCCTGGCCAGTGTTTGGCACACAGCAGGTGCTCAGTAAGTGCTGACTTGACTCCATGCCCGGCCCTCCAGACCAGAACTTGATTCCTCCTCCTGGTTCCCATAACTCAGAGTGGGGGTGGGGGATAAGACCTGGCTCCCATAAGTCAGAGTGGGGGTGGGTCAGAAACTGGCCTGAGCTCTGGCCTTGACCCTTTGCTTGGAAGCCCCACAACAGGCCCTTGCGTGAGGAGCTGAGCTCTTCAGTAGTGTCTAGGACCTTGAGACTGGAAGTTTATTTTGAGATTTGAAGCTCCAAAGTGGCAGATCCCAGAAAACCTCTTCTCTGGCTCCGAATTTGTTCTCTAGTTAAGTGGTTGAGTGTAGCTCTTGCAGTCAGCTGGCTCCTACAGCCTGGAGTTCCTCCTGGGGAGCTGGGGACTCAGAGGGGAGGAAAGAAAAAGGAGGAGCAAAGACCCATCCTGGGTTGTCCCCTGTAGGGCAGAGGTGGCCTGTAAGCTGTGGAGAGAAGTCTTGTCCCCTCACCCACTTCCCTCCCTCTCAGAGCTGCTGATGTTTCTGGAGGCCTCCTCAGCTCAGAAACATGCTTTAATAGTTGAGCATCTATGTTGTGCCAAGACAAGGTCCCGCTTGACTATGAAGACAGCTGAAGCCAAAGAAGGGGCCGCAGAAGTGAGTTTGGGGCCCATGTGGGCGAGTCCACTCAAGGTTAGGACTGATGTGATCATCTCCATCTCCCCACCCCACAACCCAAACCCATATGTAGAAATAAACACACGGCCAGAGTCACACCCAGGTCTAAACACACAGGGGAGTCTGGGAGAGGCTGCTGGAGCTGCCCTGCTTATAGGGTGGGACTGGGCTGGGAGGAGGTGAAAGAGTGGTCCAAGGAAAGGGGCCTGGCCAGGAGTGAGCCTAGGCTCACTCCTCTCCCACCTGCCCCTCTCAGGGAAATTCAGCATAGAGCCTGTGCCTTTCTAAAGAAATTGCAGGGCCAATTGGAGCCTACCCAACAGAAAGAGAGAGAAGGGGAGGGAAAAGAGTCTGCTGGCTGGTAGAAAGGGATATGGTTCTGGTTCCTGTGACCAGAATGCTGGCCCTGCATGGTCTCTGTATTTCAACGCTCTCCCACTCCCATCCAACTCCACCCCAGCTCCCACTTTCCACACCCCCATTCCCAGAATGGTAGGCACCCTCTACCTTGCACAACTTGGACCACTTCTCAAACCTTACCTATCCCTTCCTCTGTAGCTCACTATCCAACTGCCTGGCCCCCTTGCTGTCCCCTGCCCACTCGCTCACTCCTGCTCTAGGTCTCTGTACTGGCTCTTCCTCTGTGGGAAATGTTCTTCCCCAAGAATCTGCCTGGCTGGTTTCCTCAGCTCCCTCAAGTCTTTGCTTGTGCCTACCCTGATCATCCTAGTTACAGTTGTGACACATCCTCTTTACCCTGCTCTATTTTTTCCCACTGCACTTACTACTTTCTAGCATATTATATATTTGTGTCCGATGTTTACTGTCTATTGTCTATCTTCCTCCAAAAGAACCTAAACTCCATGAGGGCAGAAATTGTTTTGTTTTGCTTTGTTTGAGGATGTGTCCGTAGTGCCAAGCATGATCCTAGCACATAATATTTGTTGAATTAATGGATTTACTCAGCCCCGTTACCACAGAAAGTGGGGTAAAGAAGTGAGAGGTGGGGAGAGGGGATAATGGTTCTAAGCCCTTCTCCCCTATTTCTGCCTCTGTGAGTCTGCAGCCTCACTAAAGCCAGCTGTGCCCCATCCACTCACACTCTGGCGTCTCTAACACCACCGTCCCCAACCCCCAACCATGGACTGACAGTGAGTTTGGGGTTGAAGAGGGTGGGCAGTTACAAGCGAATTGTTTACACCAGGACTTTGCAGTTTAGATAAGTCATGGGGAGAGGCACAAAAGACACCTGGGAATGAGGGGCTAGCTGGGAGAAACTGAGGCTGAAGAAGGGGTGGGGTCAGACCCCTGGCGAACTCTCAAATTCTCGAAGCTGGAAGGCCTAGGGTTTTAAAGAGAATTTTTACATCTCAACATTGGCCAATCTGTCCCCAGGACTCTACCTGCGAGGCAGGAAAGCGTGCGGGGGAGGGGGGGGGGCGGCCAGGGCAGGAGGGAAGAGAGGAGAGTCACTGAGCAGACAGCACCTCCGTACCGCTTCCCGACTTACCACGTCCCTAGGCGGTGTGCGGGGCGGAGGGAGGACGAGGGAGCAGTGGGGACGAGGAAGGGTGGAAAGGCAGAGGCGAGAACAGGTTCCAGGGCTTCCACTTTCTCAGCAGGACCCCCACTCTGGCCTCTGGTGTGGGAAAACCGCCCAGCTGTTTCTGATTCTTTCATACTCGCAGCCCCGCCCGACGGGGTGGGGGGCGGGGAGACTGAGCTCTGTTGAGTAAGGGGCGGGGGGGGGGTCTGCGTCCGGTCCGCAGGTGTGCCCCCTCCGTGTCCATCGATTCCGGGTCCTTAGGCCGGGGACAGCACCAGAGCCAGGCAGGCGGGCAGGAACCATGTCTAAACGTTGTGGGGCGGAGGCCAGGGAGACAGGGGAGGGGGAACTGTACAGCGGGTCAAAAGAAGGAGGGGCCCTAGATGAGACAATCCCCTACCTGAAGCGTGCTCCTCACCGTGCCCCTCTAGGCAGTCTTGAAAAGAGTTAACTCTCCCGCAACTCCCGGTGACAGGGATGCTACCCATTTCACAGAAGGGCAAGAACGGAAAAGAGAGTGTCCGAGGAAATGCGTGCGTCCTCCGTGCTCATCTTCAGTGTCACTATAGGTTAGGGGCAGGGGAAAGTGTCTACAGCCCCCTCCACTCCGCGCGCTTGGCCGTCATCCACAGAAGTTGGGGTTGCTGAAAGCAGGGCGCTAGGACCCGGTGGCGCGGCGTCGGCAGGGACCGGGCGTTCGGGGCGCTGAAGGGCGCTGCTGCGCCCCGTCGCCCGTCGCCCGAGCAGGTGGGGGCGCGGAGCGGCGGCGCGCTGGGGTGCCGAGGGGCGGAAGCTGCCGCCACACCTAGGGCGCCGCGGAGCGCCCGGGGCTGGCGCGGGCGGAGCCGCCCTGAGGGCCGCGCGTGTCCCCGGCCGCGGCCCCGCCCCGCCCCGTCCAATGAGAGCCTGCGACCAGAGGGGCCGTCCGCACACTTGGCCCGCAGCTCTGTTCGGCGCCGCAGACCCCCTGACACCGCACCCAGTGCTCGGGCAGCGCGCCGCAGACCCCGGGCTCGGCACGCCGCCGTCGGCTTCCGGACACCTCAACTTGAACCCCTCTCCGGGATTCTGCGCCCTGGCTCCTGGACTCTAGGTGACCCTAGGTCCCCAGCCGCCGGCGAGCACCATGGCCCCCCAGGGGGGTGAGATAGGAGCAGCCTGAGTACCCCCAGACGGTGCCCCGTCCCTGCCCCCGGGCTGCGCGGCGGGAGTGCTCGGGAAGCTATGCTGAGGCCGGGCGGTGTGCAGGAAGCTGCGCAGCTCCCCTCTCGGCGCACCCGCGCCCCTGACCCCGCGCCCGCGACCAGACCCGCGGCCCCCGACGGCTCCCGGGCTTCGGCCCGCCTAGGTCTTGCCTGCCTGCTGTTGCTGCTGCTGCTGACGCTGCCGGCCCGCGTAGACACGTCCTGGTGGTGAGTGTGGTTCTCGGTTGGACGGGTGAGGCGCTGGGTCGTAGAGGTCGGAGGCTCCTGGAGGCTCATGGCGTGGGCTGCTCAGGAGACTAGGCCGTCGCTTCGACAGCGACGATCCGGGCAGCACCGTCTCTGAAGTCGCGGAGTGGTGGGTGAGGGCGGCGGGGCAGTGAGGAGCCGCGTTTAAGGAGGACGCTGGGCATTTGGAGCGAGGACGCCCAGTGGTCGAAGCTCCCTAGTCCCCCATATGCTGTGCCCCCTCTATTTTAGTTCTAGCCCCTTAGGGCAGAAACTACCTTCCGAGTTTTTCTCAGGGTGGGTTCAAGGAATCAGTCACCCTTCCGGGGCCTGCAAGTCCCTTCGACAGGGCCCCCAATCGCCTAAGGTCGCCCCGGGGAGTGGGGGGAGTGGAGAAAAGGGCAGCTGGCAAGGGCGGACGAGTCTCTTGCCAGTCTACCCCACCGGATAACGTGGGCAGGCATTGGTGAGGCAGCAGCACCCAGTGTGAGCTTTAGAAACGGAGTGGAGGCAAACTACCCAATTAACTCCCACAATTACAACAAACAAAACACTTGGGTTTGTATAATTTAGGCATTTGTCTTCAGCCTCTGCTTTGAGGATTCTCTTGGAATCTTGACGTCTCCCTCCCTTCTTCCTTCCTTTTCTTCCCCAGATGACCCCATCTCTCTTCTCCAGACTCGTGGAGTCCCAAAGAACTAAGAGACCTTCTCCTCAGATTTCTTGCAGGCCTTAGGCTCCACATACTTCACAAGAGGACAGACGAGGCAAAAGGAATTAAAAATCCACTGGATGTCTATTGCCTGTTCTCTTCAGAATCCCCCCACCAGCCCTGGATGGCACTCTTCCCCTTTCTAAGGAGAAAGAGCTGCTCTCTCTCCTCCCCCATCTGGGGAAGGGACGGGCAAGGGGCAAGAATTGGACTGAGAAAAGACTCAGTCTTCTCGTGCTTCCTCTTCACCTCCCAATCACCCAATCAAACTGGCCTCTTGGACTGGGCTACTGCCCCTCTCAACCATGCAGTGCCCCCCTTTCCTTACTCTGCTCCTCCTCCTGTGCAACCCTCCACCCCCAAAGTGTGGTCTCTTCTCACCTTGCACCCAGTGGCTTTTCTCCTCTTGACCTGGAATCTTGGCTGGAAGGGTGATGGGCCAGCCAGCTTGGGCTGCAGATTCCTATCATTTCAAGATGCTTCTCTCTCCATCCCCACCCACCAAACCCCAATACCCCACCCCCATTTTCCTGTTTCAGAAAAATCTCTTTTGGATCTTTTTTTTTTTTTATCTCTGCAGTGTTGGGGAAGGCAAGGAGGGGGGTTCTGGATGGGGAAGCAGGGAGGCCTATATCTTACATCTGGCTTGAAACATTCCTTTAGAAAGGGAAGAAGGGGGATAAAGAGAAAACCCTTTCAAAGTTCAGAGTGAGATCAAAGCCACCCTTTACCTTCATGGGCTCTGTTTGGGGACTTGCATCTTCAGGGTCCCTGTTGAGAGAGCATGAATTAACTGCTGACCATCTTTATCCAGCCCAGATGGTAATTTGCTTTTAAGGATTCCTGATTGCTTCTTACCAGATTGGGAGACAGTCTTAGGGACCAATTGGTGTTTGGGTGAGGAGATGTCACTGGTAATTTCAGCATCCTGGTAGTGATTCCTAAAGACCCAAGTGGAGTTTTTCCTAGTCCCCATTTTGTACCCTTGACTACTTCCTCTCCCTTTTCCTTTCTCCCTCTACTACCTTCCCCCCACATGGTTAGTATTAAAGATTTTGGGTGGAAGAGCTTGGAATGGAGGTGGGTGACACACACAGGGACTTAGCAGCCCCTGAGAAATGGAGGAAGGCAGCAACAGGGCCAGGATGGGGAGCGGGTGCAGAGGTTGTTTCAGTTTCCTTGCCCCCACACCTGTCATAGTTGTAGGCCCAGATGCCTGCCTCAGTGGTCACCACCCCTGGGATAAGGTGAAAAGCTGTCTTCTGAAGGCAGGTCAGGCTCCCAAGGTGATTATCTCTCTTTTCCTTAGGAAAAAACCCAGCAAGATTGATATTCTATACAACCCTTGGAAGAGATGCCTGTTGACTGTGTGTCCGTGTTCCGTTCTGGAGTAGAAGGCCATCATTATCACCAGCTAACAGTCTGATCTTCATAGCCTGAGATTCTTCCTCTTACTCTCCAACCACTCCCTTCCTCTCTCTTAGCTGGAGGAAGAAATGGATGGTCTCTTCTTAGTCTATGACAAACTGCACATGAAATAGGGGGCTCCTATCATCTGCTTCCCTGTTCTATTTTCCATTCTGCAGGGGTTTGTATGTAAGGAATCAGAAGAGCAGGACTGTATTCATGGGCTCATAAATGGAGAGAAACAGTGGTATCATGTTAGCATTACTGTTACTAACAACAGTTGCTATTTAATGAGCCCTTACCGAACTCTAGGCACTATAGCTGAGCACCTTATAAGCTCATCTTCTTCAATCCCCAAAATAATCCAGTGAGGTAGTTACTATTATTATCCCCATTTCACAAATGAAAGTGAGAGATAGGAGTGGTAAGAAACTTGTTCAATTTCACACTAATTTGGGGGCCAGATTGGTCTACTCCTAGTTAAGAACTGTGTGCCTCTATTGTCCCTGGAATGAAAATGAGCTTGGGACTTTGGAGTCAGATGACCTTGGTTCATCCTGATTCTCCTCCAGCTAGCCCTGATGGACAGAGCTGGTTACTATCACTTCATCTCCCTGAACCTCAGTTTCTTCACTTTTTTATGGACATCTCTGTCTCATGGGATTTATGTGCAGAAAAAAAATTTTTTTTTGTGAACTGTAAAGTACTATACAAATGCTTTTGTATTAAGAGCAGATTCAGGGAGGCTTATAGTTTTATCTCTGTGTTCAAAGTCCCTATGTTCTGGGCTGAACTGTGTATACTAGGGGTTGTACACTAGAAGGAGGTGAGAAAAAAGAGGATCCCTGGCCTCGTTAAGAGGACACAATAAAATGTCTACAAATAGGCTGGCAATGTCAACATGGAGTAAAGCTGTAATTGAAATGAAGTTGTGGCTGGCTGGGGGGAGAAGGGAGTTGGGGGTAAATCAGAGAAGTTAGGTGTTTATTCTTCAAGGAGTTATTGAGTACCTACTATGTGCCAGATACTATTCTCAGTACTGGGGATATTGAAGTGAGCAAAATAGACAAAAATCCCTGCTTTCATAGAGCAGTGCATCTAAATCACATGGGGATCTTGATGAAATGCAGATTCTGATTCAGGAGGGTTGGGGTGGGGCCTGAGGTTTTGCATTTCTAACAAATCCCTAGGTGATGCAGATACTGCTGTTTTGGGGACTAGAGTGGGGGGGGGCTAGAGTGGGCACAAGTCATTTGTCAAAGGAAGGGATGTGAATTGGTCAAAAGCAAATGAAAAGATGGCATTCTGGGAAGATGGGAGGGAAGTGAAGAACTCCTGGAAAGGAAAATAAAGCTAGAGAGTCAGGGGCATCTGGCACCCTCTACCAGACCATGAACTTGGGGGATGCCTTAAACATCTTTGTGCCCCTAATAGCTGAGCTCCTTAAACATCTTTGTGCCCCTAATAGCTGAGCTCAGTGTTTGGCACATGGTAGGCATTTTGCAGGCATGTGTTGAACTGGGAGGCAGATGGGCTCAGCTTCAGGCTCAGCTTTATTGGAGGCCTCCACACTGGCTACAAGGGGCTGACTATTGGACAGCAGGCCACTGCTGTGTTCTACAGTCTTGAAGCAGTTTAGTGGGGTAAGGTGACAGTAGAGAAACTTGATTATCTTCCCATCTTAGATTCTGAACAGATGTTCCCACGCTCAGTGAGGATGTAAGAAGAAAGATCAATGTGGGCTGCAGCAGAATGGATTTAAGTCAGACCACAGGAAGGACTTTTTGCCAGAGTTTGGCCTGCCCCACTGCAGACTGTCTCATGAGAGCTGGATTATTGGTCTCCCATTCCCATCCAACCCCCCTCCTCCCAAGCCCCAGTAAAAAAACAAACACCCATTGCCTAGAGTAGTACTCTGGGGCTGAACTGAGGAAGCAGAACGGTGGTGAGACAGGGACAAGCTCCAACTCCAACGGTCTTGATTCTCCAAACAAAGCACCACGGCAGTGGGTGTAACTCCAGGCTGTGCGTCAGGCAGCCCTTTCCGGCCTGGCCCGGTCTGGGGTGTTTATTTTGTTTGTTCCTGGAAGCTGTTGCCCTGATGGACAGTGCTGGGGACACTGATTCCATGGGATTTGTTAGGGGAGGGCCAGCCCTCTCACCCCTCCCCTGGGACAGATGGGCCCCATCAGCCCTGCTGAGTTCCCAAAGAGGCAAGCATCAGCCCTCCTTGTGTTTGTTTGAGTTGGTGTCACCAGTGGTGATCCAGTCTGTGGGTGAAGGCTGGTTGTGGGAATGCGGGGGGGGGGGGGCACAGAGCCCAGGGTAGTCTAGCTTTCCCCCTTCTCCCACCAGCTGCCCTCCCTTCTCCTCACCCACTTCTAGGCTCATTTTGGGGCTGTTCCCAAACCACAGGCTCATTCATAACTCAGACCAAATCTTTTCTGTCTGCAGCAGCAACTTCTCTCCATGGCCCCCACCTGTTCAAAAAAGGGGAGAGAAGGCATCCCTTTGATGTGTTTTGGACATGAGAATAGAGAATTCCCAGCAAATCAAGGAAGGTGCTATGCGGTTGGAGCAATAGAAAGGGAGCAGTAGGGCTGACCCCGTGGCTCACTCGGGAGAGTGAGGCGCTGGGAGTGCAACAGTGCTCCAGCCGCGGGTTCAGATCCTATATAGGGATGGCCGGTGCGCTCACTGGCTGAGCGCAGTGCGGTGCAGACGACACCAAGCCAAGGGTTGTGATCCCCTTACCGGTCACAAAAAAGAAAAAAAAAAAGAAAGGGAGAAGTAAAGCTGGGCTGTTGAGCTGGAGGAAGTGGGTGAATGGGTCAGATCTCTTTTGGTGGCCTCTTGGGGAGAAAAGGTAATGCACACCTGTTTTCTCTATGAGGGGGTGGTGTCCACGGCTAAGAGTGTGTGAAGAGAAAATATTGCCATGAGAATGATGCTAGCAACCCACCTATCCTTTAGTAGACCCTCTCAGTTGATCTTGCAATTGTTCATACTGGGGACTGGAGTATGGGGAGTTGCCTGTTACTTTACCTTGGCCTTTGGCTTCCCACTGCAGACAGCCCTCGGCCCATGCAGGTCCATCTCCAGGACACTGCCTTATAAGGTGGGGAAGATGACTTTAAAAGGTTCATTAGTTAAGAAAGGCCCTGAGGACTGAAAATAACGTGTATAGGAAGGAGAGTTGGGAGTGGGGTCTTCCTTCCCATACCTCAGGATTGAGACTGAGGACTTTTTAGCTACGTGGGTCGGACTAGAGGTGTAAACACTACTGAAAATTGGCCACTACATCTCTTCCCAGTGGCCTCTCCCTGTCTCCATCCCCCTGCCACCAAACCATGTCTTCATGGACCAGACACACAGGACATGCCTCTTGTGAGTGTAAGAGTGTTGTCTCAGACCCTTGTTTCATTAGTTTATTTTTCCATGAAGCTTTTAATGTTTAGTAAATAAACAAGCAATGGGTTTGTGCAACATGCCCACAGCTTCTGTGTATGTGACACATTCCTGGCCTGTGTTCTGGGAGTGTATCTCACTTTGGCTTTTGGCTTGGGGAAATGGAGATGGTGGGAGACCACTCAATTGCTCCCTCTGCAACTGCATAATTATTTCTCCTGAGCTTGTGGGGAACAGTTCTACCCATCAGCCTCAGAGAATGTAGGCTGGGGGGAGGGGAAGGAATCTCTCTAAGGTCTGGATGCCAAACTCCCCCTGTTCCCCCCACCCCTTTTTCCCCTCCTGATGCAGAAAAAGGTCTGGGGTGCTCTGACAGGGCCATCTCCACCTTGCAGGTACATCGGAGCACTGGGGGCCCGAGTGATCTGTGACAATATTCCTGGTTTGGTGAGCCGGCAGCGGCAGCTGTGCCAGCGTTACCCAGACATCATGCGTTCGGTGGGCGAGGGTGCTCGAGAATGGATCCGAGAGTGTCAGCACCAGTTCCGCCACCACCGCTGGAACTGCACCACACTGGACCGGGACCACACTGTCTTTGGCCGTGTCATGCTCAGAAGTAGGGGTCTCATTCACCCTGCCCCAGCTCCTTTTCTTACTATGTTTGGGGTGGTGAGTGTGAAGGGTAGGCATGATCCCCCTTCTCCTCTCCCACACATTACGTCATAATCAGAGAAAAACTATGGGGAAGCCCAGAATACAGTTGGGAACAAACCTTCAGTATCTTAGATTTGTAGGCAGGGGCTCCTCTAAATCCTACTGCGCTGGGGTGATGGGACAAAGGTAAAGCACTCCCTAGCATCTCTATCTTTCTCCCTCAATGTCCCTGCTTTCCCCAACCCCCAACATGTATTGTAAGGCTGAGGACTAGGAATAGATCCACTATTCTTACCAATACCATCACTACTGTCACCCCACCACTCCTAATACTACATTAATGGAAACAAAAGATAAACAAAAAGGTGACATAAATAAATATTTGGAGAGTCAGTGGCTTGGCCTCAGCTCAGCAAAAAGCTAAGCAGAGCTAGACCATAAACTAGTAGAAAGGGAATGAGATGGGAATCTAGAGGTGCCAGGAGTACAGAGGTGATGATTCATTAGTCCCAGAAAGCAGGAAGGGAAGGAAAGCAGGTAGGGAAAGTTAGCATGTCTCTCCAAACAAGCCAGGCTGACTCCTGAGCTGGGGTCACCATTGTAGGGGAACTGTCCAGCAGAGTGAGACTGAAAAGGCGTGGAATGTGGACTAAGGTAGGCTTAGCTGAGCTAGTGCTGGTACTCAGTGGCAGGGGATGATTCACCATGAGACTTTTCAATGGATGGCCACAGGGAATTTAGAAGGAAACAAGAACACAGGTCAGCCCAAGAGGTCAGATGTACAAAGAAGTGGATAGAGAGTAGTGAGGGCTGAGGGCAGAGGTCAGATACTCTGGGAAATGCTCTTGGAAGGGAAGGGCATTTTGAATAAAGGGAGTGTAGGGGGGTGGCTCGGGGAAAGAATAAGAAAGAAGAGGAGAGAAGAGGAGGTTTCAAAATTGGAGATTGTGTGGGCTGAAGAAGGGGACAGACATGGGCCTCTTTCCTGAAACACACCTTTACCTTTCTCTCTTTAGGTAGCCGAGAGGCAGCATTTGTATATGCCATCTCATCAGCAGGGGTGGTCCACGCTATCACTCGTGCCTGTAGCCAGGGTGAACTGAGTGTGTGTAGCTGTGACCCTTACACCCGTGGCCGACACCATGACCAACGTGGGGACTTTGACTGGGGTGGCTGCAGTGACAACATCCACTATGGCATCCGCTTTGCCAAGGCCTTCGTGGATGCCAAGGAGAAGAGGCTTAAAGATGCCCGGGCCCTCATGAACTTACATAACAACCGCTGTGGTCGCACGGTCAGTAATCATGTCTGTGTATGTACATTCATATTTGCTGGGGTGACTAGTATGAGGGTACTTCAAAAAGTTCACAGAAAGATTTGTATTGTCTTTTAATTCCATTTTTCCATGAACTTACTGAAGTACCCTTGTATGTGTGACCATGGACTAAATGTGAAGGTAGAAGAGCTGAAGGCTTCTGGATCACTTCCAAAAGCCCCAACATCCTAGACAGGAGCACTAAATGCAAGAGAATTTGTAAATCCCTAGATTCAACCAGGTGCATAAAGAGTCTTCACATAGGTAAAAAGTAGGAAAAGGTGGAGAAAAAAAAAGGAAGTAACTTTTTGAGAAGGAAAAGAACTGCTTTCATAAATATTGAGAGAACAAGAGCTTGTTCTAGTCAATTCACTGGCATTTGAGCCCCTCCTGTATGGCTAGTACTGTGCTGGAAAATGGCACACTACAGAAGTTGAAGGTGTGTTACCTGGTAATCATGAACAGAATCCTGTGGCTCTGAAGTCCAACAGGCTATCATGAACAGGAAAGCACTGTCAGTCCAGGAAGATTTCCTAGAAGAAGAGGTTCTTGAATTTGATCGGGAAGAATAGCTGGGATTTGATGTGGGAAAGAACAACCAAGGGCTCAACTAGCCAGCCAGGGCCAGGTCCAGCAGATCTCAGAGTGCTTTTGGCCCTAAAGATGACTAAAAAGTACCCTGACTACACCTCTCCCTTAACCTGCCTCCCCTCTCCCCCAGGCTGTGCGGCGGTTTCTGAAGCTGGAGTGTAAGTGCCATGGTGTGAGTGGCTCCTGTACACTGCGCACCTGCTGGCGTGCACTCTCAGACTTCCGCCGTACAGGTGATTACCTACGGCGGCGCTATGATGGGGCTGTGCAGGTGACAGCCACCCAGGATGGTGCCAACTTCACAGCAGCCCGCCAAGGCTATCGCCGTGCTACCCGGACTGATCTTGTCTACTTTGACAACTCCCCAGACTACTGTGTCTTGGACAAGGCTGCAGGTGAGTAAGGAAAGCAGGCAGGGACAAGGAGCCCCAGTTCTTAGTGCATGCATCCTTGGCTAGTCATAGTCTGTTCAGTCTCAAGAGTTAGGGAAGGGGATGTTATGGGAATAGTCAGTCTCCTCCCCACAAATGAGAACCAGGTCATGAGACTGTTGACTTTTGCCTCAGTCCACCAGGCCCAGTGCTGCCCAAATGGAGAGGTCATCACTCAGCTCCTCGAGGCCCAAGGTCATATATCGCTGCTTTGTATCTGCAGCATCTTGGATACAGTGGGCACTACTCAGTGAATGTTTAAATGAGTCACCTGTTTTCAGTTCTGAGCAATGTGGGCTACACAAAAGTGTACGATGCAGCCCTAAGCCTTTGGCTCTTTACAGTCTAGCTAAAGAAATGAGATGTAATGGGTAGACAAATGCAACTGCAAAGGGAGATGACTGGAGAAATCAAGAAAAGTTTATTTGAAAATGTGGAATTTAAGCTGCTCCTTGAAGTATGGGGATTATCTGGATAGCTAGAGAGAACAGGCAGATACTCTGCACATGAGCAGAGTGGTAGGTGGGAAAGCACATGACCTGTTCCAGGGACAGAGAGCAGATCAATTTGACTGAGTAAATGTTTCCAGTAAGGGAGATTAAAGCTAGAAAGATAGGCTGGGACCAGAATATGAATGACTTAGAAGGGCTTTATATGGTGTGCTGTCGTTGAAGATTCTAAAATGGAGCAAGAAGAGATTCCTACCAAAGGCAGGTAAAGCAGAAAATGGTTGGCAGCAAATAGTTGGCAGCAAGGAGCAAATGGTTGTTTTTTGATCTGTTCTAGATATTTGTGGTGGAATTCTCAGGGATGCTGGAAGGTGATACGGTATTTCCCCAAGGGAGTGGAAGTTACCATCCTGGCTCATATTTCAGGTTCAGATAGGTTGAACTAGGAACAATATGCAGTGCAACAGAACTGCTCCTCCCCTGGTTTCTGTCATGGAGCTCCTAGGCTCTTTTCTGCAGATTCAACAATCAGGACTTGGGTAAGGTGGAGCCAAAAACCTCAGCTGTCCTTGGTACTGTTCCCACCCATCACTGTCATTCCTGGAGAGTCAAGTGGCTCAGAGCAAAACTGGGCACAGAAATAGGGTGAGGCTTTCCCCAAGCAACAGAGAAAGTAGTTTGTATACTTGGTAGGGTGCGAGAAGAAAAAAGGTTGGGAGAGCCCTTCTGACTCTTCTAGCGATTTCCTGCCACTAGGTATGTTTTCCTCCCACATGGTTTAATTCAGAGGGTTACCCTCTGGTTGCCTGGAAATAATTCCACAACATCTAAGGTGTAAGCCTATACTACCATACCTAAAATGCACATTTGGGGAAGGGTCTTCAGAGTTAGGAGGGAGGATGAGTCATATGTGTGTTGGTTTTTCTCAGAGGCATAAAATTAGGTCTCATAAAACCCAACGTGGGGCCTGGAATTCAAAGGTTATAAGTCCTCCCAGAAGGAAGTATGGAGCCAGGAATTCTCTCCAAAGAAGTAATGTCCAATTTGAGTTTCTGTTATCATAGAAATGTTCTTATTTCTGTGTTGTCCACTATGATAGCAACTAGCCACATGTGATTATTGAAATATAGCTGATGTGACTGAGGAACTAAATTTTTTTAGTTTATTTAGTTTTAATTAATTTAAATATAAAAGACTACATGTGGCTACTACACTGAATGGTATAACTCCAGAGTGTAGAAGAGGTTTTTAGTGCACAAGAGAAGGACTTGAGACCCAGAGCTTAGAGTTAGGAGAGTAACATATATAGTAGACTTAAGTCAGACCACTCTGGAGCAGTGGTCTCCTAACATTTTGGATTATATACGCCTATCATTTAAAAAAATTTGAACATGTACCTTCATTATATATATATTTACATATAGGTTATATATATGTTCCACAATACTAATATGTATTTTATAAAACATATGCCCAAAATAGATATTTTAAATTTATTAGATTAAAAAATGTGGAAGTTCTAACATTTTCTTCCCATATCCCAGTGGAATGTGGAGACTACTGCTGTAGAAATCAGTTAATCTATTCTCCTTCTTGAACCCCAGGCTAGTCACTTTCCCATCTCCGGGTCCATACTAATAAGGGAAAGTGTTGAAGTAGGTCCTCTCTAGGGTCCAACCATTCCAAAATTCTATGACTTTATGATCTGTTGGCAGGATCTCTTTTGCTGAAATAAGTCAGAATGAAGTCCCAAGCATTCCCTATGCAGGGGGAAAACATCATCCCTACCCTTCAAGAGTCCCCACTGTAAGGGGATACTCCACTGCAAGGAGTTCCTTAGGGACATGCCTCCAACGAGTCATGCTAATCAGCTCACCTCCTCAGTTGAACTGAGATTATAGATATAACGTAACAACCCACTAAGTTAGATGCTATTATTATGTCCAATTTTTTCATTTAGGAAAACTACAGCCCAGAGACGTTAACCTAAATCACACAGCTAAGAAGTGGCAGAACTGGGATTTGAACCCAGACAATCTGACACCAGGGCCCACACTTCTATATTACTTCCCTGTATAGTACAACTTAATAAAATATAAACTAAGGACCAAAGTACTAACAAATGATAGCGGGATCAGAGTTGTGGCAGACTTCTTAGAAGAGATAAGTTATATGCTAAGTTTTTTTCTTTTACTTTTTATTGTGGAAAATTTCAAACATAAAGTAGAGAACCCTCACCCTGCCTTAACCATTATGAACATTTTAAGGTTAGATTTTGAAGAGAATATGGAGATGTGTATTGGCAGAGAGAGATATTGCAGGTGAAGTCAGTGGCCTTTGGGGAGCCTTAATGGTGGGAAGAAATAAGCCTGGTGCAGAAGGCAGTGAGAAGATGATCATTTTGGCTAGTAGGTATATTTTCAGAAAAAGGATTCTTTATGGCTTCTTCCTGAGAATGTGGGTAAGGGTGCCTAGAGCAGCTGAAGATAGAGGTAATTTGGTTCTCACTCCCTCTCTTCCCCAACCCAGGTTCTCTAGGCACTGCAGGTCGTGTCTGCAGCAAGACATCTAAAGGAACAGATGGTTGTGAAATCATGTGCTGTGGCCGAGGGTATGACACAACTCGAGTCACCCGTGTCACCCAGTGTGAATGCAAATTTCACTGGTGCTGTGCTGTGCGGTGCAAGGAGTGCAGAAACACTGTAGACGTCCATACTTGCAAGGCTCCAAAGAAGGCAGAGTGGCTGGACCAGACCTGAACACAAAGATACCTCACTCATCCCTCCACTTCAAGCCTACCAACTCAAAAGCACAAGATCTTTGCATGCACACCTTCCTCCACCCTCCACCTTGGGCTGCTATGGCTTCTATTTAAGGACTTGGAGAGTAATCCAGAGGGACCTTGGTGTCCTGGCTGGTTCCTTAGCCCTGGGAAGGAGTTGAGGGGATATAAGAAACTGAGTGATTTCCTGATTTTCCCCGCTGGAGGTTTGAAGGGGAAGTAGAAGAGGTAGGGGGTCTTCAGAGTGATATGAGTTGCACTAAAGTACCTGGTTGAGGCTCCTATTTCCTTTCCCTTGCACTGGCTTCCTGACACTTCATGGTTGTGCAAGAGGAAGGGTTCCTGGAGAGAGCTTCTTTTTGTTCCTACCTGGCTGAAGGTAGATGGGACAGAGATGAAACTGCATGTCCCTTCCCTAGAGAGAATGTGGGCAGACTGCCTTGTACTCCAAAAGAAACTCTTAGGCTACAACATTCTTCTATTATCAACAGCCTGACATTGCTAGATAAGAGCCACCGTGGACCAGGTTCCCATTCACATGGTCATGTTTATAAACTGCTGTGTTTTGTAGGAAAAAAAAATCATATAACTATACAAACATATTCTCTCTCTCCTCTCTCTCCTCTCTCCTCCGTCCCCCCTCCCTCTCCCCTTTTCAACCTATATAAGACAGCACTGCCTCTCTTCTTCACTTGCTGACTGTTCAAACTGAGGTGGCATGCAGTGGTTCCCATGCCTGATCATTACAACACCCTGGAACACTCCTGGGAGAGAGTAATTTACTACTAAGTCTGGCTAGGCCTTAGGATTTATTTTTTTCTTTGCATTATTCTGGAGGTTAGCCAGATTTAGGAAATGCTAAGTAAAAAGTAGGCAACTCATAGAGGGTGGAGGAGGGTAAGCAGACCTGATCTGAAGGACATACGTGAGGCACCAATGTATGCCTGATAGGTAGGATCTCTGGCTTTGGTAATTCTTAAGGAGAAGATTAGAAGATTCTAGCCTTTGAAGCTGGGGGGCAGAAGCCAGTGGCTACATACAGAAAGAGAGCTGTGGCTTGGGGCCAAAGTGGTAAACAGCCTAGAAGGCAGCCTTCCCCCATTTATTCAACAAGTCTTTATTTAGTGACTCTCCAAGTCCTGGTGATTATTATTGTTCACTCCATGTTTGGCTTAAATAGGGGAGGGTTCCTTCTATGCTACTACTAGTTGCCTAAATAGGTTTGTAGTGGAGTCACCAGAGATAGTAGGCTTAATAAGCTAGAGGGTAGGACATGGAGTCCCAAAAACCTTGATGTCCTACTTTTATGTGACTTGGACAGTGGTTATCTCTTACCTACTGATATTTTAAAGCAGCAGAGTGGTGTAGAAATTTGCAGTTATGACAGACCTAGGTTAAAAATCACAGCTGTGCCACTTACTGTTTTTGATATTTTGAGCAAGATACCTAAATTCTGCAAACCTCTATTTTCTCATACCTATCTCAAATATTGAATTTTACTTATGGCCTAAACTCTAGCCAGCAGATACTCTTCACCAAAGCCCCCTGATTGGTCTAGCCCGTCATGATTTTTCTAGGACCTTCAATTTAGGACTTTAAAGTATTGACAACAGGCTGTAGATTAAGGGGCCTACACAAGGAATTCTGTATATAGGCCCTCTTTCCTTTCCCAAGTTCCTCTTCAGCATCCCTTGGGGTCCTCATGTATTTGTGGAGCAGCTTCACTCTACACAGGCAGTAGGAGGTTGAGGGAGCCATAGCTCTGGGCCATGGGGGCAGATTTATTTGGATGATAGTACTAATATTTGTGTAACCTGCTGAGACCTGTGTGGGAGAGTTTAGGATGGTTTTTCTTATTGTAAGAGGATTTGCTCCGGTTTCACATCCATTAACACAAAACATGAGTTAGTCAGGGCCCTTGTGGTCTGTGGTGAGGGGATGCCTGTGGAGAAATGGGACTGAGTGAGTCAGGCTGGGGGAATGTCTTCCTTGCAGAGTGGAGTCAACTGGATAACTGATGAGCCAATGGTGGGATTAGGGAGGGGGGTAAGGGGAGGGGAAGAGAAGAGCTTCTGACATCTTGAGCTGGGATTAAAAGGAGGAGAGCTTTGGGGTAGTGGCCAGGTAAGGAGGTCATGGTCAGTCTGAACTCAAGAATAGGGTTGAATTAATTTACAAAAGTGTGCTGCCTATATACCAAGCTGCTGGGAGGAGCCTCAGGTTCCAGCCAGCACCTTTTTCACAAGAACATCCAGGTTACCACAAAAAGGATGGCACTGGCTTTCCATGGAAGTCAACCTGAGTTGAATTTACCTGTGCTCTATTATTCTTTGGTTTTTGGTTCTCATGCTGTGGAAGTAAGTGGGCCTCTTCTGGCATCTCATGCTATTATTTGCTTTTCCCTGGGCTCCAAATTCTAGCTCATAAAAATGCAAGTTTTGGAGTTTCCTCTAAATGGTTAAGAGAAGAGCAAGCTGTCCAGAGAATGAGAAGTTTGAAAAGTGTGGTGGATAATAGAGAAAACATGTCCATTTGAGCCCCACTACAGAGGCTGTGTGGCCCCAAGAAGGAATGACGGTCAAGCAATTAAGTTTTCCTCTCAGTCCTCAGCTTCCCTCAGCATTCCGATTGGCTTTAGAGAACTGGCATCCATTCTGTACTATACAAACAGAAACTAATTTATTTGGAACAAGCAGCAAAATGAGAACTTTATTTGGTGCAGTCAGAGCTCCATTTAGTTCTGCTGCTACTCCCTCACTCTGCCTTTAATCACCCCCTTTCCATTTCTCCTCAATTAGTTAGAGGTCTCTTCCTAAAATCAGCAGTGTCTTAGCCTCTCTCCTCTCTTCCACTCCTTCCTGTTCTCATTTCTTTTAACTTTTACTAAATATTTAGGTATAGTGCATCACAGTAAGTGCTATTTGAAGTTAACTTAAAACATATTTCGATCCTTTAAGGATCTTAGAATCTTTTAGAGAACACACATGACTGAAGTACCTCAGCTGCACAGCCTATAACCAGTTTCTCTTACGTAAAAGTAAGAATGCCAGCCTTAGGGCTGGCCAGTTAGCTCAGTTGATTAAAGCACAGTGTTATAACACCAAGGTCAAGAGTTCGGATCCCTGAACTGGCCAGCTGCCAAAAAAAAAGAGAATGCCAGACTTAACCTATCCTTGCAGATAAGAGCCAACTTTTATGATTACTAGCCCTGAATAATGGCACTAATCCTCACTCTTCCTTAGAGTGATGCTGGAAAGATGAAATCAGGCACTTCAGATTAATTAAAAGAATCTAGGGCCGAGCCCGTGGCGCACTCGGGAGAGTGCCGCGCTGGGAGCGCGGCGACGCTCCCGCCGCGGGTTCGGATCCTATATAGGAATGGCCGGTGCGCTCACTAGCTGAGTGCCGGTCACGAAAAAAGACAAAAAAAAAAAAAAAAAAAAAGAATCTAACATTGCCTGGCTCTGGAGCTCTGTTTGCCAAAAAAAGATTTGTAGATCTAACTTATGAAGACTCATTGCCTCACTTCTATTCTTTCTTGTTGCAGAGAGTAATTTCTTCTCCTTTCTCTCACTTCCTTTATCAAGAATATCAACCACTAAGTCCTATGCCAAATTCTCAGACCCACTTAGGACATGAGTTTCTACATGGCTTAATAGAAGAGAGATAAGCAGGATTTCTTCCTCAGCCTTTCTGAGGTTTTTATTTAAATGCTCTCAGTGGTCAAAGGGCAGAAGCCCAAGCTAGCTGAGGAGAAGGGAGGACACCAGGAAGAGTATGTTTCTCATCCTTGGGAGGTATTCAGCCTAGCTCCTGCAGCCAAATTACAGCACCAGAGAACAATGTGATGCATTCCTGGGCAGGTCGGTGGGACCCTGGGCGCCTGGGCCTTGTGGAGAGAGGTGCCAGACACAGAGCTCTCCGTAAGCAATCCTGCAGAGCCGCTCCCTGGGTGCAGAAATGAAATACGGGAGAGCTTCACATTACACAGAGACCTGTAGCTCACACCTGGTTATTGATGGCCTTGGTGGAGGCCTCTGCCCCCACCCTCCACTTGGGAACTGACTGCTACTACGGGGGTTGGGCATATTTGAAGCAATGTTGGAAAACAAAAAAGAGATGCTTCCTTTTCACTCTTTACCCTTCTGTCGGCCCTGAGACACCATGAGGATACATATACACAGAATATGTGCATATATAGACACACACATAGCTTCTCTCAGGCTGCACAGAAGCCCTAGACGTCTCCCTCTCCCCAACAATAAAAAGCAACTAGATTTCGATCAAATCCTTCAAAAATCATACCAACAGGGTCCAGCTATAACTAAGGAATATTATAAAGTTCCGTTATCAACATGCAGGCAACTTTTTGGTTTAGGTACTGGTACTTCCCTAGAAGATGGCAGGGGAAGGATGGAGAAAGGAAATGGAGAGAAAAGATCAGCAGTGGAGAATTACCACCCAAGAAGAGTGGCTGAGACCATACAGCTTCTCAGGGTTGGTTCATGCTGGAAATAGTGAGATGCATACCCTATGTGCTGTGAATGATAGAGCAGTCTCCTAGAGCTGCATGAAGTATAATTGCCGAGCATGCTTCTCATGACCTGTTTTTTGTTTGTTTGTTTGTTTGTTTTTTTAAAGATGACTGGTAAGGGGATCTTAACCCTTGACTTGGTGTTATCAGTACCACACTCTCCCAAGTGAGCCACAGGCCGGCCCTACCTGTTATTGGTTTTAACTCTTACTGGGTTAGAAACCATGATAGCTTTGGATTCCAGGAATGATCTCCATAAGACTGAGGCACTGGAAGAGACCAAGCAGTGGTTTTACGAGGGTAAATATGTCATAGTTGCTGCACTGAACTGAGATTTCCCAGAAGCTTTTATTCTCTTTGGGTGATTGGCAGGTTTCAGGCAATAGCCAGTGAGATGTCAGTAACATGCCTGTCCCTGATGGTAAAAGGGATAGAACAGAAAGGGTTTGTAAGCTCATTTTCCTACTTCCAATTCATGGCTTAAATTATCTTTGAGTATCTTTGTGGCTATTCCTCATTTACTTAAGATGTTTTAGTCATCCTGGATTTGAGAATGCAAGGTCAGCATTCTTCCCTTATCCCCCAAACTAAACTACCCTGGCTTAAAAATTGCCTTTGCTCACTTCCATTCTGCCTATGAGTCTATGGATAGAGCAGCTGGACATGGGAATTCTCTTTTTTTGACTAAAGGAGCCAAAACCTGGTGACTTCAACACTACCATCCCCTATAAGCAGCCCTGACCAAATGGAAAGGCTAAGCTGAGTGAAGAAAAAAGGAAGACAGTTTTATCCACAGCTGTCCTATTCAGCAACTTCCAAGGTGGGCTTCCCCAAGAATAACAATAATGTTCATAGGACCTTTTTTATTTATAAAACGCTTTAACATATATATAATCCTCATAATAACCCTGTGAAGTAGGGGTTACTCTCATCTTACAGATGCAATACAGAGAAATTCAGTGATTTATCAAAGGTCAAAAGACACTCACACGGGCCGGCCCCGTGGCTCACTCAGGAGGGTGTGGCGCTGGTAGCGCCGCAGGTTCGGATCCTATATAGGGATGGCCGGTACACTCCCTGGCTGAGCGTGGTGCGTACAACACCAAGCCGAGGGTTGCGTTCCCCTTACCAGTTGGAAAAAGAAAAAGACACTCACACAAGGTGAGTGGCTCAGCCAGAACTCAAACCTAGGTCTTCTGACTTCAAATCCTGTGTACTTGCCTCAAAGCCTCAGGATGATCAAGGTTGGGGATGCCAACTCCCAGCACCTTCAGAACAGAAATTGACACAAAATATTCAAGCCCAACAGGAGTCCTAAGACTGCCAAGAGAGTATATCTGAGCAGAAGAACAGCCTAGGCCTTCACAAACCTCATTAACAAATCCCCTTTTTGCCATTTCTGACACTATCACCACCACCACCAAGTGGTCACTATAAAAAGTATTCCACATCCAAACAATCTGGCTCCTAGTTCTTTCTATTTCTTTTTTCCCCTTCACATTAACATTTAAAACTTTTGCTTTAATTTCATCTAGTTCTTTTAAAATGATGTGAAATACATAGACAGATTAGAAGTAGTCATGAGAAGACATAAGGGGAAATTATTAAGGCTTTGGACTTTTAAACTATTTATTAGAATTTGCTTTGAGACTTCACTCTTTTTAAAAATGCTGTCAACTCCTGGGTTAGGAAACTAAGAACAGGGAATAAGAATGGTAAGAAACTGTTCTATCCTAAGCCAGATGCCTATTCGTGTACTAGTAAAGGTGCCAGGACCTTTAAGTAGAAGTGACAAGCAATTCAACTACATGAAGGCAGTGGGTATCTAACCTGCAAAGAAACCCTTGTGAGATGAGACAGACAACAGATTCTCACATGATCGAGAAACAAAAACAGTTTCTGCTCTCAAGCCCTTCTCCCACCCTCATTCAAAATCTGGACCTCTGTTTAGGTGCAAGACAGTGAGAAAAAGCAGTTCGAAGAGACGATGTATACAAGGGTAGCCCTTCACTGTTCAGTCCTGGAATGCATTACGTTACAGATGCATAAGCCCTTGCATATCCTACCCATCCCACTCCTGCACCCCAACTGTGAAGGCAGAAGGGAAAACTGCAGGAACACAATGTTCATCAATCATAGCCCTGGGAAGCTACAGCTCCCTGACCTGGGCCCCTGCTTGAGCTAGGGGACGAACACCTTATGAAAACAGTCTACCTACAGTCAGAATTTCTCCCACAGCAAACCTTACTTTTTGGTCCATCGATCTTGGCTCTCACTGCTCTCCCAGCTTCCCACCCCCACTGCCTCCGCATGTGGGCTCAGAAGTCATCATCTAAAGAATTCCATTGCTCACCTCCTGCATAGCAGCACAGCCCCATGAGGCCACACACCAGATGGAGGGGATAAAAGTACGAGGTCATGGCTTCTAGCAAGAGGCTTTTTCTTAAACTAACCCTGACTCCTGGAAAAGAGGCAGAGCAGGAGAGTGTCGGGTGAGCTGCTGACGACAGCAGCTTCATAGGTCTTGTGTAAAAAGGAAGGAAAAAGCTAACTTGACTTTTAGTGGAAATTTCCCTACTCCCATCTCCAGGTCTCAGGTCTACTTCTTAAAGGTGTCTGAGTAGAATGCAGAGATTGTCCAACTAGAGGGTTAAATCCTTACCAATTGCAGGGACCTTTTTAGCAGGCTGCCACATACATGTTGATGGGGAGGCCAAGCCTGAACGCATGCCCTGTTTCTCTAGGAATGTAACTACGAGGTAAAAGGAAATGGTATGGAAGGTGGACTAGAACTCTGGAAAACTGAAAAGGTCATCAGCAGGCTTTCAAAATGTTTGTGTATAATAAGCAAAGACAAGGGATGGAGGAACATCACCATTCCCAGGATCATTATGCTTGTTAGATAACATTGTACAGAAGCAACAATTAAAAAGTAACAAAACGGTGTAATGGACTGGACTGGAAAACAAGTTTCAGAATAAAGGAATCAGGTAAATGAGATTAATCAGAGATAGCTTTCTATAGGAGGTGACTTTTGAGTTGGATTTTTAAAAGATAAAGCATGAACTGGTTGAGGGCAGTTGGGAAGGCATTCTAAATAGAAGGAACTGGTATGTGCTGAAACTCAGAAGCAAGAATATGCAATATAAGGAATTTCAAGCAAGTACACATTATATACACTGAGAATATAGAGAAATTAGAATGCTGAGGTCAGGGCTTAAAAAAACGTGAGGTGACTGTATGTACCTAGACTGTCAAATGGTTCAGAGTCCCCTATATAACCACATAGCATCTTGATGTATGTCAGTAAACACCAGGGCACCTATGGGGAAAAGTACAAGTATGAGTCCATTTGTTATGGATTCAGGGACTAAAAGAGATCTACACTGTAAAGCCCCCCCAAATGCTAAGTATAATTAACTATAGCTCCTTATCATTTGAGACTCTGAGCTAAGAGATATAAAATAGCCTATCCAGAACTGTGATGCATTAATGTAGGCTTACAGGTCCAGAACCCAGCATAAATCAAGCCAAATCCTTAAGAAATTAGAATGTGAAAAGGAATAATTTAAAATAGAAAATACATGCTTCTTTCTCTCACTCCCAACCTTAAAACTTGACTGGTCCCCGATATTCTATTTGGTATATTGGACTTTGGTGGCTAGCAGATTCATCATATCTGAGACCACAGTGAATAGGAGGAGAACTACAGGATGCTAGAGCAGCAGCTAAAGACAGGAGATAAATTTTGATTTCATGATTGCCACTTAGGTGTCTGGTTTCTTGCATTTGCTGAAGGTAAAAAATGGCTATTTACTATATTTTCTATCATATTTCTTAACCAAACTTCCCTAATTTCTGAGGACAAAAATCACAAGGGCAACCCTGTTCTTCCACAGCAGTTTTCTGGTGCTACTTTCAGGAACAATGTTGGATTGTGGGTCTGATCGGTGTGGTACTGAGTATATACATTTTTGTACACTAAATAAGCCAAAAGGTGAGCAGTATCCTAGGTTTCTGCTTTACTTAACTAATACAATTTGGTGCTGGAAGGGAGGTAGCCACTTAACCGTGATAGCGTTTGTTGGTATCTTCTTAGGATCTCCCCCCTCACCCGACAGGGCAGTTTATAAAAGGTGATTTTTGAAACCTTTCACAAAAGAAAAGCTCAAGGGTTTACATTCAACTGTGACACCACTATGAATTCATTAAGAAGCATGTTTCAGGTTGCACTATAATTTCCCTATGTAACATAAACCCATGGAATCTGACATAAGCTGATTGCTCATGCTGGTTATTTTATTTACATTTCTGAATAGAAGGGATTTCAATACTCATAAAATATCTAACTGACTTATTATTTTTCAACTGTTCTCCCAGAGCAGCTATTATAAAATAGGCATAGAGACAGAGGTCTCAACTTGTATGCCTAGTTAAGCAACGAGGGAAAAGTTATTGCTCAAAAAGCAATTTAAAAAATTTAATATGGAGCTTGAGGCCAAACAAAAGATACAAGTTACTCTAAATGCCATCTGAAAGATAAAAGTCAAAAAAAAAAAAAAAAGTTAAGCAACTGTGTTCATTATCTTCATCCAAGTCCTATGGGAGTACGTAGGAGCTTTGCAGCAACGCTAGCACGGCTGGAGTTTGCTTAAGTCTTTCTCTGGAGACCTAATGTTAGAAGACACAGTTGCTAGTATAAGCAGGAACACAGGTGAATGGATGAGAGTGGGCTCCCTACCACCCAGAAATATGAATGTGCCTCCTTACCAACATGCTACAAATTAGACTTCTGAATTAGGAGATTCCATTATGCACCTAATTCAATATCTGGAGATGTATATTCTGTTAACCTACTCAAAGAAAAATAATTTCTGCTTATTCCAGTAGGTGTGGCAAACTCAAATGGATTGCTAGAAGAAATAACAGCCACCAGTAAATTCCAAAGCCTAATCCTTTGTCTTCTGCCTCCACATCATTGTTCAAATTGTCTTACTTCCTTTCTTCTGCTGCAACACTGAATTAAATCAGTATATTCTTCAACCTTCTAGTACAACCCTGGTCCTACTCTTCTACTCCATATACTTTCATCATTTTATCATATTTATTGATTACATGCCTAATTTGTATAACCTCCTCAAGGACAGGTCTGTGCCTATTCTAACATATGTATTCCAAGGTCAATCCCCAGTGATTCAGTTAGTACATATTACCTGACTGAGACAGCCCAACAAAGATAGGAAATATTTTTCAGTTACCTAGAGAGAAAGTAATCTTGGTGGTTCACCCTGTAAAGAGGTAGAATTGTCAAGGATTCAGAACTGATCAGCAAAATTCAGTTTGGAAGAGAGAGCAAAGGAACCTTATTTTAGTACCTTAGCCCAACATCCTTTTATTTAGTTTTAAGTTTTACATGATAAGTGCCTATTTTCAGAACCAGTGACTATAGGATGCAGCTTTGACATTAACAAGTGAGCTCTGGGAAATTCTGGATGGCTCTTTCCTGTTCTATCTCACACGTCCAGAGTCAAGTAATGTTGATCCTAACCCTTAGTATCCATTCTACTTCACAATGACATCATCCTATTTCATTTTCAAAACCAGGATAGCCCTTAGTCCTTACTAGGAATGAGAGGATATAAAAGAGGAAGATGAAATGTATGAGTATGGAGGCTTTTGTCTTATGGCAGTTACTATGTGAACCTGAGGTGAGACATTTATTACTTAAATTTATAATTGCACAGCTCTTCATTTTTTGATAAATTCTAAACTATTCATATGGACGTTATAATGAATACCACTATTCATAAGAACATGAACTTCAGCAGATGAAAGTCCTCCATGTTGCATATTTGAAAAAGAATAAAATTAAGACACCTCTTTCTATATTTTCTTGTTCGACTTAAAGGAATCCTAACCAAATAAATCCTTCTGAAAAGAGGGATTCTCTGATTCCAGACTGACTTTTTAGGTCACTATTTTTATGGGAGGCACTTGAAAATAACTCATCAGTCACTTCCAGTCAAATGAATGAATGTGTGAAGATGAACTAATCTGTTGTGGTAGTAGCCTCTACCTTATACTAATACAACTTCATACCCATCTCATCTCCCTACCACAAGACTATGAACTACTTGTAAACAGGGACTGTATTTTATACTTCATAAAGGTACCCAATAAATATTTGTTCTTTGAATGAATTAATTAACAAATAAATCCATTAGTATTAATGCCTTAATACAATGAATTCAAAACTCAAAGACCTATATCGTATGTTATAGAACACTCATTACCATATTATAGCATGTTATAGAACAATAGTTACAATATTTTTAAATGCTGAGGCTCTTTAAAACCTAAACTTTGAAAACAAGATAAGCCCTACTACAGTCCTTCCATTCAATAAGCCAATACTGAAAGAAAACTCTTTTCAGGGTGTCCAGGACTCTCTGAACTACATGTTCTAGTGCAGTTTTTTGTGTTTTTGTTTTGTCTAGTGTTTTGTTTTGTTTTTCAAAGGTGGTATTACAATAGCTAAAATACACCAAGAGCAAATTAGTAAGAAAAGTTGTCACAGCCAGGGCTTAGTTAAATTAGAATCCCTGGACTCCCAATAAGGGCTAAACCCTCAAAGGGATCAGAGTCAAGTAAATAAAAAATCCAGCTGAATTTTATCAGAGGGCAAAGTTTCAACTTTGAGTACCCCAGCAACCAGAGATGAATTATGTATAAGATTAGTAAAGTGCCTTCATCCACACCCCAGCCAGAGAACATTTTTCTATCTCACTGTAACAGAAGGAAAAACAGCAATGTATTTGCCTGCCAAGAACAGCTGTGGCTGTACTCTAGATAGGAGTCTAACAGCACTGAGGGATTAAAACTTAATTGTAAAGCTGCTGCTACCTGGGAGTAAAAGTTTGAACTCTGGCTTCAGAAAGAAATTGGGACTCTGGCACATTCAATAGATGAGAACAAGAGCTGGCATGTTCCTAACAAAGAATGTGAGAATATGCTCCCTCCTTAAATTCTGCCTCAAACTGCTTCTTTCTTTGTGTGTCATATTGGTCATATGCAAGGATGCTTAATGGAAATACAGCCCTTTTCTTCCTTCTTTCCCTCCTCCCTTCCTCCCTTTTTTAAAAATTGAAGCCCTGAATAGAAGAAATAGCTCTTTTCTGTACTTTGAACAGTACACACAAGTTTTATTTCTAGAAAGCTTGAAATTACAGGGTGAAGTCAGAATTTTCTGAGTATCAGTTATCGTAATTTTGTTGAGCATCAAACGAAACCCAAATAACTTCTTTTCTTGAAGCCAGCTACTGTCAAGATGAGCCTAAGACAATATTAATTTTTTTACAGAATGAATACAATTTTATTTTTTCCTCAAATTCAGATAGAATACAATTAAAACCCAATCTTTTATTGAGGCCTCATCAGCATTAAGGAACACACCCAAGTTTCCTACCTATTGATAAAACTACTAGAAGTACATCCACTACCTAAAGTTCCCACTTTAGAAAAAAAAACCACAAAAATCCCACAAGTTATGGTATTTTAGATGAAACATTTATTCTTTTCAGTTAAACTTTCCTCTTTAATCCTCTGCAAACATACATTTATGCTTTATATTAAAACTTTTTTTTTTACACAATTTTAGAGTCAATTAAATTCCCTCTGTATCATTACAAACCAGGGCCTACTGTTTCTTTAATATTACTGTACCTTTTAGGCAGTTAGAGAGGCTGAAGTCTATAAAAGACTTCAGTTATGTATGTGATGTAAATGACCAAACAGCAGTTCTTTAAGTGGCTAACTAGCAAGAAGAGAATAAAACTGGAGTGAACCGGTTTGAAAGACAGAAAAGCAAAGGTATATTCTTTATTTTAAAGCATCAGAGTCATCAAATAGGCTTACAGTGTGAAGAGCATGCAGCTTATTTGTCTCCTGGTGTCTTTGCCTTTACAGTAAGCACTTCTCCAAGCTAAGTGCACTTTCTATTTTTCTGACAATTTACATCAGCCTCTTCATTTAGAACTCTTCTCCAAACTCAACTCTTATAGGAAGACTTCTCTAGCAAAGCCACTTGACTATCACTACTCCATCATTCTGTGTCCCCTCAGCATTACTGTATCTGGTTTGAAATTTACTTGTTTGTACTTGTTTTGGTATAAGTTTGAAGTGATATATTATTGAAACCAAAATATATATTATGACTAAAAGTAATAGGCTACCTTATTTACTATGTAATTTTAGGCATAATACTTAACTTTGATGATTCAAACTTCCCATCTATAAACACTGGAAGATTACAATCTGTCGTCCAGTGGCTCCAGTTAAGAATAAATGGGAATATAAGTATCAACTCTTAAAAAAAGAACTAACGGAAGTCCAAGTTACTCTTGGTTTAGAATTGTAATTTATTAAGCAGTCTTACTAATTTAGTTCTTTTGAGATTTAGAAATTTGATTGGTAGGGGACAGGAGCAAAACTCCACTCAAGAAAAAAGCTAAAAGCTATTCCTCAAGATTATAATTTCCTTCTGCATCCCATTATTCTCTCCATCTGGAGGACCTGCTGGCTCTGCAAAAGACAAAGATGTTTTCTAAGACAAAGATCAGTAGGTTTCCTAATGTGAATTTTAATATCACTAGTATAATAACTAGTATAATTTGAAATGAGAAAGTTACATCAACATCTAAGCACAGCTCTTCTAAAAACTGCTAAGCAATCCATGTATCCCAAGTGCTAATGATTAAGCAATAAATATGTTAGTAGCAGTTAGTAACACGATGTCCTAAACTGTAGCACTGAGACTTTTCACAGTAGTGGGGAAAGAGACTTTTCTGAGTGGGAAAAGATGATTAGATATATTACCAAATAAATTCAGAGAGAACTTTTGAAGTTCATACTTGATAGGTATATGTTAATAGGAAAAGGGTACTCTCCACAAAGTTCAAAACTGAATTAAGTCCTGGGGAAAGGATATAGACATGCATTAAAAAGTACATTGTCCTAACTTTTATTCTTTTTTTTTTTTTTTTAAAAAGAAAAGTTCAGTACTTAGAAAATTTGTATAAGAAATAAAATTTGCAATTTTATAATTTTCTCAGTCTGTTTTTTGGATAACAATAAGGATGAAGCATGAGAAATACCTTTATAGGAAATACCTTTATAGAAATATAAATACCTTTATAGAAAACATCTTTTCTCTTGCTACAAATATCCCAGTTAATAAAGAAAATCAACATTGGATATGCCAGACTATTCAAATAAAGATTTTAGAGGCACTAACAATGGAACAAAAATGAACACATTTAAAAATTTTGACCTGTTACACAATACGCTCATTTTATTATCTGTGTAGTCTCTGAGAAACAGCTCAGTTGTTTTACTGTGGAAATAGCATGTTTACAGGACAATATTTTAGGAGAAAATAAGCTTAATTACAATTCAAAGTGTTTTAAAAATTATATCAGTTCTTATGAACTAAAGAAGTCATAGCTTTGAAAACTAATCTATTTTCAAAGTGAAGAAACTTTATTATTATTTTTTAAATTTTATTTTGTAGATCAGTTTAATTTTTTGAATGTGGCCCTATGTATTTAATAAAGAGGTATACAACTATCACAGGCTTTTAGCATTAATGAATGAAATCAGATGGAGAATGTTAAAGATCTTTCACCTATGAACAGTTTTCATGTCACTGGTTATGACAATGGAAACATAAGAACCTTTAAAAGCAATCATGTATTTTTCTACTGGTATATATCATATATAGTTATAATTATCTATCAACTCTGCTAGTTCTGAAGATGATCTCTGCCCTAGAAAAAATAATGAGAATAGTGCAAAGGTTTTGCTCAGTATTCAGTAAAAAACACTTGGCATTTATATCTGCTTATTATTTTTAAAAATGTAATTTGGGGAGAAAGATTTTAATTATTTTTGGGAAGGGGCTGAAGAAACCCCAGTGAGACATTCTGTAGAGAGGTCCTTTGTTAGTGTAACATCTGACCTTCTATAACTTTAGAAATCATGCAACTTGGCTAATGCAGTCCTTAAAGAATTAATCAAGCAGATTGTAAGGCCTTGGTTACAGTGGAGCCAGCCAATTATGAGTTGCTCAGAAATTCATCATTGGCATGTCCAACCACATTTTCCCACATAAAGATTAGTAGAAATATGTGGAAACAGGGCTCATTCCCATCCTGGCATAGCTACAATATGTGTTTAGTGAAACAAATTTCAACAAAGTTTTCCCTTAGTAAAACAAACAATTTATTTGGCAATCTTTTTTATCCCTATCTTTACCCATAACACCTTCTTCTGCCAACACTGCAAAGACTGCCCTACCTATTAAAACCCAACTAGGAACTTTTATATTCAAACACACTTCTGAATTCAGAGCACTAAAGCCACATGCCACAAGCCTTAATTCATCAGTAAGTTAGTGAAATCCCCAAAGACCATCTTTAAGTCTTTTCACTGTTGTGATAACACTCTCCCAAACCTTACTAAGAAGAAAGTTTTCTTGCAAGAGAGAAAGGAAAGGGGCCAGAGTAGATGAAGATTGTTTCTCTACAGAGAAGGCAGTGCTGATCTTAAATAAAGACGCTCCTTTCAGATAAGCAGAATCAGATTCCAGTTCAGTTGGTTTGCTGGCTACCCTTACTTTGAACTCTCATATTTAACCCAGCAGGCTTCAAAGCAGGTGAGAAAATGACCTACCACTTAAAAGCAATTTTTCCTTTTTCAGGAATTCTGGCCTTGGAGAATATCAGCTCTGATATCAGCACATTCCACATCTCCAGGGATTTATGCAACTTTTTTTCATTGCTCTATGTCTAATGTCAGACTAGGTTTTCATCTCAGCTGGAGAAAAATGAGAGGGAAAAAATTTCTAACTTGCTGAAAATGAAATCTTATTCCATATAGCCTCATACCATGCAGAAGAAGAGGCACTAAAACCACTAAATTATTCTAGCCCATTCCCTTCCATTAACCAAAATCTGATGTACAGTGAAAATTATTAAAAATCATTAATCCCTATTAAGCCAGTGCCTGGCTTCACAAAAAAGTGATTTTTGTAACAAACACATTTTTAAAATTCAAATTGAGTTTGCTGTAGCATGTGAGCTAATACAAAAAGATATGAGATGAGGAAGAGACAATGATAACAATGAGGAAATTTTCTTAAATTGCTTTGCCTTACTAAATAGAAGAGCAAGTATGTTTCAAAGATTCCTCATCAATTTCTACCTTATTTAGCCATCAAATATCTGACTTAATCGAAAATCCTAATATAGGCAGTTTGCAACTTATCAACAGCTCTGTTCTTTAAAGCAGTTTGCCAGTGCCTGGAACTTGAAACATTTCTCCACCTTCTGTGGTTCACATATGCACAATGTACCAGAAGTATAGTACTAATAGTATTGTTTAAATGACACCCAACCACCATTTATACTACAATTTCTATGGGAAAATGCATTCTGAGCCTCCTGTTAAGACATCTCTCCTCCAAATGTGAAGGGGGTAGAGTTTCCCACTATAGCCGTACTTTGGTGATGATGATGACAATGACAGCAGCAATAATAGCTAATATTCACCTAGTTTTTACTGTGGGCAGATACAGTTCTACACACTTGATATATTTTAAACTCACTTAACCCTCATCAAAACATATGAGGTAGTTCTATTCTCATTCTACAATTAAGGGTAGAAAAGGTTAAATAACTTACCTGAGATTGCACAGCCAATAACTGTCCGGGCTTGGATTCAAAGCTAAGCAGTCTGCCTCCAAAGTCTATGCTCATAGCATTGCAATGCTGTCTCTTCTCCACCTTAATAAGGTGGTACTATTCAGGTGTTCTAAATTCCTCATATTGGGGGAACAGCAGAGCTTCTCAAGCTTTAAATGTGCATATAGGATCACCTGGGGACCTTGTTAAAATGCAGATTCTGATTCAGGAGGTCTGGAGTGATGCCTGAGGTTCTACGTTTTCAACAAGCTCCTGGGTGACTATGGTGCTCCTGAATCATAGATCACACTTTATGAAGTGGTGAACAAGTAGAATTTGAGCCTCTAGTGCCTTTTCTGTTTGTCTGCTTGTCGAGGCATTATACGCTGTGTTTATAAGCTAGAGACTGCCCATACTGTAATCATTTTTCATTAACTCTTAATGGAACCTACCTTTGGAACTTCTCACACCAAATACTTAGCTTCTAGAAGTTTAAATTGTACATGTAAAGGTCACAAGGATAAAACGTGGCTATAAAAGTTCACTGTCAGGCACATTTTTGACACTATATACCACCAACTATACAAATACCAAAAGGTAGCGAATAAAAGCTTGTTTATTGTTCATCAGCTAGAAATACAATATACCAATAACTTTTGGTCTAAAAAGACACTTCCACTTAAAAATAAGTAATTATTCATTCTCAGAGTCTGCTAGAAGAGTGCTGAGGAACTAATGCTATGTAATCTTAAAGGCTCTTCTGGTGCCATTACTGATCTCATGGGTAAAGGCAGACACAATATACTAACATTGATGGATAGAGCATACAGTGAGAACACTCTACATTAATTTTAGCCAGTACCTCATGGAAACATACTACTAACAGTTGTTACACATCTACGCCAGATTCTAGATTTTCCTCCTTGCTCTACTTCACCTCCTTCCCACCCTACTGCCCTGAAAAAAAACCCCAAAATCATGTCTCTCATTGCTTGCCTGTGATCTCAAATACACAGTTGCACTCTTTTCCCCCAGCCGTAAAACGGATGGGTTTCCCTTTCTAGTCCAAGTTTTTTTTTCCATGCAAGATTACAAAGCAAGATCATTTCAGTTTAAGATGCACTCATTCACCTATCAGCACCATTGCAAACAATAGTTATGGTATGATCACTAAGCTTCCTTTTTACACTAAAAAAAAAAGAATAGTCTGTTTCCAACCCAAATATCTATACTTCCTGAACAACAGTGGAAAGTCATTCTTCTTGAAGCTTAACCCAGAATCAAGCACAGACTCACTCCTAGGCCTTCAGACAGTTGCAACTTAGCACATTATACAGTTGACTTTTCAGGGAAGAAGGGAAACCAGTGCTCTTACCACTGATGCCAGAAGAAAGCCAACTAATCTTTAAGGCACCAAATAAACTATTGTTAAGGCAGGAAAAGAAATTGTGAGGAAATATGGAGCTAAAATGGAGGCATATAGAGAAAAATACAGAAAATACATTACCAAGTAAGGACTACTTTTTCTATGGTTCTCAGGACTTTTATATTTGGGAATATAATAAATCAGCATTTTCTTTTGGGGTTTTAACTCTTATTATCTGGTAAAAATGCAAAGATGTACAAGAGAGGTGCATTTTTTTAAATGCTTGGAAACAAAGGGAATTATCTTTGGTAATTTTACTTTCAGCCAGTAACATTAATTAATAAGTTTACATAGAAGAGTAAATAGTCATGGGATACCTTCTCTAATGTCAGTCCTCAAGTACTTCCTAGATCAGGAAATGGGGAAGCAGTTCAAAACTAAAGGGTAAAATAGAAAATAAAGGTCTATACATGGTTTTATACCAAAGATTGGGAAAGGTCAATAAGAATATGCAGACACAATTGGGAGAACCTTTGAGTACAGAGGCACATTCTGTACCCAGGGCAAATGTCCCATCTGTCCTATCTTACCTACTTATTCTCCATCTTAGTTGCATTCTTGAATTTAAAATTCAGTAAATTGTTAGAACTAATGATTTCATTTAAATAAAATCAAAAGTCTTGTTTACAAAATGGGGAATTTTTTTAAATGCCAAAGAAAATGCATTAATGATAAAAAATAGCTGGATTATTCTTTAGCTAGTAACAAGAGCTATGTTTATCACCAAAAGTGATCTACAAGGAACAACTTTATAATGTTATGGCATTGTATTCTTTAAACTTTTAAGCAACAGAAGTATAGCTCAAATTGCCAAAGACTTGGGTTTGACATATTTATGACAGCAACTTTACAAATCAATTCCTGCAATTTACTGTAACAAATATCTCCCACAGCTCAACTGGGTTAATACAAACAGATCAGAGAGAGTTTCTTGTGTGTTTTACAAATACTCTACACAAGTCCTTGAGATCACACTTACAGCTTTAGCAAAAACACCCATGATTTCAGGAAACTGGTGTGTGAGAAGGGCTATCATTGCTGTAGAAGAACACAGTCCTGCTGTGAAATGAATGAAAAAAGGAAGCTCCTTCTTTGGGTAAACAGAAACATGATGAAAGGCTGCAAGGGACAGAAAGTAGAAATGAATTTTATTTCAGAATACAGTGTAAACCAATCTTAATATTTTCAAATGAAATCTATTTTTATAAACTAAAAAGAAGCTGGCCAGTTAGCTCAGTTGGTTAAGAATGTGGTGTTGATAACATGAAGGCCCAGGGTTCAATCCCTGTACTGGACAGAAAAAAAAAAAAAAAAACTAAAAAGTAAAATATTTTTTTAAAAAAAGAATAAAAAGCCTCTGGCCAAGCAAGGTAGAAGAAACTTATCCATTATTTACTCCAGCATCAACAACCTATCTACACACTCAGATGATTGTGCTAGGGTCTGAAAATAGGATGGCACTATGGGAGAGAACACTGACTATAAATTCATGCTGAGGTGATTTTGAAAAAGAGCTTTGTCCCTTAATAGCTATGTGATCTTGAGTAAGTTGCTAAACCCTACAAAAGTTGCTATGGAGTTGTTATGATGAACATTGTAAGTGCTTAATAAATGTGAGTTGTTGTTAATTCTTGTACTTTGGGAGATCTGAGACTAGTATAAGGAGACAGACATGTTATTAGAGATTTCCCAGAACCATCAGTAAATAATTTTACCCAATTATTAATGTGTTCTATATGTGGCATTTCATTGAGCACTATAAAAATTGAACTAGAAAACCAAAACCCTAGGTTTCTGGTCATAAATGAAGTCCTTTGTATTACTTTACCATATTTACACATTTACTCAGTTATTATTTTTCTAGTGATTGAGTTATATTATTATCAATTGTATTCAAGTATTTATATTTTATTTGAAATTTGAAAATACTTGAATAACAATACTGAGATGAGCCTATTACCATGCCTGACAGGCAGTACACAGATGCTCAATAAATGTGCTATTCTGGGACTTCATTAGTCCAGGAACTTGACTGCTCAGGGCTGAACACTAAACCAGGAATTCCTGATGTAATATCCTGCACTGGTAAGGGATGACTAACTTAGTGATAAACCAAGGCCAGCTATAAATTTCACTTTTTTAAACAGTGATTCACAGAAAAGATTATACCTAGGTTTCATTCAATAGCTATGATATTTTATGTCTTATACTATATTCAAAAAGTATGTACCAAAAACCAAACTCATTAAAAATCTAGAAAATTTCTAGAGCCTTGAGCCATGTTTAAAATAAAAGCTCAGTTGGTTAGAGCACAGTGCTATAACACCAAGGTCAAGGGTTTGGATCCCCATACCGGCCAGCTGCAAAAATAAATAAAAATAAAAATAAAAATAAAGTAAAAGCACACCAGAACTAAATTTTTTAAAAGTTAGAAATATTAGAAACTATAGAGAACACTGTGCTTTCAGCACTCCAAAATCCAGCAGTCCCTTTTACCCTGTCCCTCAGCCATGAGAAGCCAACTACTTCTTCCCGACTTCAAACCAGGAGAAACAAATCCTGGTATTTGAGAAGACAGGGAATACATATAAGACAGCAAAATTAATAATATTAGCTAAACTGTATAGCATTTTATGGTTTATAAAGTGCTTTAATGTATATTAGCTCATTTGATTTTTTTCAATAACCTTAAGAGATACATAGTATTATTCCCACTTTATAAGGTAGAAATTGCATAGATTTAGTAAGAAAATTTCCTAAAATATAAGATTTTTATACTGTAGGAGAGACCTAATTATTTCATTTTGGATTACTTTCTGTAGTTTCATTTGTCAGTCGATGTTTGGCTAATACATCAATATAATGTATGACTGACTAGTACAGAAACACTCCCTTGGAACAGAAGTTCAAATTTCATCACTGGCTTGTAGAGAAAAATTTATCAGGAGGCATAAAAGACAACTAAATAGCTATGTGAACTAAGGGAATAGTTCAAGTCTGAACTTATGAGGTCCATAAGCAAATTCCAGAATGCTGTAAGTCATATCAAGGTTGAAGGAGAATTAAAAACAAAAAACATTAAATACTCCTGGATATTAGAACGCCACATTATTAAAAAAAAATTGTTCATTCTACCATGGTCAGAGACAGAAAAAATACTCTAAGAACATACAATATAACTAACACCTCCCCTGCCCAGCATATCAATCTTTTCCTCTCTCCTCGAGTTTTCACCCTATATAGAGTTAGAATTAATAAAGCAAAAAAGCAAATTGTTTGCCAAAAAGCAAATTGTTTGGTCTTGTAGCTATGCTCTGACAACATAATAATAATAATCCTGATTTTATTCATATTACTATGTAAAATTGGCCTTATATTAGATAAACTTTGTAATGACTAATAAAGAGGGGCATTGTTTTAGGCTAAATATATTAGCCTAATATAATATACTCAGGCATATCAATGTTCCATAATTAAAGATCCATTCCTTTGCCTTAAATATCCTTGTTCCTGTTAACATGGAAAAACAACAAGAAAAACTACCACCACCACCCTAGGAAGAAAAATAAAATTTCTTCCATTAATGATCTCCTAATTGCCAAAGTCAAAGGATTCTTCTCAGTAATTACCTTACCTAATATCACAGATACTCCCCGTCACTTGGAAATTTATTCTTCCATTTAGCTTCTAGGATATTTAGTTCTGGTTCTTATACTCTCTAACCACTTCTTCACTGAATATTCAACATTTTTCCTGCCACTTGTTCCTTAGACATTTTTGTGGCCCCATGGTTCCATCCTTAGTTCACTTCTTACTCTACACAGTTTCCCTTAGTGATCTCATTCATGCCTACGACTTCCTTTGCTACCCCAAGTCTGACTTGTGAGATGGAGAGAGAGAGAGAGAGAGATATCAGGACTCCAGTCAATTTTGTTTACATAACTTGATCATGTCCTTAGGCCACAGCTAACTGGATCAGGAATGAACACCTGGATAAATCTGATTCTCTCTCCCGGAAGTTTCAGAATTGGGATTGAAATATTATTCATTCTGTATGGTTTGCCTGAACTGATGACAGGTAAACACAGAACAGGAGAAGCATCAACTTAGGCCACATGAGTGTCTATGAAGGGAAAGCCAAACTGCAAAGAAAAGGGTGTAAGAATGAAACAGATACACAGAGAGAAGCAGAAATGAGATCATACAAAGAAATGAGAGGGCTGGGGAAGGAGAAAAAGAAAGTGAGAACAGAAGAGACTTAAAAAGGCAGCCAGAGGCAGATATACAGATAACTGACTCCTCAAAATCCTAATTCTAGTTTCTGATTCTATTTCCTTAAGAGGTCCAATTGTAATTGTTGCTTTTGGGTTCTTTGATAACACAGTGTTCTTCCAACAAATTCCCATTTATGTTTAAGCTATTCTGAAGTAGCTCTCTATTACTTATACCCAAAGTATGCCTACAACATTTGCTATTTATTATATTATTTAAAGATGCAAAATATAAAGACTTTTCTGTATACGTGTGAAATAGATTATATAATAACACAGGCCAATAACCTTGAGACCTCAATCAGAGAAACCAGTTCAGCTATGCCCAGATTTTTGACCTATGGAAACAGAGAGATCATAAATGGGTATTCAAGCCCCCCAAAAAGATTTTGTATATATATATATACACACACACACACACACACATACACACACACGTATACGTAAAAAAGATTTATATATATATACACACACACATATATACATGTATGTGTGTATATATGGATGTTACACAAGCAACACAGTCAAAGCCTGAACTTATTTACTTCCCCCACCCCTATTCCCAAACCTGCTCTTCCTGCTGTATGATAGATTTACTATTGTCCAAGTCACTCAAGTAAGAAAATTGAGAATCATCCTTAACCTCCTGGAGAGATTGACCCTACCTCCTCGAGCTTCCTTATAATCCATTCCATATGTATAGCACTTAACAAATTGTCTATCAGTCTTTCTATTAACCTGTGAGCAGCCTAGGAGTTCAGAATAGGGTAAGGAGGAAAAGGTACTAATCTTTAACATTTTGTTGAGTTATCTAAAATGTGCCAGGTACGTTTATAAGAATAAATTAATGAATTTGACTAATTCAAATAATATTTATTGAATATCAATTTTTATGGCAAACATTATAGAGATACAGGGACAAAAGAGAATCCTGGCCTTCAAAGAGTTTACAACCTAAAAGGAGAGATCAAGAAGGACGTAGAGCCCTCTAAATTCAAAGAAGAGATTACTTATCTCAGTGGATGGAGGAAAACAAAAAACCCTGGGAGAAAAATACCAGCATATTCAACTTGACATAATCTCTTCCTCCTCAATTTTCATCTATCTGTTTGAACTTTTCAGTTTATTTAAGTTTTATGGTTGTAAAACTGCAACTTTCTTTCCTAGACTTCAGTTCTAATGGGTCGTATTGTGAAAACTGTGGCACAGGTTTACATCATATAAGGAAACATGGTGCTAGTGTTTCTACCCCTTCAGCATGCTTACTTATCAGTTAAGTCATAAAAAGAAAAAAACAGAAATACACCAGTTCACAGAGAAAAAGAGTGGAAAATAAAGCAGCTGAGACACAAAGTGTAGACTATTCTTTTGAGAAGTTTTGCTTCCTGAAGGGAGGGACTGACTGAAACACTCTCAGTAATCATAATCCTACGTATTTGTGGTTCTCCTCCAAATTCTTTGCTCTTTTTCAAATCAGGAAGTGTATCCCCTCCAACTTTGTTCTTCTTTGCAAAGATTGTTTTGACTGTTCTGGGTCCTTTACCTTTCCACATAAATTTTAGGAGCAGCTTGTCATTTTTTGTAAAATCGCTCATGGGATTTTGATTGAGATTGTATTGAATCTACAGATCAATTTGGGGAGAATTGCTAACCAAATAATATTGGGTCTTCCAATTCATCAACATGGAATGTCTCTCCATTTACTTAGATATTTTGTAATTTCTCTCAGCAGTATTTTATAGTGTTTAGTGTACAAGTCTTGCACTTGTTTTGTTAAAATAATCCCTAAGTAGTTTCTTCTTTTTCGTGCTACTGTGATTAGAATTGTTTTGTAAATTTCAGTTGTGTATTGTTCATTGCAGGGTATATAGAGATACTTTGTACATTGATCTTATATCCTACAACCTTGCTGAACTTGTTTATTAGTTCTAATAGTATTTTTATGGATTTCTTAGGATTTTCTACATAGAGGAGCATGTCATTTATGAATAAAGACAGTTTGACTTCTTCCTTTCCAATATAAATGTTTTTCATTCATTTTTCTTGCCTGACTACCCTGGCTAAAACCTCTAATACAATGTTTGTTTGTTTGTTTTTGGCAGCTGGCTGGTACAATCTAGTACAATGTTAAATAGAAGTGGTGAGAACAAACATCCTTGCCTTATTCCTGATCTTAGGGGGAAAGCATTCAGTCTTTCACCATTAAGTACAATGTTAACTGTGAGTTTTTAGTAGATGTTCTGTATCAGGCTGAGGACGTTCTCTTCTATTTGTAGTTTGTTGAGAGTTTTTGTAATGTATAGGTGTTGGATTTTGTCAATGCTTTTTCTGCATTTATTGTCCTTTATTCCATTAACATGGTACATTACATTTCTGGATGTTAAATCAACCTTGCATTTGTGAGGTAAATCCCACTTGGTCATGGTATGTATGGTATATAATCCTTTTTATATGTTGCTGGATTCAGTTTGCTAATATTTCACTGAAAATGTATGTGTCTATACTCATGAGGCCCACTGTTCTATAGTTTTCTTCTCCTGTAATTTCTTTGGTTTTGGAATCAGGGTAATAATATTGGTCTCACTAAATGAGTTGGGGAGTAGTTCCTCTTCCTCTACTATCTGAAAGAGTGCCAAGGATTGGTATTCTCTTTTAAATGTTTTTAAGATGACGGTTCTTTTATTACCTTTAATCTTGGTGTCCTTCATTGCATCTAGGATAGGGTATTGCTCCAATAAATATTTGAAAATAAATTGAATTACAAGTATGCAAATAAATACTAGAAATGGCTAAAAAAGTATTTAAACTATTTCCTGAATTTCAACCAAAGATACTTTTAAAATGGAGAATACTATGAAAAGCAATCTAACAATTACTTTTATGTTTAGAAAAACTGAAATATTTACTTACTAGGTAATAGCTCTCTATCAGCAGTCTCTGTGCAGCTGGGATAAGGGTAAAATAGATGTCCTTTCTCTAATGGATATGGAATCATTCTAAAAGCTGAGAAAAAAATACATATGTTGACATTCAATTCTGTCTCACTTACCTTTCTATACTACAAATCAAAGCTATTTTGGAGACATTTTTACAAAATTTTCACACAGTATTTTCTTTTTTTGAGAGAACTTTAATGTGGAAGAAACAAAATAAACAAAAAAATGAATAAGGGGAAGAATAAGATTTATTTAAAGAATGGTCTAGTCTGGCTGGAAGAAAACTAAAGGAAGTGGTGGATGATAAAGACTGACTGGGTCCTTCTTTGCCTCAGTCTCCCCATGACAAACACAACTGACTTGACTCCACAAGTATGAATTCTGTTTCTTGCAGGAATAAAACTGCAATGTTGTATAATTGTTGTGGCCATAACTACATCCCAAGAATGGGATGTAACCCAAAAGTGTTACACAGCCTGTTGGCAGCCTAAGAGTTCTCCATGGATCCTAGAGTTCACATGTGAGGTTCACCAAAGTTTTCTATGAGCAGAGTTTAATTTAGATCAGGGATCACCAAAGTATGGCCCTTTGGCCAAATCTGGCCCACTATTTGTTTTTGTAGAGAAAATTTTATTGGAACACAGCTATGCCATTCATTTACATATTGTCTAAGGCTGCTTTCGTGCTACAAGAATTGAGTAGTTGTGACAAAGACCGTATTGCCTGCAAAGCCTAAAATATTTCGTATCTGGCCCTTTACAGAAAACGTTTGCCCACCCCTGATCTAGATTATCACTAAGTCTTGCATATTTATTTTTTAAAAATCCTTATTGATCTACTTCACTAGCTAAGTACTCATCAAAACTGTAATAAGGTTTTTGTTTATCCTTAAAGGAAAAGTGGCTCTAACCACTTGATAAACTTTTGTCATAACAGAGATTTTATTTTGCCACAATAAAAAGTAGTTATTTGTCCAAACTAATAGAATACAGCAAATCAGTAATAACTCTAGGAAATCATTCACTAAGATTCATGATATACACTATAAATCATACACAAATTGAAAACCTCCTATGTGCCCAGCAGAATGCCAGTCAGTAAAGACGCATATAAGAGGAATGAGATAGAGTGCCTGGTTTTGAGTATATTATAGACTACTGAAGAAAAAGTGAAAATCTAATTACTCAAAGACATTCAGCTCCTCAAGTACATAATCCCAGTTTTATTAATCTTAGATTGTCAGTGTCAAGCACAGTGTCTGATCCAAAGCAAATGGTTAAGGCAGAGGCTCCCAAATTTTCTTGGTTCAAAGACACATGCTGCACTTCATGTCCCGGTAATTTTTATGGTGCCCTAGGCTGAAAGAAATATCTAACAATTTCACTTAAGTAATGGGTCCAAACAACTTTACAAGTTTATGTTCTAACAACTTAGTAGCAATTTGAAAAAAAACACACATAAATTGAAAGAAAAAATAATTTTCTTATTTCATTTAAAAATAACCATCATTTCTTACTAATGGGATGTATATACGAGCCTGTTGGACACACAACTTCTCAAACCCTGAAATCAGATTGGACACCACCATCCTCATTTTCTGTTCCACCGTGATTTTTGTATGGTACTCCTTTTAATCACAGCAACTAACAAAAACCCAGTTTTGTGAAGATATGATAACATCAAAAGGAATAGAGAGCAACCTAATGTTGAAACTGTGAACTATATGGAGCTAATGGAGTGGTATCAGACAGATGTTGAGCACTGTTGTGTTTCCATTGAAAATTTAAGGTATTAGAACAAATAGAAGAACAGTAGTTTTGGATTTAAATTGTGTGTGTTTTATATTTTAAAGAAATTTCATAAAGTTCTTCCTTTGTGATGTTTAGAAGCATTGAATCATCTCAGCACATAGAAATTAATAATAGTGGAGAATTATGTGTTGCTACAGAAACAGACAACATACAGGTAACTAGTTTTCTTAGGGCAATGTTAATTTCATATAATTTATTATTTTCAGTAAAGCCCATTCATGAAATAAAAAATAGAAAAAAAGAAAACTTAAAATATTCCACAGCACTCTTGTGAATTGCTGCAACATCTCAAAGTGCCTCAGTGCAAAGTCTGGGAACTGAGTGGATTAACAAATTTTAGTGAAGGAGTATTGAATTTATTTTTGAATGTTTATTGATAGTTTTGGTGTACTTTGCAAAAGAATTGTTATACAAATCCAACTGATAGAATATTTTGATTAGGCCTCTTCACTTTCCTGCTGGTTATAAGAAGTTACTAATAAGAAATCTGGTAATTAGTTAAAAACAGGACCATTTTATTTATTCTCCAAAAAAGATATACAAATGGCCAATAAACACATGAAAAGATGCTCAACATCACTAATCATTAGAGAAATGCAAATCAAAACCACAATGAGATTCCATTTCATACCTATTAATTAGGACAGCTATTATCAGGAAAAAAATAAATAAATAACAAGTGTTGGCGAGGATGTGGAGAAATTCTAATTGCATTGCGGATGGGAATGTAAAACAGTGCAACTGCTATGGAAAACAATATTATGGTTCCTCAAAAAATTAAACATAGAAGTTTATCATCCAGAATTCCACTTCTGGTTATATATCCAAAAGAACTGAAAGCAGAAACTCAAATATTTGTACACCAATGTCCATAGCAGCATTATTTATAATAGCCAAAAGGTGGAAACAACCCAAGTGTCCATCACTAGATGAATGGATTACAAAAGGTGGGATATACTTAAAATGGAATGTTATTCAGCCTTGAAAAGGAAGGAAGTTCTGACACATGCTACAGCATGGATGAACCTTAAAGATATTATGCTAAATAAAATAAGCCAGACACAAAAGGACAAATATTGTATGAGGTATCTACAGTAGTCAAACTCATAGAGACAAAAAGCAGAATGGTGGCTACCAAGGGCTAGAGGAAGGTAAGAATGGGGAGTTATTATTTAATGAGTACAGATTTTCAGTTTGGGATGATGAAAAAGTTCTGGAGATGGATGGTGATGATGGTTGCAAAACATTGTGAATGTATACAATGCCACTGAACTGTATACTTTAAAATGTTTAAAATGGTAAATTTTACGTTATGTATCCTTTACCACAATAAAAGAAAGAATAGAGTTGGTATTAGTTATGAGAAAAATAATTTCTTGTTATATACATCTGAAAACAAAACAAAACCAGACCAGTTTTTAAAATATTAGAATAGTTCTACAACATTAAAAAGCCTATAAGCCAAAGGGTATAAGTTTTCATTTTCTTTTCTTACAAATATGTAACTTAAATGAACATATGGCAGAATACCATAAAAGTTTCTCGTTTTGCTTTTCCTAAATGTGGTATCGATATAGATACAGTAAGCATTTCTTATACCAATAAACCAAATATAATGCCACTGAATTCACTTGAAACCAATCTGAACAAAAAATTCTTACAGCAATTCAGACAATCTCATTAAAAAAGACTGCCCATGAATGCAATGAATAGTCAGAGAGATTAGTGTTATATCTGGAAAAGAGTACTTACTTCCTTCCCATGTACACTGTAACAGATTAAGAGCACCTTCTATTCGCTTCCAGTGCTGAAGATGAAAGAAAGCATAGGCAATTGCTTCACTATCACCCCGTTTCAGAATGTGCTCTGGAGGTAAAATTAAACTTTTCATCTCTAGTAAATACTGGAAGAATAATACACACACATACACACAGAACACAAAAAAGAAAAATTAAATCATGTTGAATTCAAACACCCACAAAAATGTAGATTCAACAAATTATAAGGTCAAATTGACTTATAAAAAAATTAAACTAGTTGAAATGACATGAAAGTCCTACAGATAACATGCGTACAAAATAGTTATATATGCAAATTCCAAAAATCAGAATACTCCTATAGGTAAAAATAAGGTGATAAATGGCTTATGTGTGACCTTGCTAAATACAAATTAGAAACTCAAGCTGGGGAAATAATGAGAGCAAACATCTATTTTTCCAAAAAGGAATTAAATGTAAAAACTATAAAACACAATTTCAGAAGAACTCTTTGTGGCAACATTCAATTCTTTTTCTCTTAATTCCATTTTACAGGTGAAAAAACTTAATTGTGGAAAGTTCAATTAAACAAATATTTACTGGGTGCAAAGCACTACGGTTGTTGGGGAATATCAAAAAACACCTTACCTGTTCTCTGGAGCTTCATAAAAATGGGAAAGGCAGATTTCTTATGTAAATAATTATAACCAGACTGCAGTGAGTGCTTTATTAGAGCACTCTAATAATAAACAATGTATAAAGAAATATGGATAGAAGGTATTAATTTTTTAAGTTTTTTTAATAACAGCTTTGAGACATAATTCACATCCCCCAGAATTCACCCATTTAAAGTGTTCAATTCATTGATTTTTAGTATATTCGTGGACCATCACAACAGTCAATTTTAGAACATTTACATCACCTCAAAAGGAAATCCTGTCCCTTTTAATTATCACCCTCTACTCCCCAATTCTCCCATTCCCCCTAAGCAACCACTAACTTATTTTCTGTCTTTATACATGTCTATTCTGGACATTTCATACTAACAGAATCATATAATAAGAATCTGTGGTCTTTTGTGACGGGGTTCTTTAGCATGATGTTTGCAAGGTTCATCCAGATTGTAGCATATATTGGTACCTCATTCCTTTATGTGGCCAAATAATATTTCATTGTATAGATATACCACATTTTGCTTATCCATTCATCATTTGACAGACATTTGGTTGTTTTCACCTTTTGGCTATCATGAGTAATGCTGTTGTAAACATTCACTTACAAGTTTTGGTGTGAACGTACATTTTCATTTCTCTTGGGTAAACAACTTGGAGTAGAATTGCTGGGTCTTATGTTAACTCTATGTTTAGGAGGTATTATGATTTAGGGGGAAGAAATAAACCATTTGATGGGATGAGCTGATATTTAAAGGTGGATAGAATGTGAATGAGCAGACTGGGGGTGGGGTGGGGAGAAAAATGGGAGGACATATCCAAAGCACAGAGCCATCTTGAACAAAGAGACACTGAACCGAGGGAGCACAGTGCAAGGTGCATTTGAGAGATCAGTGAATGTGCCTGTTAAAAAAGTTATAGTCTATCAATTCTTCTTCACGTATGAAACTAAATTCTGTCTTAAAGTCTTGAAGAAAATACTTGTCCTCATATTTAATACATAACAAAAGCTGTATAATCACATTTATTGCACTAATCCAATGTACTAATTACATAAAAGCGATCAACTTAAAACAAAACCTTTAAAGAAATATTTAAATGCTCATACTTCCTCCGAAGACCGAGGTCAGAATGTGCTTTCCCTTCTAAAATTGGTCTGAAATAACTTCTTTGGTTCTAAATAACTTAATACCAAATTGTAAGTCATAACGTCCAAACCACATTAACTTCTGTTATAAGATACAAAAAGAGAAACAGTGCAGAGGTGTCTCAACATATATATTCTCACATTTCAAATTCTGGTTCCCCAGGCTGTTATATAAACTAATGAGATAACATAAATAAAAGTTAAATTTGTGAAACACTTTGTAAAACTGTTACAAGCAATAAAACTCCACGAAGAATCTTAAAAAACAAAAAGTTGTAGTGGTTTCAAAATTTAAGCCTTAGATTATTAATCAATATGTATATATTCATCATATTAATACATCTAAAATAATTTTTTCTTTGTTTATGAAATGTGCCTTTCAAACAATTACTGAGATTAATGCCCATCTTTAATTACTCTTACTCTTAATGTCACTGGCTCTGTCTTCAAAGTGTAAGAATGCAGTCTGCTCATCGATTTATTTTAGCAGATGTCACAAACTATGAGATTATTTACTAATCCAGTTTGGGGACTTAACATTTCCCATTCAGTTTCATAAAGGAATGCAGGAGAGGTTGTGTCCTGGTCAAGCAAAGCCCATTTGCTGCCTGGTTGGGTTTTCTCCCCTTAGTGCCTTGGGCCTATATTCAGGAGGGTAATATTCTTTCTAATCCTCTCTAATCCTTGCCCATTTTTTTAAAACACAGTAAAAGATCACTCGCACCAGGCAGCTGTGGGAAAATGGACTCAAATAGCTGACCTCTGACATGACTCCTTATGCTCTTTGCAAGTGCACTAAGAGCTTCTTCAGTAGGAAGCAAAGAAAATGTGGCAAACTCAATAGAACTTCCATCATAAACAGAGTATCTAGTTTTCCAAAGAAAACTGTTTAATTCTTAAACCAGGTCCTTTCTATTAAAATTGTTTCCTTTTACAAATAGAAGAGACAAAATAACCCTAATCATTTTCAATGAGTTTTGGAACCCAGAAGCTTTAAACTAAACCCCAACATGGTATTTGGTATATTAGTAACCACTTAGCAAATGTAAACAAAAATATTCAGTTAACAATTATTTAGTAAAACTTATAGAAAATATCAATTTGATATGTCAAGAAAATGCTATTTTAAAAAATTTTTTATTGAATTAAAATTGATTATACAAATTTTGGGGGTTCAACATTGAGATATGTTGATCAAATCAATATTACTATTATATATATTATTATAAATTGTAATTATTATTTATGCACCTTGTCCAATCCCTCCCGATCCCCCTTTTTCTCCCCCATCCTCCCTCTAATTACCCTAGATTTCTTTTCACTCTCTGAAAGAATAATGGTTACTCTGTTGATTTGCTGCCCAAATGATCTGTCCAATACTGAGAGGTGTGATCAGGCCCCCCAATACTATCATAGAGCAGATGCCTCTTTCATCACTCTGAAATGGGCTCTGTGGAAGGACACATCCTCCTCCTTTCTTTATCTCTGCTGGTGACTCTTTTTGTGTTAACGCACTCCAGTGACTGGCAGACCATCTGCATGGTTGTTGTGGTGTCTAGCTGCCTTTGCAGCAGCCATGGCTATCGTGTGGCTGTGGTGGGCCACCCACATGGAGGAGATGTTTTTGGCATGCTCCTTGGTGCTGGCAGTGTGCCTGGTTGTGGAGCGTGTCCGATCCCCAGCTCCATAACCCAGGTCCCTGGGTGGGTCCCGAGGAGCTGGCATAGTGTGCCTGGTTGTGGGAGGGGGGACTGGTCCCGTGCTCCATACCACGGGTCCCTGGGCAGGCCCCAAGGTACTGGTGTGGGGTGTCTGGTTGTGGGAGGGGGGTCCAGTCCCCTTCTCCAAACCCCAGGTCCCCAGGCAGGCTCCGAGGTGCTGGCGCTGTGAGCCTGGTTGTGGGAGGGGAGTCTGGTCCCCTTCCCCATACCCTGGGTCTCGGGGAGGGCCCTGAGGCGCTGGCACGGGGAAAAAAATGCTATTTTGAATGGCAACTATATGCCTCAATTTTCACTGTTTAGTAATCTAAGTGACAATTCAGGTAGCAAATAAACACATATTAGGAAAATAATACTTTAGGATTTTATATTTAAAATCTTTGCTATTTAATCATTTTTAGAAAACTTCCTTATACTACCTTGTTTTTTATCATGTCCTGCCTACCAGCAAATGTCCCTCCCAGCATGACTTTAAAGCAAAGCAAATTTTCAGTTAGTAATTAGACACTAAGATAAAATCTGACCCCCAAAATATAAGATAAATTTTCAGCTTAAGAAAAATATACTTAAAATAAAAGTTACAGGATTATTACTTATTTTATCTCCTTCACAAACTGCTACTCAGGAATTTCTAATACCCAGCACTGATTTAAGTTACCACACAACAGAAACTATATCCTTCATTTTCTACCACAGTACTAGCACATTACACTTCCCAAAGCAGACACTAAAATACTTAATAACTGAGTTGATCTGATATATATAGCTAAAATATCTTCAAACTCATACCTATATTTCAATTTTTACTTAAAGATATTTTCTAACTCTCTGGGCAAACTAAAACCAAATAAAAACAAAAGCAAAAAACCCTGCTACTCAGATTTAGCTTTTCTAAGAAGAATATAAAAGGTTAAAAACTGGAGGGTGATTTGTTTTGATCTTTTATTTTCTTCTTAGAAAAGTACATGCTCAATGTATGGAAATGCAAATATAACAGAGCTATACAGTTGAAAACAATATATTACATGTTTGGAGAATAAAAGAATAAAGAAAATAAAGATAATCTGATTTATATTTGTCTGGACTTCTTTTTTATGCATAATATACTGACTATTTTTCTCAAAAATAGGATCAAACAATTACGCAACTCACTTTCTACCTCATAATATATCTTGTACATCTCTTCCTGTCTTTACATAGATCTAACATTTTTAATTGTGTAGTATTCCATTAAAAGCTGAGTTATTTCATAATTTAAGAAATAAGGTCATGCTGGAATTGCACTACCATTCTTAAAAGTTAAAAAATGATATCATTAAGCAGAAGTTGAAAAAATAGTTAAGTAAAATAGCTTAAAAATTTCAAGAAATGATGGGTCTAAAATTTCACTTTCTTTAACCTAGACAGACTTTTAAAGCAGCATAGTTCTAAACTAGTACAGGTCTATTTACCAATGTTTACTGAGTACCTGTTTTGTGCTAAATAAAGTATTGGACATAAAATTATGACTAAGACCAGAGCCCTGCTCTTGTTCATGGGGAACTTAGTAGAGACATACAATCAGATCAAAAAAAAAAAGATACGATTGAGGTACTGAAGAAAACAGAAAAGAGGGATATTATCTCTGCTTGGAAAAATTGGGAAAGACTCCTTTATAAAGGAGACAACAGATGAGCAGGGTCTTGGAAAATGAGTTGGAACTCGCCAGGTGGAGACGAGATTGAGCTTATGTACAATGGTAGTAAAATATGATGAGACATGGCCAATCCAGGGAACAGTGATGCTGGAGATAAGGAGCAAGGAAGAAGTGGCAAGGAGTAAGGACGGAGGCAGAAGTGGTCCCAGACTGTGAAGGGCTTCTAAATGTGTAATACTTAGGGCTTGGTCCTTATCCTATAGGCAATACTGAATAAGCAGAGGTCTTTAAATAGGGTAAGGTTTGCTATTTAAAAAACAGAAAAATAGTCCATGTAAGAGATGGTAAAGTATTTGAGATTATTTCTATATCTATATCTATATGTTTAGAAATGCATAGAAAATGTCTGCCAATATATACACCAAACAGAAAAAGTGGTTACTGCAGAGAAGTAGAATTGGGAGGGAGAGAACAGTGAATTTTTTACTTTGTAAACTTCTGAAGGGTCTAAATGTTTTTTAAAAAGCACCCATTATTTTTATTATAAATAATAATATTGTTCTTTAAAGTGTAGGAAAGAGGTGCACAATGGTAAGTGACAGTGGAGATGAAGAAGATGGCTGGATCTGAAAGACAATTCAAAGATCATAATATCAGCTAGTAATTTGGAAAGGGCAGAGGTAAAGGTTAATGAAGAGAAGAAGATAATGAAGCCATAAATCAAAATATAGAGACAAGGAAGGAGAGGCATTTTGGAGAAAAGACTTAAAAATTTCCACAACTAGATGGAAACACAAGTCTGTAAACAAGGAAGGAAACCAGAGTTGAAAGACACAGATTTGGAAATCATAAGCAAATAAAATATGAAGACATAAACCAAAGCTAATACATCGTATGTGCTGCAGGACCTTCCATATTACCTCCAAATCACCCTATTGTTGTATCTGTAATAAATCAGAAATTGCTTGGTACAATTTTAACTACTATTCAACTATGGACAACATACTTGAATAACTAGTTTTTTGCTTTTCACTAAAAATATAAAAATTAAAGCTACTTTGGAAGACATAGTTAAAAAGACATAATGATGTATGGTCTAATGGTTTCTTTTATGACTCTAAAACCATACCTATGCTTACACTCAAATACACTTTAATTTTGAACTGCTTTGATCTTTATAATTTATCTTTAGATTACTTTTTTCCTATTACTTTGTAAATCTTACAACAGCTTTTGACTAAAAGCAATATAATTCTGACCTGAAGTAATGATAATGCTTTATAATCTTCCTCTTAAAAGCAAAGGTTAAAGAAAAATCTCTCTGAAGGCATCTGAAATTAAGGTATTTGCCCTTGATCAGTCATGCACACAAAGAACCAATTTATCTCTGCAATTAGTTTTCTCAGTGCACATTCTATGAGATTGGACAGGCAGGCCGAATGCAGAGTCCACATGGATATGTATTAGTGGGAGACTAAAGACAGTTCCCAGATAGAAAACAAATAGAACTGCTATATGAATAAACTAAAAGAAAAAATACTACCACCTAACAGCCTCAGGAACAAAAGGAAGTGAACTTATACTGAAGGGAGAAGGGAGGGAGGCTAGGGAGGGCATTTATTACAGGAAAGCTCCTTTCCACATCATCCTACAGAGCTGTATCTCAGGCGAGAAGCATTTCACATATCAACTCTTCTGGCTACAGTACAGCATAATGGAAAGACAAAGGGTCTCGGTGTGCTTTTTGGGTCACAGACTTCCACACCACTTTCCCTTTTCTCCCTTTACTCCAGCTATGCCACTGAGAATCTCAATTGAGTGCCTGTTTCCCTCTTATCTTTTGTATATGATGCTATAATATAGGCAGTTTGGTCAAGGTCAATAAAAAGCAGACTTGCTGCTAAAGAGCTACTATCTTCTGTAGTGGATAGGGCTCATCCCACAGGCATCAATTTCTGATCAAACAGAACAAATTTTACCTTCTCTGGATCAATTTATTTTTAAAACTCCTTTTGCATACATAAAAGTTTCCAGGTATGGTCTGCTTTCTTGGCAGCACAACATTAAGAACAGCTTTATTATAAAATAAGAAATAATAACTTTTAAAAGCTACAGATAATATATTCCAGAATACGTACTCAAGTCATAGACATTTACTAAACAAGTTTTTGTTATTGTTTGTATTTTAACGTTCTACTTTACTTTTGCCTTAAAGGCTTCTTCTGTAAGACACAAATAAATTGTCCTCAGGGTATTAACTAATTCAAATTAGCTGATTCCTAACTATCTCAATATCTTTACCTTTACACCTCATCTCAACAAAGGAATCCCCAAACTTTACACATTTTAAGGCTATAAACACTAAAATAACATGAGGGTACTTCAAAAAGTTCATGAAAAGATTTGCATTATCTTTTAATTCTACTTTCCATGAAATTTTTGAAGTACTCTCATATATGTAAACTGCTTAACAGTGTCTGAGTGTCAGACAACAGTATTGATTATCATGATGGTCACTGCCATATTATAAAGAGTACATACTGGAACAGCTCAAACAGTTAGATAGAATGGTAAAAGAAATATAATAAACAAAATTGTTTCTCTTCCTGTATGTAGAATATGAAGTTTTATTGCTTGGCAAGTTCAGATACAGACCCTAAGTAAATCCTTTTTATTTTGTTCAATGCCTCATTAATTAGGAGCATATTTCTTGAGACTGCAGAATAGACTCAAATGTTATCATAGAAGCATGTATCCTTGATCATGCAAATGCACTTCATGACTATGCTGAGTTTTGTTTTTCTTGAATTTTAAAAGTTTTTATATACCTGCAGATATTCTTGCTCTAAACATTTTAATTATATATATATATTTTTTTTAAAACTCAAGAATGAGTTTTCATTTGTTTTTAAAATAATTACATTGAGAAATGAAACTAATTTTTATAAAGATTCTAAAACAGAGAGGAAATAAGTAAAGAGTAAGAATAATACATAACACAATTTAAATTTGTTAATCTAATCTTATATTTAGATTTTTCTGTACTTAAAGTAATGAAGGAAATCCAATTCATATAGTAAAACTGTAGAGATTACAGTTTCCTTTGTCCTCAGCATGTTGAAAAGAATGATCAAATAAACAAATACTGGAATGGCTCTTTTCCTTTGCCTGCTTGGATGGAAAATTCCTAGTCTGTGTCAAAACTGCAAAACCTTGATTACTTGTAATATATAACCCAAATTACAATTTTCTAAGGCAAGAGGTTGGAGAAGGCTGAGGGAAGAATAAAGAAACCATATTAATAAAACTACTCCATTTGCCAAGAAAAAAAAAAAAGAAATATAATAAACAAATCTTTTCATGAACCTTAAGTACCCTCATATTATCTCATTTAATCAAAAAGCATAATACAGTGCTTCCTGTGCTGAGTCAAATTCTTTTCTCTTTATTGACATGTAACTTAAAATGCACAGATTTTAAATATGCAGTTTGAGTTTTGGCAAAAGTAGACAAGTAACACCCAAAGACATAGAGTATTTTCCATCACCCCAGAAAGTTCTCCTTTCCAGTTAACTCCCCACCCTGACCACCTAAGGCCACCACTGTTCTAATTTCTACCACCATAGATCACTTTTTGCCTTTTCTTAAACTTCACACAAACACATACATTCAGTATGTATTCATTTATACATTGTATTTTTAAGTTTCATCCATCTTTTGATTGTATCAGTAGGTCTTTCTTTTTATTGCTGAATAGTACATCACTGAATAAATATATTACAATTTGTTCATCCATTCACCTGTTGATGGACATTCAAATTGTTCCAGTGTGTGGCTATTATGAATAAAACTGCTATGAACATTCATGTCTGAGTATTTTTATGGATGTATGCTTATTTCTCTTTGGTACACACCCTGGAATAGAATTGCTGGGTCACAGATTAAGGCATAAGTTTAACGTCATCAAAAATTGCCTAACAGCAGCAATGGCTGCAGGGGTCATGGTAGCTGCAGCAGCTGCAGCCGCAGCCTTTTCCTTCTTGTGTTTTTTGTGCTTCTTCTGTTTTTTATCCTTTTCGTGTTTCTTGTCCTTCTTTTTCTTCTTCTTCTTCTTTCCTCCTCCTTCTTGATCTGAATTCCTTGCCAGTGATGGGCTTGGTGTTGGGCTTTTAGCCTTTCTGACTGGTACCGCTGGTGACCAGTTTGTAGAGGGAGACTGGGACTGGACAGGGGATAGAGGTGCTGGGGGCGTTTTAGCTGCTGGCTCAGGAGATCCAGAGATAGACCAGGAGGATGAGACCCTCCTTACAGACGGTGGGCTTCGTGTCTTTTTAGGTTCCGGAGTCCTAGAGACTCTCCTAATGGACCTAGTACTTGGAGATGGGGACTGCCTTCTTTGGGGTGATGAAGAAGCTCCTCTTTGAACAGGTGGAAGACTTGAGGAAGTCTGAGGAGCTCGAGGCCGTGGTGAGGGTGAATGCCGTTTGTTTGGTTGTGGTGACTGGACCTCCCAAGTAGAGCGGCTTGGGGAAGACCCTTTCCTATGCTTTGAGGATAATGAAGGTGAACGTCTCTTGGTGACTTCAGTTACATAAAATTTTGTTTAATGAAATGTCATGGCTTCATTCATATTTTGTCTTGTTCTTCTAATTGGTATATACAACTTTCAGAGCTCTTGTATTTGGAAGGCTGGAAGGGTGCAGAATTTGAAATAGTATCTTGGTTTCACTTGTTTTTGTTTTTGTTTTCTACCTAAAGCTATATAAAGCTTGTGGATTAAACAATAAATTTCTAAATGAAAAAAACCCCACAAAAATTGCCAGTTTTTCAAGGTGGTTGTACCATTTTATAGCCTTAGCAACAATATACGAAAGTTCTCACTTCCCCATTCTTACCAACATTTTTTCAGTCTTTTTAATTTTAGCCATTCTGGTAGGTGTGAAGCAGTACCTCACTGTGATTTTACATTGCATTTCTCTGATAACTATGATGTTGAGCACCTTTTAATGTGCTTATTGGACACTCCAATATCCTTTTGTGAAATAGCTTTTCAAGGCTTTTGATGAAGATATTGAGGAGTGACTGCTAATAGGTACCTGGTTTCTTTCTGGGGTAATGAAAATGTTCTAGAATTAGATAGTGGTTTATATATTCTGTACATATATAATATGCCAGACATATAATTTTTTTCCTTTTTTTAACATCTGTCTTGCCTTTTAGTTTTCTTAACACTTTCTTAGATGAGCAGAGTTCTATAAAAGTCCAATTTAAAGTGTTTTTCTCTTATAGTTAAGTGCCTTTTGTGTCCTAGGAACTCTTTGCCTACCCCAAGGTTTCAATAATATTCTTGAGTGTTTTCTTCTAGATAGTTCATAGTTTTACATTTTATATTTAGATCAATGATCCATTTCAAATTAATTTTTGTGTATACTATGAGAAAAATTCATGATCTCCCTCTCATCCCATTTGGACACCATTTGGTGAAGAGGTTCTTTTCCCTCATTGAATTACATTGGTGTTTTTGTCAAAAATCAATTGACATTATGTATGTAGATATGTTTCTGAACTTTCTATTCTGTGATTTTTGTTTTTTAAAATAGTTATTTCAAATTTAAACATAAAATAATAAAATTTAGAAGAATTTGGCAACAGTATGCTTATAAAAAATCTCCAGTGGAATACTACAGCAAGTTATCGCTAGACCCTAAATTAAAGTTGAACAATATTATTCTAACTCATGTGTAAAGTATCATACTAAGAAGAATTACATCTACAGAAGATCACTGATGTTCAGGGATTTAATATTTACAGTTTCAATTATCTGTGGGAACTCTAAATAGCCATGATTTATACCAACCATCATTTTGCTAAGGCACAAATTTGAATCATGTACTCTGAGGCCTGTGCACACATGAGTAACTTACCTAATAAATAAGCCTAGCAGACTCTTCAGCATCCATATCTCAGCAAGGTTCATGACCCATTCTTATGTTTACATTTGATGGATGAAATTACATATGATAGTGGTATCTTCAAATATGGAGAGTCACAATAGATTTGGATCATATTAATCAAGAATATCAATGGCCTACTGTAATAATAATGTTAAGAAATAACTTCTATAATAAAAAGACAAATAGAATACCTTCTATAATAAAAAAAATTTTAAATGTGCCAAAACTTGAATAGACATTTCTCCAAAGATATATAAACGGCTAATAAGCACATTAAAAGAATATAAGAATTAGGGAAATGCAAATCAAACTCAAAATGAGAGACCACTTTATACCCACTAGGATAACTACCATAAAAAAAGACAGACAATAACAAATGTTGGCACAAATGTAGAGAAATTGGAACCCTCACACAAATAGTGCAGCCACCTTAGAAAATAGTTTGGTGGTCTCTCAAAAAATTAAACACAGAATTACCATATGATCTATCAATTCCACTTCTACTAGGTATATACCCAAGAGAAGTGAAAACATAGAATCACACAAAAACTTGTACATGAATGTTCATAGCAACATTATTCATACTAGTCAAAAAGTGGAACAAACCCAAATGCCCATCAACTGATGAATGGATGAATAAAATGTAGTATATCCATACAATGGAATAGTATTCAGCCATAAAAAGGAATGAAGTAACGATACATGCTACATTATGCTAAGTCAAAGAAGTCAGAAAGAAAAGGCCACCTCTTGTATGACTTCATTTACACGAAGAGTTCAAAAAAGGCAAATGCATAGAGACAGAAAGTAGATTAGTGGTTGCCAGGGACTGGAGGAAGGAGGAACGGGGAGTGACTGCTAATAAGTACACAACATCTTTCTGCGGTAATGAAAATGTTCTAGAATCAGATAGTGCTAATGATGTTACAACCATGGGAGTATATTAAAAACTACTGAATTGTGTACTTTAAAAGGGTGAATTTTATGGCATGTGAATCATCTCAGTTAAAAAAAAAAAAGAGTATCTTAAATACCACATGTTCTCACTTATTGGTGGGAGCTAAAAATTAATATATAAATTCACACACACACACACAAAAAAAAAAAAAAACGGGGGGGGAAGAAGATATAACAACTGCAATTACTTGAAGTTGATACGACAAGCAAACAGAAAGGACATTGTTGGGGGGGAGGGAGGAGTGGGAGCAGGGAGGGAGGTTTTGGTAAGGGGCAACAATAATCAACCACAATGTATATCGACAAAATAAAATTTTTTTAAAAAAAGAGTATCTTCTATAAAACTACTCGATGGTTGGATAATAAACAAGAGACACTAGAATAAATAAAACAGTATGCTGTGGAACATTTAGAATATAGGATACATTTTCTACCAAAAACTTAAAAACTGAAAATTCTTATGGTTGCTGAATGATGCACAATCTTTATCTTGTTTAGTGATTAAAAAGAAAAGTTTTTTGAACCAAAGACATAGCTTGGTAATGAAGAATAAATCAAAAACCATGAAAACATGTTGTGCTAATTTTTTTTTACTGTAGTACTATCACAGTTACTATACACTGAAATTCATTCAGTAGAAAAAAATCTGTCCAAACAATTAATATTAATGAAATACCTAAAAGCAAATTCATAGCCTGAAGAGATTTATACAATCTTTATTGTACTTCTAATCATTTCCAGCTTCAACAAATTACATAGCTCTAGACCTACAGCCATTTCTGTTGTAGTTATGTGGAAAGTTGCCAAAAAATATTTCCTGCTAAAACAGTTTTATCCTTTGTCATTTTACTGAAAAGATTCATACAACCACTTACCGAATTTGCATAATAAATTTGTAAGAGTAAAAGAATATTTAAAATATGTATATATTTAAACTACTCATTAGGTTAAAAAAGTTATCACAACCCACAGTTGACGTCTGAGGAAGAAAACCCCTAAAGCCCTTTATGTTTGCTTCCCTCCAGCTGAGTCAGGAATAGAGACCATAACAGGAGAGAGAGAAAGCGAGATCTGTACATACTTCTTCATTTGTAAACTAGCAAAAACAGACAGCACAAATTCCAGAGCTCTCCCAGTTCATATAACGTTAATGTTAAGTGGGATGTTATTCAGTTTGTTGGAGCTTAAAATTTCTCCAAAGAAACCTTAATAATTGTCCTGTTTGGTAACACTCAGCTTAAAGTGTCTGCCTACAAACAATAACCTAAGTGTATAGCACTTGTCTGTTTAGTTGGATATATTGGTAGAACTGAATTGTCAACTGCTTTGATATTTAGTTGAAGGGAAAATATGTAAATATGTAAATTTCCACCTATAAATAAAAATGATTTTAAAAAGTTCCTTCATGCCTGTTTGTAGTTAATCCCCACTCCTACCCACTAGCCCCAGGGAACGACTGATCTGCCTTCTATGTCATAGGTTTACCTTTTCTAGAAATTTCATAAATGGAATCATAATATGTTATCTTTTGTGACTGTTTTCTTTCACTCGGCATAAAGTATTTGAGGTTCATCCATGTTGCTGCATGTACTAATAGTTTGTTCTTTTTTATTGCTAAGTAGTGTCCCATCGTATAGATACACCACAATTTACTTATTTATTCACCTTTCTGATTTGTTTCAAGTTTTTGGCTACTGTGAGTAAATACTGCTATGAACACCTGTACACAAAATTTTTGGACATATGTTTTCATTGCTCTTGGGTAGCCACCTAGGAATGGAATTGATTAACTATATGGTAAGTATACGTTTAACTGCAAACTTGTTTCCCAAAGTTAAGTAGCTATACTATTTTACATGCCCAGCAGCAATGTATGTAGTTTCTTCATACCCTTGCCAACACTTGATAGCATCAGTCTTTGTGAGTATAGCCATTCTAGTGGGTATGAAGTAGTATCATACTGTGGTTTAAATTTGTATTTCCCTAATGACTAATGTTGCTGAGCATCTTTTCATGTGTTTATTAGCTATTTGTATGTCTTCTTTGGTGAAATGACTGTTCAAATCTTTTGCCCATGTTTTAACTGAGTTGTTTATCCTCTTACTATAAGTTATTTATATATTCTGGATACAAGTCCTTTAACAAATATATGGTTTGCAGATATTTTCTCCCAGCCTATGGCTTTGTCTTCTCATTTGCTTAATGATGTCTTTTGGAGTGCAAAAGTTTTTAATTTTGAAGAAGTCCAATTTATCAAATTTTTCTTTTATAGATCATGCTTTTGAAGAAATCTTTACATAACCCAAGGTCACAAAGATTTCCTTCTATGTTTCCTTCTAAAAGTTTTATAACTTTACCTCTCAGGTCTCTGATCTATTTTGAGTTCAGTTTTGGATATACCATGAGGAAAGGGTCTACATTCTTTTGGGGGGGTAGGGATTTACAAGGGTTTTTTTAAAAAGTTCATGGGAAGATTTGTATTATCTTTTAATTCCATTTTTCCACAAACTTTTTGAAGTATTCTCATAGATACCCAAGTGTTCCAGCACCATTTGTTGAAAAGACTATCCTATCCCTATTGAATTCCCTTAGAACCCTTCTTGAAAATCAACTGCTCATAGTTATGTGAGTTAATTTATCCATTGATCTATATTTCTACCTTTCTTTATGCCAATAATATATCTTAATTATTGTAGGTTTAAATGTATTGAAATTGGGTAGGGTAAGACTTCCAAGTTTGTTCTTCTTTCTCAAAATTGTTTTGGCTATTCTAGGTCCTTTGCATTTCCACATAATTTTTTTTTTCTGGGACTGGTCTGTACAGGGATTGGAACCCTTGACTTTGGTGTTGTAACACTGTGCTCTAACCAACTAAACCATTTCCACATAAATTTTAGGATGAGCTTGTCAGTTTCAACAAACAAGCCTGCTGGAATTTTGATAGGAATTACATTGAATCTATAGATTGATTTGGAGAGAATTGTGATCTTAACAACACCGAGTTTTCCAATCCATAAACATCGTATATATCTCTATTTGTTCAGGTTTTCTTTAATGCCTCTCAGAATTGCTTTTTCAGTGTTTCAGTGTGTGTGTTTTTAAACTGGAAAAAAGTATCCCTAAAAGCATTACAGATTTTCTAGAGCGGATTCAATCTGGATATATTACCTATCCAACAATTTAATTTTATAATTAGGATAATGCCTAGAATTGCCTGTACCCCTGTGCCCCCAACAGTAGTTTTGAAAACCAATACACATCATCAAAATTGTTACAACTGAGAAAATGTTTTGAATGAGATAGTTTTCAAAGCAAAAATAAGTATACAACCATAGGGAACAGATAGCCTATATTTTGCTATTTTGGGTGGGAATTAAATAAAAAAATTTTAGCCATCTTAATTGTATATTTAGTTTGAATAGTTCTGATCAATAACTGCTGCTTATCTACTCACGTAAGGAACTGATTACCCTCCTATCCTGGATATTAATGGTAATAACAATCACTCTGTAATGCTTACTATGTGTCAGGTATTCTTTCAAGTACTTCAAAGATATGAACTCTTTTAATCTTCATAACAATTCTATGAAGTAGGGAATATTATCTTCATTTTAGACATGAGGCAACTCAAGTCCAAATAAGTTAAGTAAATTGACTGAAGTCATATAGCTAGGAAATAGTGGAGCCAGAATTCAGACCCTGGCAGTTTGGTTGCAGAATCCATTCTCTTAACCACTCTGCAGAATGAGAGAGCAGTGGATTTCATTTAAAAGTACTTACAGTGCTTCCAGTAACGGGAGCCTGGGAATTCTGATCAACCCTCCTACAAACTAAAACAGCTGGGCAAAATATTGTTTAAAATCTAACTGAATACATCAAAGAATTAACAAAGCTTAAAGAATTATTAGGCCATAGTCCAAAGACAGAAATCCAGAAAATAAAGCCACATTTGGGGGTTCTCTTACTGCAGGGGGATTTGTCAATTCTGGATGAGATAGCTAAGAGGCTGTTCAGCCTTTCTGCCAGTTTTATAAAGCCAGGGAAACAAAAGTTGGGAGTCCAAGGCAAGAGTGAAAGAACCCTTGTAAAAACCCCCAGGATTGAATGGGGACCCTGAAAGGCTACGTCCTAGGAATAAGAGTAAACCAGAAATAAACCAAAACTTTCATGAACTATAGCCCAGTTTCAAGTCATCTGAATAATCCAAAGAATATTAATCCCTGAGACTGGATTAAGGTGATCTTGGCCTGCTAGTACTTCTTCCAAGCATCTAAGAGCAAAAAAACCCCATTTGGAGGAAGAAAATATTATCCGCCATCTTTACAATTTCTCAAACAAAATATCTGGGACATAGTTAAAGAAAATCAGGTACAAGAGAAAACAAGACAACATGAACATGGTACAACAGAAAAAACAGATAACAGAAAAAGATACACAGAAGTTCCAGATATTAGAGTTATTAGAGAAAGACTCTAAGATTTAACTATTTCCGAAGAGATCAAAAACTACATTTATAATTTTGGCAGAGAATTAGAAACAACAGAAAACACAAGAGATGTGAAAGATAAATAGAAATTCAAGAATTGAAAAATGTTTCAAGTAAAACCATATAGAGGTACATTATCTGACCACTGTGCAACTATGTTAGAAATCATCAATAAAAAGATAATCTTCATGGATTTGAAATTAAAAAATATACCTTCAGATGGAATAAATATAACTCTAAATCAAAGAGAAAACCATAATGAAAATTAGAAAATATTTTGAACTAAATTATACAGAAAATATTGCTATAGTATGTAGTTAAAATTATGCTTAGAGAGAAATTTCTAGACATAACTGGATATATTAGAAAGAAGGAAGGCTAAAAATTAAGATGTTAATTACCTATGTGAGAAGATACAGGAAATAAAATATAGTAAAAAAAAAAGGAAGTTGAAGGAAGGCAATAAAGAGCAGAAATAAATGAACCAGAAAACAAATAGTAGAAAAGGTCGACAAAGCCAGAGTTTGGTTGTTTGCAAAGACTAATAATATTGATAGATACCTTAGGAATCTAAAAAAAAAAAGGTAGCTAATGTTAGGAATTAAAAAATGGATATTGCAACTGACACTGAAAATATTAACAAGGTAATAAAAGGGTTTTATGAAAATTTCATGCCAATAAATTTGAAAATTTTGATGAAATAAATTCTTAGAAAAATACAACTTACCACAAACCAACGCAAGAAAAAACAAAATATGTTAATAGTTATGTGATAGTTTTTAAAAATTGAATTTTTAATTAAACCATTAAACTAAAGAAATAAAATTTGTTGCTCAAATCCTCCTCACAAAGAAAACTCCAAAATCAGATGGCTTTACCAGCAAATTCTACTAATGATTTAAGGCAGAAATAATTCTAAATTTATACAAATTATTCCAGAAAATAAAAAAGAAAGGACCACTCTTCAACACATTTATAGAGCCAACAATAAAGGAAAAATATAGACCATAAAGAAAAGAAGGAAAAGTGAATATAATTAATGTCAGAACAGTGGTTACCTTTAGGTAGGAGGGAAGAGGCTATAATTGGGAAAGGGCAGTCAGGTGGGCTTCTGGAGGTTTACGATGTTGTTTCTTGACCTCAGTGGTAGGTTTTAAGCATTTGCTTTATGAAAAATCATTAAGATGCACATTTCTCTTTTGTACGCTTTGCTGCATGTGTATTATAATTCATAATAAAAATTTTACAGTAGTCCCACCTTATCGGCAGGGGATATGTTCCAAAACACCCACTGGAGGCCTGACCAAACCCTATATGAGCATACTTCAAAAAGTTTATGAAAAGAATCATATTACTTTTTAATTCTATTTTTCCATGAACTTTTGGAAGTATCCTAGTATATACTATGTTTTTTCCTATTCATATATACCTATGACAAAGTTCAATTTATAAATTAGGCACAGTAAGAAATTAACAACAATAACTAATAATAAAATAGAACAATTATAATGATATGTTAGCATCTCTACTATTTCACTTTAGGGCTATTACTAAGTAAAAGAAGGGTTACTTGGATATAAGCACTGCAATACTGCAACAGTAGATCTGACAACTGAGATGGCTACTAAGAGACTAATGGGCAGATAGCATATACAGCATGGATACACTGGACAAAGAGATAATTCATATTCTGGGAGGAATGGGGCAGGACAGCACAAGATTTCATCAGGCTGTTCAGCTTATGAATTGTTTATTTCTGGAATTTTCCATTTAATATTTTCATACCATGGTTGACCTTGGGTAACTAAAAGCATGGAAAGCAAAATCACAGATAAGGGAGGGACTACTACATTTAAATTTGTGGGACCAGTATCACTTAATGAGAGAATAATATAAATATTTGTCAACTCTCATTCTTGGACTTCAGTAATTTTCTTAACCATATTTTTATTTACTCTAACAGGCTCACAGCTTCCTCTTCTTGGAGGTTATCTTTTAGAGATTAATCTCTTTACTGTCTACTAGCTTCCAAGTTCCATTAACACATACTATACTGGAATCAATAGTTACAATTACATTTTGTAGTAATGACATCTATTCTTGAATATTCTGTACTTCCTAACATAAATTATTGTTTGTAAAACCCAAAATTTAACTTGGGTGATAACACACATAGATTAACGAATAATTTGTATGACTGCAAGGTGTACAATATAAAGACAAACAAAACATGTATATAGTTTCATCTGGGACTAAATAAACATCAAGTCAGCAGTTTTTCTGGGAACTTCCACATCTGTTTCCTACCACTGATTATTTTAATCTATTTGTCTTCAGTTTTTGTCTACCCAGCCCCACTTAAAAACCCAAGCATCTGTTTAGAAAAAGCTTTTACAGTAACAGGAAATTTGATATAGCGATCTTAAATATGAATGACCTTTTATTAAACCAAGCCATTTGATTATTTCTTCTTTATAACTATAGCAAAGGAATAGCTAAATGAACACAGTTCAAATTTTATTGTGACAGTAATTACAAAGCCTATAGTGAACTATTATTGCTCCTACCCACCTTTCTAAATGCCTTTTAATATCCCCTTTAAGATGAATAATAAACATCAAACTATAGCAGACTAAAACAATTCTGACCCAAATTATGGCAACCCAAACTTTGTCTATACACTGTCATCAATTGACAAACTTAAATAAAAGCAGTCTTTCATCATAAAATTTCTCACTTTTGGAACATGAGGATTAAATTCCACAGCTCTATGAATTGCTTCCACAGCATTAATTTCTGCTGTGCTTAACCCTCTTCTGGAGGCTGTTTCTGGAGAGAATCTATAAGAAAACCACAAAATGAAGAAATGAATTTACCAAAAAAAGAAAAAAATATATGTATTTAGATCATAATACAGCTCCCCAAATCAAAGAGGTTTCTATTGATGGCCAAAGACAAAACCAGATGACTACTAAAAATGAATAAAGCCTTCTGGTTCAACATATAAAAAAGGCAGCATACGGAATGGAAATCTTCAAACTTAGGTAAAGAAAGCCTACAGGAGAAGTCCATTGGAAGGCACACTTTGGGAAAGGTAATAAAGTAATACATGCTACACAGGCACATCCAGAGAATCCCATGAAATAGAAGTATCAAGGCATATTAATCTAAGGTGAAAGAAAATGTTCACCATTTGGTTGGTTTCTGAATATCTTATCTGCAGAACAAAGAGAATTCATTAAAGGCAGCCAAAAATATGAGGAAAGCAGAATAATTCAGAATTATAATCTAAGAAAAGATAATATGAAACCTATTTCCCTATATGCCTTATCATAATCATCATAGTTCTATTTACTGTGTGTACTTTCTTTCTAGACATTGCTTTAGGCATTTACACATAATCCTCACACAACCACTCTCTGGTGTTATTATTCTCATTTTACAGATGAGGAAGAGACTCAAAATTATTAACTTGCCCTAAGTCCTACAGCTAGAATGTGGCAAAGTTTGAATTTGAGTCCAGGTTTACTCAGCTCTAAAAATCTTGCTCTTTCCACTACACATGGTAAAAAGCCTCAAAGCCCCAGAAGATCAACAGTTATTCAGAAGAAAGTAGGAAGGAAAAAGAGCACTGTTTAAAGTCAGTAGAGGAAAAACATAACATTGAGTTTAGCAGTCTTTCCAAATTATTGTAGTTTTCATTTCTACTTACTTATCTGAAACAGTCCTTGTCTTCAACAGTGCCGCTGTATAACAAATTGCTGCTGACTTTGGAAGGCTTATATCTGCAATGATAATTTTAAATTTAGGGAAGAATTACAAAAAACATATCACGACAGAATTTTTAATAAGAGTAATTAGTTCATAGTGCAAATTCAACAGATGTAAAATAGTGGTAAAAACACCTGGACATGTAATTTGAAGACCGGAGTTTGAATCTTGATTCTGCTATTTCCTAGCTATGCATCCTTGACTTAGTAGTAACTTCTTTAATCTTTGTTTTCTATTCTCAAAATAGAGAATGGCACTTTTCCAGCATAAATTAAATTATGTCCACAAAAGCCCTCTGTATAATGGTGAAAAATGATCAACAAATATTTATAATAATCTGCTTAAAATAATAGTATTCAGGGAAAAAGGCACAGTATAATGGGAAATATGTACAAACTCCACCTATTCATAGAGAAAAACTATGATTAGAAAAAAATTAAAATGTTTAACAGTAGTTAAATTCAGGTTGATATGAGCAAGGATGATTTTTATTTTTTCTTCTTTCTAAGTTTTTGATTTTCTACCTTGTCTTAAATGATTTTTTTTTGTAAAGTACAAAAAAATTAACCTGGAACTATGAGTAAATTAATTATATAAATCCTATTTAAAAGAATGCCCAAAATAATACTATCAGAAGAGTAAGGATGAAGAATTCTCTTGATGTTCTCAATTCTAGAGTCTTACTAGCAAATGAAGAACTAACAAAGTAAATTTGCTTTCAACTTCCTCAGGATTCTAGAATGGTAAAAACTTGGCACTCATGAAAATAACTGAAAACGCAGAAGTATATCAACTTAGATATGCTTTATTAGTTTTAGTTAGTTTTGTCTTATTTTTAATGAATCAGGTCCTATTCTGATTTTTTATACTCAGTCCCTAAGCTTGTTCAACTTAAGCATCACAAATAGGCCATACATTTGTTAAGTTACATATAGAAAGAATTTCTCACAAATTTCTCCAAGAGCCTACACGATTCTGAAGCACTTCATAAAAATTCCTGATGTTTAAAAAAAAATAACTCTTTCCAAGGATAACACATTTCAAACTTTCCAAGTCATGTGGACTCCCAAGCTAATGGGTAGAAACCTACAAGAGGACAAGTATGAATGAGTGACTTATATGTGTTCTGTTATAGTGAAAGATACGACCAGAAACATTATTCTTATTAGGAAGCTTGGCATTAAAAGCTGATGCCTCACTCAGAATCGAGAGAAAAGCCATGGATCTTTAAAATTCTCCCAACTCCATTTGTGGTAAACTGGCATTGTTAATAGTATAATAATAAAAATAGCCAAAATATATTGAATTGTTACTGTGGGAAGACTAGTGAACAAGGAATGGAATACTAATACCTGAATTTAAGTTCAGCCTTGCTACCTACTGGCTGGGAGACTTTACCTAATACTTAAGCTTTCTTGAACTCTGGTTTCCTTATTTAGTAACTAGAAATAGTAAAAACACTTGTCCTACCACCTCACAAGATTATTATAAGGATCAGATGAGATAATAAATTATGCTTTGTAACTAAAGAGCATTGCAAAAATGTTATTCTGAATTACTCTTATACATACTGCTGAGCAATTTCTGTTAGCTTTCTTTGATATTCCAAAACAAATGAGGTACCCTCCTACATGTACAGCACTTGTTTTTCCAATGATCTCACCTAATAGGCTGTCTTCAATATAACAGCTGTTCATTTGTCTGTATGTTTCACTAAACTGTATATCCTATGAGGGCTAAGTCCATGACTTCTTGTTCACCATTGTATTTTGATCACGTCACTCGTATTAGAAACTCAATAAAGAAATTAATAAATCTACCAAAAGTCCTGATAAAGAAGATACTTAATAACAACTTGTACCCTATGCATACTAAATACTTACTGGTAAGAATGGAAAGAGGAAATTAGAGAAATACTAGAATAGAACCATATTTATGATTATATAATTGAAAAAAAAATAGCTATGCTATCAACTAAGACAAATAAAACTCACCATCATATTTTGCTAGGACTGCCTGAACATCTGCATAGGCCTGTAATTCTAAAAGTGATTCTAAGAGATTTTCATGGATGTTCAACATGGTAAGAGGAGGAAATTCTTTCATCAACTGCATATTAAAAGGAGAAAAAGATTAAAATCATAACAGAAACTCAATAGAACTAAATCAAATTCATTAAAGTAGACATTCTTTTGTTTCTTAACAAACCTGTGGAGACCTAACTCTTAAGAAATGTATGTATATTAAATGAATATATTGTTATAAAAACTCCAGTTAAAGAACAGTAATTCTGCATTAAAATAACTGGCATCTTAACCTACATTTTTAGTTTTTGGAGAAATAAATATAACAGTCCAATTATCAAATTTACTTACATCTCTCATTATTTTCACTGCTTCTCTTATTCTTCCTAATTTTCTTGCACACATTGCCAATCTTCTTTTAATATATACCAGAACGTTGGTATCTCTCCCTATTTAGAAAAACAAAAAGTGACACTCTATCATTTTTGTATTATGGCCTGCTATTTCATTAACTTATTATTCATTAATTTTATTTGCTTATGCCAGAAGATTCAATTAAAATTAAATTGTATCAGAATAGAATAATATTAAAGATTATTGAATCTGGGTGATAATTATTAAATGAGAGTTCTCTCTATATTTGTGTATATTTTAAGTTTTCTGTATCAAAAGCTTGAAATACATACCGAATTACTTTTGCCTCCAATAGTAAGTAATCTGAGTACAGTATATATAAAGCAATTCATATATGATTGAAAAATTCATTTTAATATTGACAGAAAAGAAACACATGCTTGTAGATTTATAGGAAGACATAACATTAACCTACTATTATTTTAAGTTTCTGCATAGACAATATGTTATTTTAATATTCTCTATTGTTCTAACTCAAACAAAAAAAGTCCAAAACAAAATTACCATAGCTAATGTAAACTTTTCTTAACAGCTAGTAATTAACAAACTATAAAACTACTTCTAGAAAGTGCTAACAAACTATCTCATAACCATATTTGAGATTACACAAGGACAAATGGCATCATTATTTTTTTACAGATATAATTGCGTTAGTTCCAGATTGCAAAATTATATATTCCCACAGTTGTGTTATAAAAATACGCATTAATGAAATATACTGTATACATCAGTATTTAGCTTAGACAGAGAACATTATCCAAATTTTAATTTCTACAAACAAAAGATTTAGAAGTTAACTGCTAGCAGATAACGCATTATATAAACATATTGCAATTTATGGTCCACTAACTGCCAAAATCATGAAACTAAAACCCTCTGGTCACAAAAATAGCAGGAAGCAGCAGCATCGCTGATTCTAACATCTTTGGTAAAAGTGTCTCAATCATTACTGGGAGAGTATCCCTAAGTATGGAAAGGAAGGACCTTAGATGCTATGGCCCATCTGATCCCAAACACATCATGGAGAAAAGTCAACCAAAAAAAAAAATCAATGCCAAGTATGAGGTTGGATTTTGTGTTAAGAATCAGATAATATGAAAGGGGCCACTCCCTAGCACTATACAAGTAGCAGATACGTAGTCTGAAGAGCAAAAACTAAATGATGTAATTCTGTTGTGTGGAGTAAGAATTAGGATAAAGGTAAAGGTGATAGCCACTTATCACCAGAATGCTCTCCTGAATCTTGAATATTTTTGAGTTATGTTTCTCCAAAGACCAGCCCAATTCTTGCATGAAATAAATTACTGGTAAATCTCAGAGCTGCACACCACCTCTCCTCTCAATAGCCAGAGCAGATCTCCTTCCTTGCACAATCATTCTCGAGCTAATACATATTCCTGTCTTGCTGGCTTGTAGGTATTAGGAATAGATTAGTTATTTCTTATGAAATTAGCTAATCCCTAAGTATAAAGTCTTTTTATTATTGTTGTTTTGAGTTTTAAACATAAAAGAGTGAATTACAGGAGCTAAAAGACAGTAAAAATCAGTTCAAATTCACTTACTCAGTTGAGCTTCATGCTGAGGACTTTGGTGCTGGCACTGCTGTGACCGCCTATAAATTGTTTCTCCTGCCTTGAGTGCCTGTTTAAATAACCTTTCAGCATCTATAATAGTTGTTGCTTCTTCCTCAGCCAGTAGAACATATGCAGTGGCACAGCTATGAAGAAAGCAAGCAAGGCAATTTTACATAAAATGGTAAAGCTAGTATTTTCTCACGGGTATGTCCCTTTGCTCTACATCGTGTTTCCCTGACCTTACTTAACTTTCCATCTATTAAAGAAAGAAAGAACACTTCAATACTTTAACTTATTAGGGCATTTTGGTATATTCTTTATGTCTGATTCCACAATTTTTCCACTCTCATGTTTTCTCCTCAATTCTTTATTTTCTATCATTTTTATTTCTATCTCCATTCTCTGACCCTTTGTCCTTTGTTTTCTTTTTGTGGAAGGGGGAAGAAAAGAAGAAATATACAGATGGCACAATAGACAGTCCCCAGCATCACTTTCTCCCACAAATCAACCAATTTACAATTATTAAAAAGCAAGGAGAGCCAAGCTAGGTCAGCTAGAGCTCAGGGGAAGAGGAGGAAAGGCCTACGGAGTGCACTAAGGCAGGATAAGCCACAATGAGAGAAAGAAAGGATCACTCCCACCATCTCTAGTCCCAGCCTCTTCAAGGCTGGAGCTGGCGAGCATATAGAGCAAGAGCTGGCAAAAGGCACAGCTGTGCCCTTCCTATGAAGTTACTTGGAAGGACAAGGGAGAAGAGGTCCTTGGTGGCCCCCAAGCCAGCAAGACCACTAACAGGGTTCCCGTGAACCCGCATAGGAGTGAGGAGCCACAACAACTGAAAAAAGGAGCCACTCAGAGGCCAGTGAGTCATCTCAAGGGACTGGCACGCTGCCCATCCCATGGGAAGTGTTTGGAGTGCAGGCGCCTGGGGAGATGGGCCTACAGCGGTAACACTGGGGCACAGCATGGACAGCTGATCTACCCCCCCATCCGTGCAGGACCACTCAGTGGACACTTGTCAGGAATATATAACTGCAGGGAGTACACTTTGCTGAAAAGACTCAGGCCCAGACCAGAGTTTCCACATAACACAAGTGAGATCTGAAAGTACCTACAGAGTCAACCATTAAAACCTGAGCTGCACGAAAGCCTTCCCCAGAAAATCAGCAACAGAGCAGAATTTAGCTCAGCCACAGGGTGAGGTCCCCACAGGAATTTCAAGTGCTGGTCCCCACAGGAATTTCCCCCATTTTAGAAGTAAGCAAAGGATAACAAATTAGTTCCAATGCAGAGTTCAAGTAGTGGAAACAGCAAATAATCCAATGCAGAATTGAAAGAGAAAACAAAATACCCACAGAACAAAGTTTGATATTAACTAGTAAAGGTCTCACTTCACCAAAGAACACCTATAAAACCTACAAGGACTGGAAGTCCCCTGGGACCCCAAACCAGGGAGTGGGGAGGCCCGGGGGCCTCAGCCATGCCGCCCAACACCCACAACGAGCCCAGTGACAACCCCTGAGCCGCTGCAGGAAGTGCCCTGGGCTCCCAAGCTGGGGAGTGGGGGGCCTCGGACCTCGGCCACACACCCCCTGACATCTGCATTCAGCCCAGCAATGACCAAACCACCACAGGAAGCCCCCTGGTCTCCCCTGCAGGAATGAGGGGGGTGCCATGGGCCTCAACCATGACCCCCCTCCTTCCTCCTTCTCCTACTCTATTTCTTTCGCCCTTCACCTCTCCTTCTCCCACCCAACTGCTCCGCAACAACATCCTATAATGTAAAAACAGGTGGAGCAGAGCACCAACCCATCCTCCCACAACCAGGCAGGGAGCATGCCAAAAACACCACTTCCATGTGACTGCAGCCACCACAATAGCCAGAGCTGCTAGACACCACAACCACTGTGCAGATGTCCTGCCAGCCACTCAAGTGCATTGACACAAGGAGAGTCACCAGCAGAGACCAAAGAAGAGGATGTCTCTCTCCACAAAGCTCATTCCAGAGTGACAGAAGAAACATCTCTCTACAATAATAGTGGGGGATCGGAACACACCTCTCTCAGCACTGGATAGATCATCGGGGCAATAAATCAACAGAGTAAATGTTACTCTTTCAGAAGGAGAGAAGAAATCTAGGGTTATTGTGGGGGGGAGATGGGGAGAGACTGGATAAGGGGCATAAAGAATAAGTACGATTTGTAATAATATATATGCTAATAATATTGATTTGATCAACATATGTCAACGTTGAACCCCCAAAATATGTATAATCAATTATGATTCAATAAAAAATAAAAAATTTTTAAAAAGAAGACATATACAGAACTATCTGAAAATTAGTTCAGGGGATTATATACTGTAATGCTCATACCTGTTCTTATTCACTATATACTTTGTAATATCTCATGGAAGCAGGTATTGGAGAGAATGAAGATTGGGAAGAGTCCGTCAGCCAACAAGGCACCCTTGACATCTAACTCAGAAACATACTCTAGGACTAGATTTTTTTGTTTTTCTTTTTTGCAGCTAGCTGGTACAGGGATCCAAACCCTTGACTGTGGTGTTATTACACTCCAGGACTAGATGTTTTTCCCAAACCTGAGTATTCCCTTTGTATGCTGCCCCTCCTCCCTTGGACTTGTCCACAATAATGTGCAGGATAACTTCCCTTGGTCTGAATTCCAGTCCTTCCTCCTACACTCCTACTTTCATTTCTCACACCCATACTTACTCCAAGTTGTCTTTTCTTCATCCTACTAAAACATAGTGATCTTTCTTTGTATCTTTTAAGTCAACAACTGGCTAATAAGATAAACTAATTCCTGTTTTGGGGCAAAAAAGAGAAACAAAAAGTTTCCCTTCCATTCCCAGTATAACAAGTCCATCTCTCCTGGAGACAATGTCCAAGTTCTGATTAAGCCTGCACTGTCCAGAATTCTAGTCACTAGCCACATATGGTTATTGAGCACTTGAGATATGGCTAGTTCAGATTGAGAAGTGATGTAAGTGTAAAATACCCACTGGATTTTGAAGACTTAGAAGAATGTAAAATACCTCATTAAGAGTTTTTATTTTAATTACATGTTAAAATAATATTTTAATGTTTTGAATATAGCTAAATAAAACATATTATTCACATTCGTTTCACCCATTTCTTTTTACCTTTTACACATAGCTACTAGAAAATTTAAAGTTACATATATGGTTCACATTATATTTCTATTGACTAGTGCTTATCTAAGCAAGTAGAGAGAGATTATTGGTGAAAGTACAAGGCCAGGCATGAAACATTAGTGATGGCAAGATAGCTCATATCAATTGGACAAAAAGTGTCTTTCAGATACGGAAAATGCAAATCATACCATTTCAGCATCCTTCGAATAATACCCAAAATTAAAGTATATAATAATTTCACTAATCAACAAAGATTTCTCTATTACATTACACTGGATCTCTCTGAAGCATTAGATATACTGCTGCTTTAAACACTATCTAAGCTCCTGACTGCCATTCCAAAAATCAGTTCAAATGCTTTTAAATAACCATAATAAAAATTCTTTAAAAAAGATCTAGATGAGTATAAACTGACATAGTAGAGTCAAAATATAAACATAATTTTAAATTACAGTATAGGCATCTGATAAGAGGTTTTTTCCCCCTTAAAGCTTTCCTGCAATTGTCCAAAAGTATTTTATAGGGAGATGTTAATACAAGAAATTAATTACATAATTACCTAATGACTCTTACTTTGGGAAATTTTTTTTAAAATCGTGGTAAAATCCATATATCGAAATTCAGTTTAAAACATTTTAAAGTGTATAATTCAGAGACTTAATATATTTGCACGGTTGTACAACCACCATCACTATGTAATTCCAGAACATTTTCATCATCCCAAAAAGAAACCTCACACCCCTAAGTAGTCACTCCACATCATCTCCTTTGCCTCCCTAATCCACGGCAATCACAAATCTATTTTTTGTCTCTTGACAGCATCCTTTGATGAAAAAAATATTTTAATTTTGATGAAGTCTAACTTATTTAATTTTTCTTTCGTTGCTTGTGGTGTCAAACTTAAGAAACCACTGCAAAATCCAAGGTCATAAAGATTTGTCCCTATGTTTTCTTCTAAGAGTTTTATAGTTTAGCTCTTACATTTAGGTCCTTGATTAATTTTGAATTAAATGGTATGTATGGTATAAAGTAAGGATCCAACTTCATGCTTTTTTGGGGGGGGGGGGGCAGCTGGTCGTTACAGGGATCCAAACCCTTGAGCATGGTGTTAGCACCATGCTCTACTGAAGTGAGCTATCAGGCCAGTCCTCAAACTTTCATATGTGGCTATCGAGTTGTTCCAGCATCATTTGTTGAAAAAACTGTTCTTTCCTCCATTTAACTGTCTTGGCACTCTTGTCAAAAATCAATTGACCATATATGTATGGGTTTATTTCTGGATTCTCAATACAAATTCATTGATCTTATGATTTAATTACTGTAGCTTCATAGTAAGTTTTAAAATTGAAAAGTATGAGTATTTCAACTTTATTCTTCTATTTCAAGATTATTTTGGCTATTTACAGCCTCCTGTAATTTCATATAAATTTTAGGATCACCTTGTCCATTTCTACAGAAATGGTAATTGGAATTTTTATAGGGATTGCATTGAATCTGTAGATTACCTCAGGGAGTATTGACATCCTAACAATATTAAGTCTTCCAATCCATGAACACAAGATGTCCTTCCATTTATTTACTTCTCTAACTTATTGCAACAATGCTTTGTGGTTTTCAGTCCACAAGTCTTCCATCTATCTCCTTGTTTAAATTTATTCCTAAGTATTTAAATCTTCCTGATGTTATTATAAGTGGAATTGTTTTCTTAATTTCCTTTTCAGATTGTTCATTGTTAGTGTATAGAAATACAACTGATTTTTATATGTTGATTTTGTCTCTTACAACTTTATTGAACTCTTTTATTAGCTCTCAGAGTGTTTTTGTCGATTTGTTAAGATTCTCTACATATAAGATAATGACATCTATGAATAGAGATAGTTTTTCTTCCTTTCCTAGTTGGATGCCATTTTTTTTCTTTTTCTTGCCTAACTGCACTGGCTCCAGAATACGTAAATTGAAGTGGTGAACACATATTCCTGCCTCATTCTTGATCTTAGAGGGAAAGATTTCAGCCTCTTATCATTAAATATGTAATTAACTATGGGTTTTTCATGGATGCTTTTTATCAGGATGAGGATGTTTCATTCCCAATTTTTTTAGTGTTTTCATCACAAGATGATATTGAATTTTGTCAAATACTTTTTCTGCATCAACTGAGATGATCATGTGGTTCTTATCCTTTGTTCTGTTGATGTGGTATATTACATTAAATGATTTTCATATACTTTTATCATAAAAGGGTACTGAATTTTGTCAAATGCTTTTTCAGCATATATTGAGATGATCACGTGGTATCTTTCCTTCATTCTGTTAATGCAGTGCATTGCACTGATCAGTTTTCATCTGTTGAACCATTCTTGCATTCCAGGAATAAATCCCACTTGGTCAGAGTATATAATACTTTTAATATGCTGCTGGATTCAGTTTGCTTTTATTTTGTTTTGGCCCTCTTCAAATATTCTCTCTGCCCGCCTCTCTCTCTCTTCTCTGTGACTCCCATTGTACATAGGTTGGTATGCTGAATAGTGTCCCACAGTTCTCTTAGAACACGTTCCTTTTTCTTCATTCCTTTATTTTATCCTGCTCCTCAGACTGGGTAATCTCAATTAATCTAAATCAAGTTCACTGATTCTTTCTTCTGCCTTTTCAAATCTGCTGCTAAACCCCTATAGTAAATTCTTCATTTCAGTTATACTTTTCAATTCTAGAATTTCCATTTAGTTCCTTTTTTTTATTTCTTTCTCTTTATTGATATTCTCTTGTAGAGAGATATCATTCTCATGGTTTCCTTTATCTCTTTGAGCATATTTAAAATACTTGACAAAGTCTTTGTCTATTAAGTCCAAAGTCTAGGTTTCCTTAGGGGCAGTTTCTATTTATTTATTCTCTTTTTTTTTCTTGTGTTTGGGCCATATTTCTTTGTTTCTTTGTATGGCTTGTTATTTTTTTGTTGAAAACGGGAAATTCTGAATATTATATTCTGGCCCCTGTAGAAATCAGATTTTCTCTACTCCTTAAGATTTGTTGTTGCTGCTTATTGTAATTGTCTATCTCATGACTTTTCTAAACCAATTTTATAAAATCTGTACTTTTTGTCATATACGATCAGTGAAGTTTGTGCTCTTTTAGCTTAGTGATCCTTAAGCACTTGGAACCAAAAACAAACAAACACAAAAACAAAAGTCTTTGCAGATGGGCTCTGTATGTGTGCTGCAGCACACCTTCAACATTCAGCCAACCCATTTACAATTCTGCCTTAGCCTTCAGTTCCCACTTGCGCAGAACATGAAGGTTAGTCAGATGTGAGAGCCATCTCAAGTCTTTTCTGAGCATGTGCCCAGCTCTGGTGTGGGGCCTTTGAGATTCCCAGGAATATGTGGGAACTTTTCAAAGCTTATATTCCCCAAACCGTCTCATTCCCCAGCCTTTACTCATAGGCTTTCTGGTTTGTCTATTGTTTGTCCCACCTGTTGTCACCTGCCCCAGGCAACATCAGCTAATGCATTTGCCTTTAAATGTTTTCAGTAAATGTCCCCCAGTGTAGTTATGTCAGTCCTGGGAGAGTTTTCTGCTAGCTAAAATAGAGGCAAGCTCTTTGATCTGCTCCTTCAGAGAGCCAGCAGATGGATCAAAATAAACAACCACAGTTCTTTGAGAATAAGGTACATTCTGCTTCCTCAGGTACTAGAAACCTATACCTGGCATGTGCACTGTTGTCTTCTAGACTACCATTGAGCTAGGGAGTGGGGGATGAGGTCAGGTAAGTTAAAACACTATAAAGTTCTCTTATAGAAAGTCAGGTGGTGTTTCCCTGATTAAGCATTCACCAAGTTACTTTAAACTTTTAATCCCAAGGTTTCAATAAAGTTGATTCTGACAGTTTTGCCAGTCTATTTGCTGCTTTTGGAGTTTCCTACTCTGCCATTTTTGTCCCAGCATGAGAAGGTCTTCTTGATAAGGGTAATATATCTACTGGGGAGATTTCAGGGAACAACTCTAAATTCACATTATCCAGAAGCATTCCTTTATTAACACTGACTGGGACTATATATTTAGTCTTAGTATTTATTTAATCTGTACAAGATTAATATTTATTAATCTCTTCTAAAGAAAGAAAAGATATTAATAGAAACTGCAGTTGAGGAAACCTAAACTTTAGACTTAATATACAAAGACTTTAATATTAAATATTACGTTGACATGATTTTACAAATTATCTTCAGATAAAGGTGATATAAAGAACTATTGGGGCCGGCCCGTGGCTCACTCGGGAGAGTGCGGTGCTGATAACACCAAGGCCCCGGGTTCGGATCCCATATACGGATGGCCGGTTCGCTCACTGGCTGAGCGTGGTGCTCACAACACCAAGTCAAGGGTTAAGATCCCCTTACCGGTCATCTTTTAAAAAAAATAAAAAATAAAAAAAAAATAAAGAACTATTAAAAAAAATGCTGTTAACATGAAAAAAAATAAGGTTGGCAGAGCTATGTTTTACTTATTTTGAATCCCTTTCTCATGCTTCCAAGCCCATTAGCAACTAAAATTTTCAGGACTAAATAAATGATTTAAGTAAAAAAAATTAAAACAGGTGGCATAAGTATTTTCGTACCCTTTTAACTATTAAATATTATCACCATTCTCCACTTGCATTCTCCATTTTAAAAAGTAGTTCTGGCATAATTTCTATTCAAAAGCATACATAAGTTTACAATTTCAGAAACAAAATACAGTTGTTGGTGAACACTGCAAATTTTATTTCTAGTATGCAAAAAGGGAAAGGGGACCGCTAATGACACCATGTGTCTTAGAAACAGACAAAAGGAAAGATGAAATCATTTGCCTGGGTTTCCTTCAAAACAAACTTATTTTCCACATATTTCAAACTTACTCATTGTTTAACTCTAAAGCTTGATAGGCTGCTTTGATTCGAGCTGGAGGATTTCTTTCCCTCCATGCCTTCTGCATAACTGTAGGAAAAATATTTCAAAAAGTAGATGAGATGGTAAACATATAATCTTACGCAAAATGGATGAAGAATGAACTAGGGGAGTAAACAAAGCTTTAAATAACATGTTCTTAAACATATGAAACAAGAATTTGGGTTACTAGTTCATATTAACCTTAGGAGAAATTTACAATAAATTTGGAAGTTTCATATATTTATTTTAAAATAAATATATTATTTCAGTGATTTCTTTGAATAACAACACATAAGGTTCTTAACCAAGTTAATTACATCATTATTATACATGAACATTTATATATCTAAATGCATGTTAAAATTGAGTTTGAATGGCATCAAATTACAATCAATATGAAATATTCCAGTTCTACATTTATCATTCTGAAAAAGGTCTATACAACTGCTAAAAATATACAAAAACTTAAAAACAAAGTCTTGAACCAATGATTCACTCTAGGAAGAAAGTCTAGATTTGCATTGTATAAAAAGGGCAAAAAATGGAAAAAAAAGGAATTAATTTAGAATATAGTACAACTCCGGAAAATGTAAGCCTCTACCAGGATTCAACAAAAGCCTGAGTTAGGATTTCTCTGGAATAACAATATCAGTTTTGCTACCATTACTGTACCAAAATAAAGATTTCACACTGTTTCTTTAAAATTAAACAAACAAACAAAGTAGAATTATGAAACTATCTGGCCTATTTCAAGTTTGATAAGAAAAACAGAGAACGTATGAGTGTTGCTTTTGGAACTAAACCCACAACTGTTCAGAAAGAATAATGTGGAAAATGTTTGAGTTTTCCTTTGGAAACAAAATATTAGTCTTGGCTTAGAAAAGGAGACAATATATTCCACTAGTGTAAAAAAATACATTTCTCATATCAAACATGTCACCAACTAGCTGACAGCTAATGCTTCCTGAACTTGACAAAATTATACAAGTCAGCATCCATCTGATACAAACCAGGTTAAGAACATCATTCTGCTGAAATAGTCAAATATTATATAAAAATAAAGTACAGTATTAGACTTGTGATTTTTGGTGATGGGGCTCTCCTTATAAGTTATATGATATTTACAGGTCAAATTTTGATGCTGAATCTTTATAAAAATTTTAAATGGTTATTTGGTATTCGTGTGTGTGTGTGTGTGTGTGTGTGTGTGTGTGTGTGTGTGTGTGTGTGTGTGTGTGTGTGTGTGTGTGTGTGTGTGTGTGTGTGTGTGTGTGTGTGTGTGTGTGTGTGTGTGTGTGTGTGTGTGTGTGTGTGTGTGTGTGTGTGTGTGTGTGTGTGTGTGTGTGTGTGTGTGTTTTAAAGATGACCAGTGCCACAGGCTGGCCCAGTATTCTAGTATATTAAGAACATATCATAATTAATTTAACCAATTCCCTTTTGATGGATAATAAAGTTACGCCCAATTTTCTGCTAATATAAAAACATTGTCATAACAATCTTTCAGTAGTTATCTTTGCATATTTGACCAAATATTTCCTTTCTAGAAGTAAAACAGTTGGTTAAAATGTATGCATCTTTTAAAAGATTTTGCACATATATTTCCAAACTCCTCTCAATAAGACTGTATTAATTTACAACTTCAGGCAGTAGGAGAGTGGCTATTTCCCTATTTCCTTACCAACATAGCATTATCAATCTTTACTAATTTAATACATGAAAACTATCTAATTTTCATTTGTATTTTTTTTATTTCTAGTGAGCTCATCTAATCCACCTTTAAGCATTTTTTCCAGTTCTTGCATTTTCAAATGTTCTTTCCAGCCTTTCAAGATTAGTCTTCACAACCACAGCAGTCCTAAGCCTAAGGGCAAAGGGGTAATAAAGTAGAGGAAGAAAAATGTGTATTTTTTTCCTAAAATAAGGATTAAGAAAAATTTAAAACAAAATGCTGATTTAGTATCCAATTGTTTTCTTTAAGAGTTCTTGATAGGCTTAAAAAAGAGTTAACAGAAGCAGTTAGCAATTCACTTAAATTTATATATTTTCCAAGTTAAATAATATTCTAATATGCTAACAAGCAAAAGAGAGACCAGGAGTAATCCTAAGGTCAGGAGTCACAAACAGAAACGCCTACAAGGGCCAGGAAGGAAACATAAATGAGTAAACTAAAAGCACATGCACTGTCTAAAGGAGAGAGCCACAACTCAACTCTAGCTTATTACCGCCAAGTAAAAATACAGATCCAATTTTGCCATATTTTCCAACTTTCAAAAAGCGTAACCCTGGATTTTAATGTAAAATAAATGTTGAAAATGAAAATAAATACAGAAATCCAAAAAACACTATTGGCTGGCCCTTGAGGATAGATATATTTATCTGCCTTAGATAAACAAATCAATAGGATGACAGCAAAATCTAATTTAGTTATTACTGATGACAATAAGAGAAATTTGCCATATCATACATACATACACACTTGTTTTTTCTGAATATAAAACTACTTATGTAAATCATTACTTTATTTGAGTGTCTGAAAAAGATCAATATGGAACCAAAAGTCCATTTCTGAATTATCATTCACAGATAGAGGCTGTCCTTGAATTCAGTCTTTAGCTGGAGTTATGTGTACCTATAGAAGTACGTGAAACTTTGCAAGGACCAAAATTGGATGCATGGTTTTAAGAGAATATAAGCCTAAAGCTTCAACTTTATATAACTCTTTCCTATAACTGGTCTACTTAAAGAATATTACTCTGATTGGTCTATGCATCACACTGATTTTCCTTCCTACCTAAATACAATCACCCACCCCCTACCCCCAAAGATATAGTTCCTTCTCCTATTTTACAGAAGAAACACTTACTTCTTCCCCATCTTGAATCTTTCCAAGGTGCATTGCCATAGACTATAAAAATCTACACCTGCCAAAGAGACCATTCAAAGTTTGGGTTTGGGGCAGCCATTTTTAATCAAGGTACCCTATAATAGGAAAACCTGTCCTTATTTCTTTTAATAGTGGAGGTTGGCATTAGAAATAGAATGTTCTGGTTCTGGATTTCTGAATTCAAGTATAGAGTGTGGAAGGAGTGATAATTTTTATCAGTTTCATTCACACCCCTTCCCACTTACTATCAAAGAATACATTGCTCTTAAGGGAAGGTCCCCTCACAACAAAGGGCAAAAGGGGCATTTGTAAGGAAGTGGAGCCTTATTTTGGCCAAGTAATATGGTCTAGGCAAAGCTCCAAGATGTATTCATCTTTCTATCTCAGAATCTGAATTCAGAAGAGAGATGATTCTCATGGGGATATATGTTAGCACATTCACTTGAACTAAAAAATGAAGTCAGACTTCTCGGTCAGAAAGTAAGTCTGATTCGGTTGAAAGAATTAATGATGAGGATTCACACAGTCACTTAAGTTATATAGAGGACATTTTCCAAAGTTTAAAGAAATAAATATGTAGCTCTAAGGATTTGACAAATATATAATTAAAGCACATAATAACATTTAGAACCTATGGTCAAATAAAATTTAAATTAAAAAAACTGATATAAAAATTTTTTATTGTGGGCAAATATGCAAATGTGATAAGACTAGCATAAAATTATTACCTTACAATAAAATTATATAGGGGTGTAGAATAGATATGTGTTCAAGAAGAAAAGACTTACCTAAAGTGACTACTGTTAAAGAGCAATTGTTCATGTATTTTCCTTTTTTTTTTTCTGGTGGCTGGCTGATATGGGGATCCAAACCCTTGACTTTGGTGTTGTCAGCACCATGCTCACCCAGATGAGCTAACCAACCAGCCATTGTTCATGTGTTTTTCAATGGATAATGTGAGTATCAAATCATTTGATTACATTACACTATTTTAAATATAAGGTACACTACACTTTATATTCATTTTTAAATGTGTATGTTTTATAATATGTCAAAAATTACATTCTTAATGATTATTTAACCTTATGATGTCAATGTAAAAACGTGCACAGGGACACACAGTTTTTCAAAATTCTGTTAGGAGATATCTGAAAAAAATGTTTTAAGACCACAGCTTTAGTGGATAGCCATGGCTGCTATTTGTAAACCCTGCCAATGTTTGCAATTATGTCTGGGAGAGGGAAGTGAGGCCTAATTTCCAGAGTCACCTCAATCCTTAAGTTAATATACAATACTGATATTCTACTGCTGTTATTTCCCCAACACCTACACTTTTGCCATAAAGCAATTTTTTTCTCCTTTATTTGCAATTAAACCATTTGATGTAAACATACCAAAGATCATTGAGTTTCCTGCTACCATCCACCCTTAACCTATTTATCAAGCAAAGATATATCACAATGAATTCATTTCAATGCCAGGAAACTGTCTATTTTTAAGACCCTTATTGGTCATTTTCTTCTGTCTATCAAGTGGTAAGAAGAAGCTGTGATAGTGTAGTGGTTAACAGCCTGGCTTGAGTTTGAAACCCAGCTTTATCATTCGTTAGCTTGTGACTTAGGGAATGTTACTTGATCATCCCTTGCCTTGGTTCCTTTATTTTTAAAATGGGGCTGATAATAGTATCTACCTCATAAAGTGATTGGGAAGGTTAAATTAGTACATTTCTATAAATTGTTTAGTACAGTTTCTGGCACGTAGTAAGTGCTACACATATGTTCGCTGTTATTTTAAGTAAGTAAAACTACTTAAGACATCTGTAACATCTTGGTCATTCATTCATTCATACTTTCATCAAAGAATAAATATTATTTACAGTATGTCAGGCAATGTGCTAGATGATAGGATTTGAAGATGAAGAGAAAATAGACCCTGCTCTCCAAAGTTTCATACTCTGTTAGAGAAGACAAATATAAACAATGTGATAACATTAACAAATAAGTGTTTGGGGTTGAATAAATTAACAAACATTACTTTATAGAAGTTTGGACTAAGTCCTGTAAAACTGCAGAGTAGAAAATGTTTAGTTTCGACAGGAGATCCCAGAGAAGGTGTCCTAGAGAATGTGACTTTTAATTTGGATATTGAAGGATAAAAAGTAATTCATCAGATAGATAAGGAGGATGAGGGCATTCAAAGTCGAAGAAAAGTTGTGATAAATATTCCTGTCCTTATGCCATACACTTATGAGTCTTAATATTCTCTTCTATAGAGAAGAGCTTACAGAGAACTAAACTATGATCTACTATTTTGTATGCATCTCTAACTTATTATATATAGAACAAAATATACCCCATTTTCTCTACATACCAGTCCCCAGTATTTACGCATTGTCTTATCCTTTTTATCTACATGAAAAGAAAACACAGGTATTCATCTCCTAGATCACAAGAGGGTACGCTATTTTCTGCATAAGCTGTATCTGAATTGTTTTATAAGTAATAAAAGAAGCATAAAATATTTCAAATTCTTTATAAGAAGGAAAGCAAGTATATCAACCTAGTTTATAATCATAATTTGTTTTAATTTAATCTGAGTTTCCTTTTTTTTTGACAGCTGGCCGGTACAGGGAACAAACCCTGTATCTTGTGTTATCAGCACCACGTTCTAACCAACAAGCAACTGGCCAACCTAATATGAGTTTCTTATCAACAATGCAAATAACTGTATATTATAATAACTCTAAAAAACTTTTAAAATAATTTTCATGATCACTGTTTACACCATGAACAGATATGACACGTACCTGTGTCTGAAGGACGTAAAAAGTCTGTGTCACAGGTGAAAAAGGTTTGATGGTCCTGAGCTGACAAGTTCATGTCATAGTATGTAAGTGGCTCTTTACCAGTCACCCAAGTGTATCTTTACCAAAACAGAAGAAAATATTTAAATTGGAAGTGAGAGAGCATCTGTCTGCTACAACAGACACTATTTATTTCCAAAAATAAACTGCTACAAATTCTATTTAGGAATGTTTTTAAAGCTTATTATAGTCAGTAAAACACATGAGATAATCTACATAAACTACTTAGAGTATGATAATAAAATATCAAAAGCCAAACAGAAAAATAATAGATTATTCAATAAACAGTGCTTTGACAATTAGATTTGAAGGAATAAAACAATTTGAGTTAGATATATCTTATTATATATACTTAAATAATTTCTCAGTTAGTTAGAATTAAATATTAAAAGTAAAACTAGAAGAAACTAGAAGAAAACACAGGTGAATGTTTACTAGATGTCAAGATGGTAAAGGGCTTTCAAAGCATAAAAACAAATAGAAACTTTTTCCAGATTAAACTTTCAAACCACCCCCAAACCCACAACAAATTAATAGTAAGCTAACAAACTAGCTGATAAATACATTTTTAAACATCAAATCTCATTAGAAATTAACAAATAACAAATTAAAATAACTAAGTTTTACTTTTCACCTATCAAATTGACAAAGACTTATTACTAAGGGTGAAGTGGGATATTCACACATATATTGCTGGTATAAATGTGAATTGGTATTTGCATTTCTCTTTCCAGAAATCAATCAGGTAATATCTATCAAGAGTTTTAAAAACAGTCACACCTAGCTGGGGCATGGGTACATGTAGTTCCATTATACGATTCTTTCTACTTTTGTTTATTTTTGGAAATTTCCATAGTAATAACTAAAAAAAAGATTAAAGGGAAGGAAAAAAATTGTTCATACCCTTTGGTTCAGTATTCCCACTGCTACAAATCAACCATAAGGAAATAACAATAGATGTGGCTAAATATTTATCCCTCTAGTATAAATGTTAACACTAAAATAATAATCTTAGTGACCCAGATAAAGGGGATATAGGTAAGGTATGGTATCTCCATATAACAGAATATAGTACAACCATTAAAAAATCATTTTTGAAGAAATTTATGTTTTCAAGAAATTTTGTGGAAAATTCACATAACATTATGTTAGAAAAAAGTAGGATGTAAAACTGTATATACATTATGATGTTTGAGTTTTGTTTCTACATATGTACAGAGAAGAGAAAATGGATGCAAATACTCTAAAATACTTAGTGGTAAGAAAAGGTGATTTTTTATCTCTGTATTTTTCAATTTTCTACAATGAATATGCAAATTTTTACAATCAGAAAAAAATAAGCATTTTAAAAACACATTGTAAGTGTTATTTTTAGTTATTTAATAGTATAAATTGCCTTGCTAAGGTTTTTAGCTGCTTTGTAAGAAATTATCATGAAGAAAAATGAAAATCTTGTTCACTTATCAAAGTTTTGCTATGCATTCTAAAAATTAAAAAAGTTAACAATCCACATTATTCCAAAAATGACTTAAAAGAGTTAAAAATATAATGTACAATATCAATAATATAAATTAGAAGTAAAACAAAAGATTCAATAAAAGGAAAATAAGGATTGGGACACAAAATGGAGCCTAGAATGAAGCTAACATATGGAATGTATACCAGAGAGTTCTATACACTTGCTATAGGTTGGCTACAATGTGGCCGTAAGCTTTCTAGAACCACACAATGGTTATCAATTAAAGACTTTTACATTAAGACAAACTAATCATTCAAGAGAAGTATCAGTATTCCTGACACTAAGAAATTTTAAGATTTTCATGAAGTAGACACTATATAATATAAAAAGGAATAGTTTCAGTAACTTTTTAATAAACACAGTAAGAGGTTTAATGACCTGTTTCTTGAAGAATCCCTTAATACAGTCTAATAGTATCTCTCATAAGAGCCTAGCTTTCACTTCCCAGGATGTCATTATCCTACATTATCAAGTGCTTAAGCACAGGGATTATTGCTTAGTCATTTTTCTATCTCCATCATTTGCATAGTGCCCATACACAGTAAATACAAAATGTTTCTCGTTCAATAAATTAAATAACATGTTCCTGTCTACCTCCAGGTAAAACACAGTTGTCCTCAAAATAAAAGCAAAGTATCTTTGGTTGTAAGTTTCAAAAGATGTTTTCTCATTTATGGTAAAAACTGGAAGAGAGATGGACACAATAGTGTAGATAGGAAATGGCAATATAAAATCAGTATGAAAATACTGTACCCTGTACTCTTGCACAAATGAAGAGCACATTCTTGTTCAGATTGATATTTTCCAGTGAGTCCTCAAATAAATTTTGAAATTGAGCACACATGCAAAGGAATATGCTGACACGTATAATTTTTTTCTTAATCTCACGAATTCTTTGCAAAAGGCTTTCTGCCATAAACCGGAGCCTAATATGTACTTATTATGTATCACAAACATATGGTTTGAAGCAATGCTTCTCATCATTATAAAAGTAAACATAGTCAAGATGTTTTCAACTAAACATTGGGCTAATCATTCTAACTTATTATATATCAGTATCTCCAATTAGAAGAGCTGTGATATATTTATAAAAACAAATGTTGCCATAATACTTTCACTCTAAGATCAATGCCATACTTATACTGAAAGAAAAATGGAATACCTCCTGTATTCTGCTCCTCTGAAAAGGCTTAGAGGATTTCTCCATACCTTGCATTCTGAAGAACAAGGGGGAAAAGGGGAATAATGAGACAGTTTAATCAAATGCAGTTAAATGTTCATTTAACCAATATTTGTTATCTGCCCACTGTATGCTAAGCACAGTGCTAGCCACAGATGGTACAAAGATAAAGTGTGGATCACCATTGCTCTTAAGAAGCACAGAATTAAATCTCGTCATTCCCTTATTTCTTTCTCCATAGAGTTTGGTTCATAATACAATTATAGCTCTCCCCACAGTAAAATGTGATTATGTGTCTGGTTTTCAGTTTCCCCTTTAAAATATGATCTCTTAAAACTTTGTTCATTTTTATATTCCTGGAATACAAAACGAACACAGCATCTGGAACTGACTTGTTTAACTGGATTAAATATAGCATTAGAATTAGTCATGTAAACAATGGCCTAAACTGTGTGATAAGTGCTATAGTAGCAGTATGTTTTGTTCCAAGCGAAAAAAAGGACGTGATTAATTTTGCTCTGGGGAAACCAGGGAAGGCTTCAGAAAGGAGATGACATTCAAACTGATATTGAATCACTGTAAAAGATGAGTAGAAAGTTGCCAGATGAGGAATACTCCAAGCAGAGGAAGTATCAAAACCACACAGCATGGTTAGGCTACAGTACAGAGTAGGGGTGAGAGGGAGAGCTGTAAACGAGGACAGAAAATAGACTGGGGGAAATTGGTGAAGGAGCTTATATACCATATTAAGGAGTTTAGATATTATCCTTACTCAATCAGAAGCCATCAAAGTTTTATAAGCAGAAAAATAACAGATAGCAGATCTGTGTTTAGATCTGCAATTCTCAAAATATGATTCATGGAACTGCAAAGTAACAACTCTTTGCATAATAAATTCTAAGACATTATTTGCCTTTTTAACTGTGTTGCCTTGAACTCAGTTGCATGACCCCGAGAGTGAGGGCTTTCTTAAATTTTGTGGCCCAGACTCCTCATTTGTTTACCCTAGTCTTACAAAGTTGAACTGGTGATGAAATATCGATGGTGGGTAAAACTGCTAATACTTTACTGTGACTCAAGGCAGTGACACTAAATTGTGCTAGCAGTCATTGGATTCTTCACCCCCATATCCTTGCAGTAAAAATGAGGCAAATTCCTTTTAAACGTTATACCAGGTTTAATGATTGTCTTCAGTAAAAGCAGTTGTTTTGTGAGCTGAACTGGCCACTTTTGTCGTGGAACAGTGCTTTTACTTGAAAGAGCCACAGACAGACAAACTTATTAGTCCGAGAGGTATCTATCAGACATTTTCTTAAAAATGAACAAAGTGAGTTTGTCAACTTTAAGGAAGAAAACTAACAGTACTTACTGCCAATGATAAAATGTGAGCTTTCAAGTGTACAGAATTTTAAGAATTTTGAAAAATCTGTATCTGCTACTGTGAGCCTGGCTCACCATCCATGAGATTGGTGGTGATATTAACAAATGTGATTTTTTAAATATTATGCAATAAAATGTATCAACATTTAAGATATGCATAACTCAGTGAACAAGTATTTTCCAAATTACCAATGCATGATGTTGTAAAATTAGGCATAAGTAAAAAACCCATTCAAAACGCAAGATACACCAATGGATTTTAACACAACAGAATGTGCCAAGTTCAGATTCCAAACTGCAACGAAACTTCCAGAAAGTTTTGGTGTAGTATCGAAAAAATATCCACAATTTTCTAAGAATGCTATTAAAATACTCCTCCCTTTTCCAAGTACATACCTGTGTAAACCAGATTTTTTTCATAAATGAGATTATTTCAATGTTTGTAGAAAAATAAAATTAAAAGAAAATACGAATCTTTCCATGAACCTTTTGAAGTACCGTCATACTTCAATCAAAACAACTTATCACGTGGCTCACTTGGGAGAGCGTGGTGCTGATAAAACCAAGGCCAAGGGTTCGGATCCCTATATAGGGATGGCCGGTTAGCTCACTTGGAAGAGCATGGTGCTGACAACACCAAGTCAAGGGTTAAGATTCTCTTACCAGTCATCTTTTAAGAAACAAACAAACAAAAAAACTTATCACAACAAACAATGCAGAAGCAGACAGGAGAATAAGCTGTCTTCTATTAAAAATGCTAGGCATTAAAGAGATTTAAACAAATGTAAAATAATGCCAGTCTTCTGACTAAACTTTTTCTAATTTTGGGAAATAAAATTATTTTTCATAATACATATATTAGTTAGCTTGGACTGCTATAACAAAATACCATAGACTGCATGGCATAAAAAACAGAATATATTTTCTCACAGTTCTGGAAGCTAGAAGTCTGAGATCAGGGTGCCAGCATGATTGAGTTCTGGCTAGCAAATGGCTGTCTTCTCACTGTGTTCTCACACGGCAGGAAGAGAGCTCTGGTGGTTCTTCCTCTTCTTATAAGGGTATCTATTCTATCAGATAAGGGTTCCACTCTTATTCAACTTTAATCACCTCCTTGAAGGCCATATCTCCAATACAGTCACATGGGAAATTAGGGATTCAAAATGTGAATTTGGGGGATATAATTCAGTCCATAGCATTCAAATGTCCTTCTTTTATACCAACTACATTAATTCTATACCAACAGCCCCAAAAAGTCTGAACTCATTTCATCATCAACTCTAAAACCTAAAGTCCAAAGTATCATCTAAATATTATTGGAATCAAACATGGGTGAGACTCAAGGTGCAATTCATCTTTAGACTAAATTCCTCTCCAGATGTGAACATATGAAAACACACAAATTATGTGCTTCCAGTACACAAATAGTGAACAGGCATAGGATAGACATTTCCATGCCAAAAGGGAGAAATCAGAAAGAAGGAAGGGGTGATGGTCCCAAGCAAGACCAAAACCCAGCAAGGCAAATTCCATTAGATCTTAAACTTGAGAATATTTCTCATACTCTGCCATGTGGCTCTTTGTGAGGATGGCTCAGCTTATGAGGCACTGGGCAGTCATCCTAAGCCCCAGATATTACAAAGGTAGCCCCACCCTTTGAAACCAAAGAGAAAACAGCCTTGCCTCCTGGGTCTATGCTGAGAGTGGCAGGCCTCTGGTCACTCATTCTTCCCTTTATTTGAGATCAGTACACATTTGCAGCTGAATAGTTCTATGGTTTGGTCCTGTATAATCCAAGAAGTCCGACAGTCTTCCTTCATTCTTTTCTTCTTTCTCTATCCCTTTTAGTTCAAACTGGCAGTGTCTTTGTTGGCAGAAACCCATGTCTTCTCCTGGCTTCTGCTTATATGGCTGATTAAGTACATGAGTTGCACACATGATCTCCAACAGTTGTTTGGCCACACCCTTAGTGTTCTCTTCAGAATAAGTTTTCTCATTTTTTACAACATGAATAGGCTGAGAATTTTCCAAATTTTCAGATTCTAGTTCCTTTTTGCTTATCAGTTTCTCCTTTGATTCATTTCTCTCCTTTCACATTTCACTATAAGCAGTCAGGAGGAACCAAGTTGCTCCTTCAACACTTTGCTTAGAAATCTCCTCAGATAGATAGATAGATAGATAGATAGATAGATAGATAGATAGATAGATAGATAGATAGATAGATAGATAGATAATAGATAGATAGATAGATAGATAATAGATAGATAGATAGAATAGATAGATAGATAGATAGATAGATAGATAGATAGATGATAGATAGATAGATTGATTTTAAAAAAGAAATCTCCTGATAAATTTCAGTGCTGTCAAGTTCAACCTTCCAAAAATGTTACAACACAGTTCAGCCAAGTTCTTTTCCACTTCATAATAAGGATTGCCTTTCTTCCACTTTCCAATAACATGTTTCTCATTTCCATTTCAGACCTCACCAAAGTTGCCCTTAATGTCCACATTTCTAACATGCACTTAAAAACTCTTCCAGCCTCTACCCATTAAAAGCCACTTCTCCACATATTTTGATATTTGTTACAGCAGCACAAAATATCATACACTGGGTGATTTAAACAACAGAAATTTACTTTCTCACAGTCTTGAGCTTAGAAGTCCAAGATCAAAGTACTAGCATGGTTGGATTCTGGTGAGGGTTCTCTTCCTGGCTTGCAGATGGCAGCCTTATTGCTGTGTCCTCGCATGACAAAGAGAGACAGTGATCTCTCTCTTCCTCTTCTTATAAAGCCACCAATCCTTTCAAATTAGGACTTACCCTTATGACATCATTTAAACTTAATTAACTCCTAAAAGTCCTATCTCCAGTTACATTGGAGGTTAGAGTTTCAACATATGGATTCTAGGAGACACAATTTTGTCTATAGCAATATGTTTAAATGTAATGGGTTTATTACTATTTTAAAAATAATAAATATTTTACATTTTTTTCTCTTTAACTTCTAAGATGATAAATATTGATGAATGTAATCCATACATAAACAAAGGGTCTTTGAGGTCCTCAATAATTTTTAAGAATGTAAAGTATTCCTGAGTTCAAAAAGTTTGAGGACCATTACAACACCAAGGTCAAGAGTTCATATCCCCATACCAGCCAGCTGCAAAAAAAAAAGAAAAAGAAAAAAATTTTTGAGAACCACTTTTTTTACATAAGGAGAAAGAATGTAATAGAAGGAAAAGTAGCAGAGGAAGGGAAACCAGTTAGGATATCACTGCATTAGTCTAGGAAAGAGATGTTAAGGGCCTAGATATGGGGCAATAAATGATGAAATAAAAGAAGGTAGGATGGAGTCAATATAATTTTTGAGGGGGAATGAAAAAATCGTATATGTTTATGAGTGGTAATATTATAGAATGAGATCAAGTTATTCAGGGAAAAAAGTTGAACAAAAGTAGACTATGACTCACTTTTGAGGTTCAAATCAAGCATCTCCTCTGTGAAACATCTTATGGCCCTCCTTCCAAGAATAACTTTCCACTCTTTCTTTTCTGTCACCACAATATCTTACACAGTAGCAAACCATTTTGCTGTCAACTTACTTACATGTCTACATCCTCTACCAAGCTGGAATGTTTTTGTTTTTTTGTTTTTTTGTTGGCTGGCCAGTATAGGAATAGAACCCTTGACCTTGGTGTTATCAGCATAGCACCACACTCTAACTAAGTGAGCTAAACACCCAGCCTCAAGCTGGAATATTCATAAGGTAATCTTCACTCTCATATGAATGGTATATTCCGTCTTACAATAGGAAGTAAAATCATGCAATGCATTATTGTTATAATTATTTGTATACTGAACTCTGAGCTTCTTGAGGACAGACCTGTGTCATATTTATCATAGTATGTCTTGTTCTTAGGAGTTTTTTAATTATATTATGAAAGGGGAAAAAGAAGGAGGAAGAAAATTACCATTATTCCTTCCTGTACTCTTGAATGACTGCCAACCCCATCCCTACTATTCCTGGTCATTCTTCAGGATTCCACTTAAATAGTACTTCCTCAGGGACTTTGCCTGGTCATATCTAAAAAGTGCCAGCAATTGCATTCAGGTCATATTTTTCTACTAACCTAACATAACTCTAGTGGTTAGGTTTATTGAACAAATGAGACATTATGGGAATCTTATGGAATTAACTCATTTGTATTATTATTGCATGATTATTACCTATACCAAATGAAAGGAACAATAATCCAAAATATCATTAATATTTGGCTTTGAAAATTTTGCTTTCCTAATTACATATCATTATTAATATTTACTTTCTATTACTAGATACATATAGAGGAAGAGTCTTCAAGTAAAGTATGACAATGGAATATCCATAGATAAAGAATTGAGATTTTGATGCTTTTGTAAGTATTTTGAAAAGAAAAGGTATTTTTTTCTATTTTGCTCTGTTGGCAGAGATGGCTAGTTATCTCTGATCTCTCCTTTATAAGTAATAAGATCCCCTGATTATTTACTAGCCATAAATATCATATCATATATATTTATGAGATATATTATAAGATCCCCTAGTTTACTGGCTATAACATGCACGCACACACACAATGAGAAAATGATTACAATTTTTAGCTTCCCTTATGGCTAGTAGTGGCCATTTGGCAAAGGTCTGACCAGTGGGAAGTGAGTTGAAAAAGTATGCAACACTTCTGGGAAGTGTCCTTGGCTGCTGTGGGGTGGGGTAAGGGGGAAGGAATGTCTTCCTGGCTTTTTCTCCTTCCTGCTCATTGGAATATGGATATGATGGCTGAAGCCAGGGCAACTGTCTTGGACTACAAAGGTAAACACTGCATTTAGAGATGGCAGGCTAACAAAATAGAATGGGTCTGGGTCTCTGATGATCATTATTCTCTATACCAGCCATGGATTACCTATATTTACGTGAAAGACAAACTTTTCTCTGTGTCTTAGTCCATTTGCACTGCTATAACAAAATACCATAAACTGGACAGTTTACATAACAATAGAAGTTTATTTCTCATAGCACTGTAGGCTAGGAAGACCATGATCAAGGTGCAGGCAGATTCAGTGTCTGATAAGGGCCTGCTTTATGGTGTATAGATGACGCCTTCTTGCTGTTTTCTCACATGGTAGAAGGGGCAAGCAGCTCTCTGGAGTCTCTTTTATAAAGGCGCTAATCCCATTCATGAGGGGTCTGCCCTCATAACCTAATTAGCTCCCGAAGGCCCCACTTCCTAAAACCATCATATTAGTAATTAGATTTCAACATATGAATTTGGCGGAGGTGGGACACACAAACATTTAAACCACAGTGCTCTGTTGTTTCAAGTTTTCTATCTTACACAGCCAAACTCAAACTTAACTACACAGCTCTGAAAACACATTAAGAAAAGAAGTCACCTGACAAATTCTGTCTGCTGGTTTCACTTTCTCTGTTGCTGGAAGGAGAACCTGGCTCTGAAATGCTGCTCTCTGTTCCTCCCATCAATGGTCGCAAATGGTTTACAGATACTTGCTCAATAAAAGATGTGCCGTGCTTATGGAAGTACCACCATTCAAAAATCTATGACAAACAGAAAACATCCTTCACTTAAAATAGAATTAATCAGCAGATATAAGAGCTCAAATTAAAACATTTTCTCAAGATATTCCTTTTCAATTCAGCATTTTAAATGCCCCTTCCTCCCCCCCTCCAAAAAAAACACCACCCAAACACAAGATTCCCCATTAACAGATGCCACGTAAAGGTGAAATACCTTTTTTATAGTTCTGTCATGAAATCTAGACAAGCTTAGACAAAACTATGCATTTGTAATAAAGCACTAAAAAACAGTAAGTGTTTAATCTGTAAATAATTTAACGCTGTTATGTTACATCATCATTTTATTCTATCTTAGCATAATTAAAAACAGTTTTAAAACAATGAGCATAGTGGATTAAGCACTAGACTAGGATCAAAGTGCCCATGTTTGACTCTCAGATAAACAAGTTTATTAAATGTGTGCTTTGGGCAAGTCACTTAATCTCTAATATCTCAAGCCCTCAGTGTCTTCATCTATTAAGTGTAGTTAACAAGAATTATAAGAAAGGGCTTTCTGAACCAAAAAGTACTACTCCAATATTTGGCAATATTATTAATGTAGGTTAAGAGTCAGGTTGGAAAAAAAAAAAAAAGAAGAGTGAGGTTGATTCCCATATTAAACCAGTTAAAAATCAGGGTATTCACATCCTTCTGTTTCCATGGTTTATCACTGTTACAAAAAGTGGAACCAAAAGAAGCTCTCTGTGCTGAATTAGCAGAAATTTTCATATAAGTACCGCGCGCTAACCGATTGCGCCACTGGAGCTTCTGAATTAGCAGAAATTTTCGTATTTGGACACTCCAACCTTCCCAATTCCCTTTGCCTGGTTCCTTTCTGTTTCAGCTTAAATGACATTTCCTCAGGCAACTTTTCCTGATTCCACAGAACAGAACTGGGTAGCTGCATTATGCATTTCCATTGGATCTTGTGTTTACCTTTCAGAGTCATCTTTTCACTTGTAATAACTATTGCTATTCCTCACACCCCCAAGCACACTTGCAGCACAGCTAGTTTCCTCATTTCCTTCAGGTCTTACTAAAAGAATCACCATTTCAGTTTGACCCTCCCTTGCCACCCTGGCTAAAATTTCAACCTTTTACTCTGACACTTTACATGCCCTTCTCTGCCCTTCTTCATTTTCTTTCCTTAGCACTTATCACTAACAATAAGAACACACAATTTGTTTTACTTATTTATCTTTTATTATTTTATCTATCCCCCTACTATAATGTAAACTCCATAAGGACAGGGATTTTTGTTTTGTTTTGTTTTGTTCACTGCTATAAGCCCAGTACCTAGAAAGAGTATGACACCCAGTAAACACTCAATAAAAAATTGTCAAATGAATGAATTAATGCCCATAATCACCTTCTATGCTAAATTCTCAGAGGCCACAATCTGTGTTTGTCTGCTTACCATGTATCCTAAACATCTAGAACAATATCTGACACATAAAACGCTCTCTATAAATATTTGTTGAATGAATAAATCAGAGACTTTCATTTTAAAATTGTTCATTTGAACAATTTTAAGTAGTTTTCTGTTTTGACTGTAAAATTACTTTATTATCTTCCTCCTCTTGTTTATAGATCATTTCCCTTAAAAAGTCCACTGACAAAGGCTGGCCAGGTTAGCTCAGTTGGTTAGAGTATGGCCTGGCCTCGTAAGACCAAGGTCAAGGTTCCCCGTAACGGCCAGCCGCCAAAAAAAGCAAAAAACAAAAAAAAGTCAACTGACAGACTAGTCTTCTGCCAAATGTAGTAGACAAATGTATTACTTAAAGAATAAACAAATATATCTACAACTACCTAAGAGATTATAATATTTGTTAAAACTATTTTAGTACAACAGAGCAAATGACGCACAAAAAATCAGAGTTTTCAAACCTCTAGGAATGTTATTTTTTGCTTCAGTAAATAATAGAACAAATATGCTACATAGGTCATTATATAGTCATTTTGCACTAGATTGTGGCCCATTGACTAAATGCTACCACATTTATAGGAAAGTGCTACAAAATCAAGGAACAGCATTTTCTTCTATCATGCCACAAATGTTTCATGCTCAGTCTAAAACAGATTCTCTTTCTCCTCACTCTTATTGAGTTAGCAAGTAGTTAATCACCACCAAATGTGGCTACAGTTTGGCTTCTACCATATATTTTACTAAGAAATCAAATGAAACTTCTTTAAAACAACCAGAAGAAATTACACAAGCAAAAATTGTTCATGTGACAGAAAAAACAAAATTTATATTGGATAAATCTTAGATTAAAAAATTGGATAAGTATTGTCAAGGACACAGTTATCACAAAGGCACCAATAACAAACTGCCCTTCACTGTATGAAGTATAGGTGGTTTTTTATGAATGAATATGAAGTTACAGCCTTTTTCAACTTTTAAGTCAACTTTTAACACAAATGAACAATGATAATAATTGCTAATACTTATCAAAAGCTTTCTATAAGCCAAACATTGTACAAGTCGTTTCTATGCACTATGTCATTTAATCTTCACCACAACTGATTTTAGAGATGAGGACATACATTCCAAGTTTAAATCACTTGCTCTAATTCATACCACTGGTAAGTGGCAGAGCTGGAATTCTTATTCAGGTTTGACTGACTTCAGAACTTCTAACCATTACACTAGACTGTTTCCCAAATATACCCCAATGTATATGTGAGTGTATGTATATGTGTGTACAAGTTCAATAAATCCAGGTGGTAAAAGAAATTTTATAAACACAACAACCTTTGCTAATAAAAACCTATCAACACTTTAAAGGTAAAGACAAAGTTTAACCTTTAAAATGTTACTTGACTCTCATACATTGTTGGTGGGACTGCAAAATGGTGCAGCCTCTATGGAAAATGGTATGGAGGTTCCTTAAACAATTGCAAATAGATCTACCATACGACCCAGCCATCCCACTGTTGGGAATATACCCAGAGGAATGGAAATCATCAAGTCGAAGGTATACCTGTTCCCCAATGTTCATCGCAGCACTCTTTACAATAGCCAAGAGTTGGAACCAGCCCAAATGCCCATCATCAGATGAGTGGATACGGAAAATGTGGTACATCTACACAATGGAATACTACTCAGCTATAAAAACGAATGAAATACTGCCATTTGCAACAACATGGATGGACCTTGAGAGAATTATATTAAGTGAAACAAGTCAGGCACAGAAAGAGAAATACCACATGTTCTCACTTATTGGAGGGAGCTAAACATTAATATATAAATTCACACACACACACACACAAATCGGGGGGGGGAGGGAAGAAGATATAACAACCACAATTATTTGAAGTTGATACAACAAGCAAACAGAAAGGACATTGTTGGGGGGAGGGGGGGGAGGGAGAAGGGAGGGAGGTTTTGGTGATGGGGAGCATTAATCAGCTACAATGTATATCGACAAAATAAAATTAAAAAATAAAAAATAAAAAATAAAAAATAAAATAAAATGTTACTTGAATTTCCTATTTTTTGTATATTTAAAAGCCTGTTTTAAAAAGAATAACAAATTTATAAAATGGTTTTAGGGCTGGCCGGTTAGCTTAGTTGGTTAGAGTGCAGTGTTATAACACCAAGGTCAAGAGTTCAGATCTCAGTACCAGCTGCCCCCCAAAAATAAAATAATATAAAGTGCTTTTAGACATCACATATATATATATATATATATATATATACACACACACATATGTGTGCATGTGTGTGCAATATGTATATCATATAGATGATATAAGAAGGAATTATAGATGATATAAATGAGGAAATTATGATTTAGACAGTTTATGTGACTTGTCCAAAGACATCAGCTAGTAAGTAGCAGAGTTCAGACTCAAAATCATATCTACTGGTTCCAAAACCAATGCTTTTCCTACTAACTAAATCAGCTGTTTAAAGATAATTTATTGTCTTTATTTAGACTTTTGTATGCTATTGACTAATGGACTAACACTAAAATATGCTTAACTATGAGTGGGCTTTATAACTCAATAAATTGTGAGGCTTATAACATATTTTTAATCCTGAATTCCTCCATAGTTTTTTTAAATCGAGAAAAATTCCCTTCTTGCCCTACATTTCACTTTAACAAAATGGGCAGTGTTATTCCCTATTTTTTAAAAAAAGTCAATACAAATGCTATTATTTCTATTATAGCTGGAGAGCACCACCTAGAGATGAGAAAAAGAACAGAAAAATCCATTGGCCACGCATAACATAATACTTATTAAGATTTTCATCTGCAGTAGTATTTTCCAAAGTGTTGGAGGAAATACTAAATTAAACGTCTGCACGGCTCAGGTTGGTAACAAAAACGAGTGAAATGCACAGTGTGCAAGAATTAAATTCCTTATTTACTCATACACTAGGAAACAGTAGATACTAAGGATGTTAATGAGGTAATAAAATTTGTAAAAAAAAGTTTTAATATAAAATGATATCTTGTTCAAGGAAAAGTTAAATTAAAAACGAAAGTTAAACCAATGCCTTTCCTCACTTTGAGCCAGCTACCATGTTACAAGCTTTTATACTCATTATTAGTTCTCATAATTTCACGAAGTGGACCCGATTATTATCCCCAGTTTACAGATGAAGAAATGAGGGCTGGGAAAAACTATAGGCTGAATTCAAGACACATAAATTTTACTCTGCCCAATGTTGCCAACATTAAAATATTGGGAGATTTTATATAAAATCTGCATGCATATCCAGTTTCTCTTGAAATCATCTGAAAAATTAGAAGATCTGGTAATACAAGCAGCAAGCCTACATGTTAACAATTAGCTTTAGCCCCTTTTAGAAGGGGCATGCACTGACCAGATTACCCAGTTCCCAAAGTAAATAAGAAACTTAATACTTACATTCTGCCCATTTCACTCATTTTTGTTACTAACCTGGGCCCTACAGGCATTTAATTTCCAACCAACCCCCGGCCCCCACTACATCCCCCATTACAATATACAATAATCCTTTAATATGCAAATAAATACTGATAATCTCTACAAGTGGAGAGGGAGATGCAATGTTCCCCAAACTTGTTTAAATAGGTAACTCTTTTTTCAAATACTGAACACATTTTGGAAATGCTGGTCTTTAAGTATATTTACTGTCACCATATAAAGGATCTTTAGATAAATACCAAAACATGAGTGAAAATGGCAACTACTTACAAATATTAGTCCTGATATCAAAGAAGATGTCCCTGTAAGTGCCACATAGAATTTCGGAGTCAAAGAATTTAAAAATACTGTCACTGTCAAAATAAAAAAAAAAAAAATCAAAGTTTAAAAAAATGCAAATTTAAAGCACTTAAATTGCAAATATGCATGTATGTTTACAAGTGCAGGGATATAAGTAGTATTAAAATCCAGTATAAAATTCATTTGAGAAAGTTGTAATTTTTAAAAAGCTACTTTAAATTCCTATTGTTTCATGTCTTAAAAATGCATTCACACATGTCAAGGTAGGATTTTACACTGTTGATTCGTTAAGCAGCAAATCAAAATGAGATCATTTAGTTTGCTTTTGAGAATAAAACTAAAGCACTTATAAGTCAATTTAGACAAGAACTTTTACAAATCTATAAGGATAAGAAGCTGAACAAACATTCTTTTACAAAGGAGGTTAAGGCTGGTTAACTCAGTTGGTTAGACCATGGTGATAACACCAAGGGCTGTCAGGTGTTCTTCTCTGTACTGGCCAGCAAACAAACAAAAAACAAGAGACGTTTAAAACCATTCCCTAATTATTTTGGTTAAACACAAATCAGTGTTTCCAATTAGAGGGAAGGAAACATAGTGTATGTTTTGGGTATGTGGCCAGAGAGGCAAAAATAAGCTCAAAGAGAAAAGCAACAAACCGAACTCTATGCACCTGACTTACTGAAATCCTGGGATCAGATTCTTCACTTCAAATAATTGTCTCATAAATACTTTGGATTTTAGAAAGAAATAAAAATCTGTAATAGTCAATTACTCTCATCTAAATGGTGTATCTAGTTAACATGTAGAAAAATAAAGAATAAATCAATGAATAACATTTCACTGATCAGACAAACCATTAAGCACTTCATTCACCTGTTATAAAAGCCAAATTAGATCTTCAGTCTGGCTTATTTTAGTGTGTTAGTTATATTTGAATTTACATCGTACCTATCGCCTAAAAAATCCAAAATATTTCAGGACATTATTTCACAGTCTTTCACGTCATCTTATGGGACAAAAAAGGGGACATTTGTGTTCTTTTGCTACAGAAAAATTAAACCACGGTCCTGATTGTCAAAGTCATCACACAGAAATACTTCCATCTTGTCCTGAGGTTGCTGCTTGAGTAAATTATTACAGTGACATGGTAAGTGGCCCTGGGCCCCATCCACTTCGTCCTGTCTACAGCTAAAGAATAGTATTTGCAAAATCCATGGGGATCATCACTTCTTACACGTCTTTGTATCTTCAGCCCAGACTACATAGCAAGCGCTCTACAAATGTTGAAAGAACTAACGAACAAACCCCCTGCTCTTTGGGGCGCACTCTCTCTCCCTTTACTTCCTGTATTGTTCTATTACTAAAGATAAAGTCTAAGGGAACAGACAAAAATATCACAAAACTGTTTAACAGACCTATTTTAAAACACGAGAATGGTCGACTAAGATCATGGCATTTTGTTTCTTTGAGATCTTTGAATTACAGATATGCACATCTTTGTTGTCTCGGTGTGGGTTCTCTCAGCCGGGGCGGCAGGAGACTCAAAAGGAATGATTCTCAACGGATAATACTAATGATGGGGGTGTATATAAGTGCTACATTCAGTCTCAGAATGCTCTCTTCAGTCCTACCACCTGAAGCTTACAGCCTGTCAGGTGGCTTCTCCTCGGCTAAACAAGGACACAAGTGAGAGGGCGGATCTTAAGAGCTTAAGGAGGAAACAGTAGCTGCACCTCGGGTTTGACAATCAGCTGCGGAGTTGCGGCCCAAGAGAGAAAGAATACACTTGGTCGCGCAGCACCGACTCCTTCTCCCAAGACCTTTAGAACTACTAAGAATCTCTGCCCTGTCCCCCCTTGCCCCCAGCACCTATCCTGGTCCCCCGCCCGTCACCGGGAGATCTGGGGCTCTCACCCGCTGCCAAGTTCTCACACAGCCTTAGCGGGACCCTCAGAGCGTAAAGCAGCCCCATCCCCGCCACGAACCACAACGAAGCCCCAGTCCCCGCCAGCCCGGCCCGGAGCCGCTCCCTCCAGCCCAGCGGAGGGCTCAGTTCGGGAGCGGGTGCAGGAGGAGAAGCCGCAGCAGTCTCGGCTCCACCTAAGCCGCCGCAGTCCGCCATCTTGCCGCTCTCACAGGCGCCAGGAGCTGGGAGGGGAGAAAGGCAGGAAACCGGGACTCGGGAATCCTGGGATAGTAGCGGACCTGGAGTTGTCCCCTGTGAAGACTGAGTCCTGGGGAACGGGAGATTTGGAAGGTTGAGTGTGTCCCAAGATTGGAGCTACCAATCCTTAGGGTGGCGGGGAAGAGAGCGGATAGCGGCACCTATTCTGGAGGAACTGGACTGAGATGTGACCTCGGAATGAAGTGTTTTTGCTTCCATACGAGATGAGGGTCACCTTTCACTTCATTCCCGGGGTTGGAAAAGCCACCGGTCCTTCCAGGGGCCGAGCTGCTCTGAGCGCTTTGGACTCGGCTGCCATGGAGATCACTGGTACCATGAAAACTTATAGGAGTAGCAACTGCTATTTTGTAGGATGGAGCCTTGGCGCCAAGAGCAGTCGAAACACGCTGGCAGCGTCCAACAGATGAAAGAGGAAATGAATGTAACTCAGAGAGAAAGATACTAGACTTCAAATCACTGAAGGCAAAGCCAACTTCCGGGTGCGCTGGCTGCGGGCGCCGTCACCCTCGCGCGTAACTGAAATGGCGCCCCCTCTGCCGGCGTTTCCGGGCGGGTCATTCCGACGGCCCCCACGGTGATTCCATCACTCGGCTTCCTTCCCGGCCTGCCTCGCGCCCGCGGCCGGGCTAGGCCAGAGCAGCCCAAGATGGCCGACTTCGAGGATCGTGTGTCGGATGAGGAGAAGGTAAGGGGTCCGCCTCTCTCTCTGACCTTCTCCGTCGATAGGGAACAGGGGCCCGACCTGGCTGCGGTAGGAAGCGTGGCAGTGTCCCTAGGAAAAAGAAGCTTGTTGGCTCTCGGTGGCATTCTCTCTCCACAGTCCGGACGCTTCCCTCTTAGTGGGCTTTCCTCTGCCTCACGGTGGCCCCAGTTCCCCATTCCTCAACTCTCTTCTTTTCCTCCCGGGCTGTAGACACAGCCCAGTGGCCTTCCTGCAGAAGAGACTTTAATGAATCCTGACTGGACTCTTTTCTGTAATTATGAGAGGGGGCAATAGTGATGTCGCTACGTATCAAGAAGCATCTACTTGACCGCTTTTAGCTGTTGGGGCTCACCCCACCCCCTCCCCCGTTTTAGATATGATTAGGGCTAGGTTAGGGCGAGCCACTTCCTGCTCAGGGTAGCCTCTTAACTTCCCTCTTGCTCCTCCTTCCTCAGGAAGTGATTTTGCTGTCACGACTCCTCGATAGGGAGGTTCCCCAAGTGGTGTCCACCCCACTAAACATCCACTTCTTTTCTCACGTACGATCGGCTGAACAAATTCGCTATGATAAATCTGTAAGACTCAGGGCATTTGCTTCATTATTCGAACACCGCTCTTCCCTGTACACAGTCCCTTGATTGTAGTACATACGGCCCCCGCGGTCTTACAACCTCTAAACCGTGATTTCTTGAAAAATAGTTTTCGGTTTCTTGTTAACAAATCAAGAATAACCAGTAGATTTTTTTAAACTTCAGAAAGATTTTATGTAGCACATAAACCTCATGTTAACAAATTCTGTTGTGGACCAAGCATCTTGCCTTGTGTGATGCTTCACTGTGGTGTCTGATTGTAGTTGGATTTCTCAGGGTACAATTTGTAAACTTATTTCTAGAAAAGTGTCCTAAATACAAGAGCGTATTCTAAATTGCGTGGAATAGCTTTTTTTCTGACAACTGCACACCTTTCTTAATAGGTTTTCAGGCTTTTCGTAAATTATGTGACTTTTAGGGACTGTAGAATTTAGAATGACCTCACTAGATAACTTGTTAAATGAAAGGAATTAATGTCTTTTGTTTCTCACTGTGGTTATTACAAAATATGCACTCTTGAGTGCCCTGTAAATCTGGGCTTTTTCTTTCTTAATAAAAGATATTGGGGTGGGGAAGGGGACTGTTTATGATCCAGGGTCTTTTGTAGAATAATTTGATATATCATACCTACATATGGCATGCCATTTTGAAATGCCGAAGAATGTGCTCAACACTTACAAGCCATTGAACAACACTTTAACATTATATTTTCTCTTATTTGGAAATTGATTCTCATAAATGTTTAAGACTTAGAGAAAAACGAAGACATCTTGTATATGAACTTATGCTGGAAAGAAAACTATAATAAAATGTTTTTTCTAAGGCAAATAGTTATGATTCAGATGAAATTAGATTACAGGACAGTGCAAATCCTGGGATAATAAAACATTTGTTAGTCTGACTGGTCCATTTATTTTAAGCAAAAATATTGTTACAACAGAATTTCACAAAGAATTGGGATGATAATAAGCTTTGAAGTTTATGGTGCCCAAGTGATACACGTTTACCAGTGTTGTTGGATTTTTGTTTTTGACACGAGGTTAAAATGCCTTTTTAATTAAATTTGGGAAAATATGTATATAGATTTCAGAGTGCCAATTAAGATTTCTTTATATATTAACAGTGTTTTAATTAATGACATTAATAGTCTTGGTTTTGTAACAGCAGATCTGTGACCAGTTTCCTCTTCTAGCATACTTTTGTTGCCAAAAATATTTTAATATTGCTTTTTATCTTTGTTAGGTTTTCTAAAAGTAATAAACCCTAAGGTAAATTTCATGATAATAGTCTCTGATTTCCTTACAAGTATTTCTATAAAAGCTGGTAAAATCATCCATTCTCATAACTGACTGCTGAAGTTTTTATCACTTTATAAGGAGGAAGTTGAGCTTTTTAACTTCTGCATCATTACCTGAAATGGTCATGATGAGCTGTCTAAATAAAATAGGAAGTCAAAAGTTTAATAACTTGTAGAAATGAATGCTTTTAGTCTTATCCTGGAGTTCACAGTTTGAGAATGAGCTCTACTCTTCTAGTTACTTAGACTCTTCAGTTACTTAGTTTTAAATCCTTAGCAAGACCAAGATACCATAATTAGGAAGTTTGAAATATGAGATTAACTACTTGTTTGGTTCTTTGCATTGTCCTTTATTTCATGATTCAGCATTTTAAAAACAAATGCAAAGAGAATTTTAGGGTTGAAAAAAAGTGTTATTAGCGTATTTTTTCCCTTCAGCCTAACTAGTAGAATATTTATGTACAAGTTCAAAAATACTATAACTGAGAAGAGGATCTGTGTGTTTTCGGTTTAGACAATGGTATATCGGTTTTAAGGCATTTTTTGCAAAACAGGTTTATCAAAATTATTTAGCAGAGATATAGAAAATGTAAATAGATACAGGGGTCTTTTTGTTTTTTGCAGCTGGCTGGTGCAGGGATTGAATGATGCAGGAATTTGAAGGCTCTGTTAGAGCTCATGAAAAATATTTATACTTTTAAACTGGATTTCCTTGATTATGTATTACCTCCTTAATAAGTTATTATCCCAGAATAAAGTAAGCCCTAAAGCTTATTTGCCAGGGCTGTTTTCTAACAAGTCACCAAGTAGTATTAATATTACCATTCTTTTATCTTCACTTCTTTTCAGTTAATTTTGCTAACTGGTATTCATATAATCTGTTATAAAAGTCTGGGACAGGAGCATAAAGCCTAAGCAGGTGCAAACTTAGATGCCCAGTCTTTTGTTAAGAGTATAGGTTTATTATAATTTCTTGCAGAACATTTAGCTATTTTATTAGGACAGATTCTAACCACCTGTGTGATTTTGGAAACATAACCTCTGTGGATGGGCTTCATTCAGTTTCTTTCTAAAATAGGGAGGGAAGGGAATTGGATCTAACCAACCCAACAACATTTAATGAAATTTTTCAAACTCTGATAAAAAAAATTTCAATTTTAAAAATTGAAACGTTAAAATGTTCTAGGAGGTGCTATCATTATCTGCTTTTCTACATTTGCCCTGGTAACAAGACTGTGAGTTCCTTGGTAACCAAAACCATGTCTTTTTATCTAGTGCCTGGCATAGCACCAGGCACACAGTATAAGCACAGCCTGTAGTATGAAAGAGTTCACAGCTTCATTAATTCTTATATTTCTCCAGTCCACAATCCTTCATCGCCTGTAAAACACCCCCTCCCAGTTATTTCTGGTAATCTTTAGGTATTTCTAGTGTTCAGGAACGTGCCTCTTTGGATGCCACTTTGTGCATTCATTGTGTCTGAGCAGTTGCTGCCATCACTGGTGCTCTGGCATGCCATTGCTGGGAACATTCGACCCCATGGGAGTGTTTTCCTAATAGATCCCATAAAGCTTCAGACTTATGGATGCCAAAATGACCATGTGTACTTCGAGCTTTACAAAACCCCTAATGAAAGTATTTTCTCAATTTGCTGTAAATCTCCTTTAGAGGTCAGGAAAGCACTACAAAACCCAGGTATCATTTGCTCTTTTCTGTCTCCAGTGCACAAACTTCTGTCATCTCCTTGCCAAAAAATAAAGTCCTTATATGGATCAGCTCATGAAAATAAAAACCCTGGATGGGGTAAATTAGTCATGATACTAATGACAAATGACTACTTCGTGTTTTTTGAACTAGATAATGATTTCAGTATTCGTTTACTGTTATTTTCCCTTCTCCCATCATCAGAACCTCCTGCCAACCTCTGCATTTTTGTTCATCCCACCATTATTCACTTAACTGCACAGGCCCAGAACATTGGCATCATCTTTTTTACCCTCAGCCTCTCCTCTCATGTTCATTCAGTATTCAAGTTCTGTAAATTCTTCTTTCCTATCATTAGATTCTGTTCCTCCATTTCCATTAATTTAAAAATAAAAATTATTTTAGGTATATAGGAACCATGATCATATGCTTAAAATTAAAATGGTAGGGAAGGGCATGAGTAAAAAGTCCCCTCCCACACCTGCCCTCCAGCCACCCAGTTCTTCTGAGAGGCAGCCAATGTTACCAATTCCTTTTGTATCTTTTCGTTCTGTGCATATACATACACATGATGTCTTTTGGGGACAAACTCATTTTAGCTAGGCCAATGAAACTAATGTATAAAAGTGGAATAACAACTAATTTAATAAATACAGAATGGACTAGATTCTGTTTCAGATAGGTCAGGTACATGAGAATCAAATTATAATTTTTTAACAGTTTGAACATGGAATTAGAACAAGAGAAATTAATTATATAGTCTAAAATTTGAGTGGTATTTACCTTCATAATAGGTATATATACCCAACATCAAGACCAAGTCTGATATTTGGGTAACAGCAGTGGACATTTTTTCCAGGTTAGTACTAGCAGGGGAGTTTTGCAGGGCTGGAAGGAAGCCCTTATGTATCAAAAATTTGCATATTGCAGCTTCTTCTGCAGTCTTTCCCCTTAGTTAATATCTCTTCCCTTCTTTAGTCACTCAGCCAAAAACTTTAGTGTTATCTTTGACTCCTTTTTTTCTTGCAGTCCACATATAGTTCATTAGCAAATCCTTTATGGTCTTAAAAATGGTCTTTAAAATAAACCCAGAATTTGATTATTTCTTACTACACACTTATTCCAACCACTCTGGAAGATGTCACTATGATCTCTCACGTAGATAATTACGACAGCCTTCTCTCTTGTCTCCCTGCTTTTGCTTTACTCCTTCCCAGCCCTCCCCACAGCAGTCTTCAACAAAGCACCCACAGTGATCTGATTAAAATGTAGGTCAGAACATGTCACTCCTCTGTTCAAAACCCTCCAGTGGCTTCCCATCTTCAGAATAAAATTTCTTACTCTGACAAGTCCCTACATGTTCTGGGATTTTACCTCTTTACCATTTACTTGTGACTTCATTTCCTGTCTGTCTTTTTCCTGCTTCTCTCGGTTCCAGACACACATTCTCACCTAAGGGTCTTTGCATTTGCTCTTTTCCCTGGAGTTCTCTTCCTTCTATATCCCTCACTTCAGATATTTAACCAGAAATCATCTCCTCAGTGAAGCCTTCTTTGGTTACCCTATCCAGTTCCAAATCCTAACATATTTTATCCCCTTACCTTGCCTTATTTTTACTCCTCAGCATTTATCACTAGCTAGTATACCCTGTATTTCAGTTGTTTAATCTTATCTATTCTCTCTCTACCCATTGGAATGTAAGTTCCATGAGAACAGTGCACTAGTGAATCACCATTGTCTAAAACATAGTGGGCCTTCAGATATTTGTTGAATGAGTGAATGAATGAATCTGGCCTTGATAGCATCTGTCTTGATTTCCTGGTTACCTCTCATAGGGCAGTCTGATTTTCAGGTTTTGTGAAACTGTATTGAGGACACCAGTACTTCTATATTACTGACAGATTAATTTTTATTAATGGAGCTTTCTTCTTAGAAAGCTTCAGCAAGTCTATGTTACCTACACCCTACAGAATAAAACCAGAGTAGATATTAGCCTAACTATTGTCATCTGATTCAATTTATTTTCCTCTACCCTTCTCTTTTAGCTCCAAATAAATCCTCTTTGTATCAACCTGATCTGCTTACAAGAGGATGTTTTCCCCCCACCTTTTTTGTTCTTTCTATTCCTTCACTTGTAATGCTGTCCATCTGTCCCCATCCCCCTGCAGTACCTATAGTGTTTTGCAGAGCACAGCTTGATCCTATCTTTCTTTTCCTTGTAGTTGTCTTTCACCAACCCAATCCATATCCTTCTTCTTCCTAAGTTCTATGCCACATACTATCTGTACTACTGATTTGGTAGTTTTGCTGCTTTGAATTGTAGTTATTTTTAAATGGTTAACACATTCTTACTGGGGGCTATTATTTGTATAAATCGTTTTGCTAACAGTGAAAGTATACAAAGATTGGAAAGCGAAGGTGCTTATTGTATGTTTGTCCTATGTTATTTATATCCACTATGATGATTTGCACTTTATCTTAGCTTAAGGTAGTGGCTGTCAACCTTGGCAGCACATTAGAATCACTTGAAGAAGCTTTTTAAAATCCTCATTCCCAAACCCAACCCCAGATTATTACATCAGAATCTCTGCAGGTAGAACCCAGGCATCAGTATATTTAAATCTCCCCAGATAACTCTAATATATAGCCAAGGTTCATAACCACAGGTTTAAGGCAAAAGGAAATTTGTTGGCTTCTTTCGCTATTCTTTTTGTCCTTATCTTTAGTACCCACCTCAGTGTCTGGGACCAAATGAATTGTTTTTTATTTTGTTTAGAGTGAAAGAACACAAAGATCTGAACTTTTAAAGAAGATACTTTACTCAAAATTTAATAACACCTAGGCTTTTGCTTAGGAAAAAAATTAAGTATCTGCTGTGTCTACGTCCATCTCATGTTGGTTACCTCACTGGAATCTTAAAACAGTCTAGATATGAGCAGGTATTATAATCACATATGAATAAATTAAGACCCAAGCAATTAAGTAATAAAGCTGGCTTGTGAAACCAGGTCTGCCTCTCAGTGATTTTGAAGAAACATAAAATTGGTAAAAAGATATACCTTTAAGATAGAATGCCATAACATTTGAGATATGCACAGATCTTAAAGGCAAATCCTTCTTGTTTCCCACTGCTTCTGTTTCCATCCAGCATTGGCTCTCACTATAGAACTCTACCCTTTTGAACTTTGCATCTGCATCATGGCTCACTAGACTGGCACCTGAACCTCAAGGTGTTTGATGTGGAATTTTCCCTAATTTCTTAACCTAGTTCTGACAGTTTCCAAAACCATACTCATTGTATATGGTAGTGGGTATTTTAACACATTTAAGCTCCTAAGCAACAAGTTGCTTATGTGATCTTTTCATTCATTTTCACCTTTTTTTCTTACTCATTGGAGCATTTTATTTTTTTTACTTCCCTAGTTTTTTTGTTTGTTTGTTTGTTTGTTTTACTTCCCTAGCTCTTGATCTATTTATTTAGCCAGATCTGCTAATTAAACCAAATAGGGTCCATTCCCTCCTTCCATATACATATCAATGCTATTTTGCATTTAGGGTAAGACTTAACTTTTTTTTTTAATCTTCACTGAGATTGAGCCAATACTTTAAAAAAATTTTTTCTAATAGTTGATGACTAAAGCTTACCACTTACTTTGAACTTCTAAATGAACACTTAAGATGAATACTTGGTAATCTTTTTTATCAACATTCTGGATCTTTTATATTAAGAGAATCCAGAATAAGAACTAATGATTTCCTTCTAACTTGGTGCATAGAGAAGTTGTAAATTAAAAGGGAGTGGGGTAGAAGAAAAAGATTCTGGTTAAGATGGTGGAATAGATGGTCCCTAGTGTCACTCTCCCACAAATCAACCAATTTACAACTATTAAAAAGCAACAACAGCCAAGCTGGGGCTGCTAGAGCTCAGGGGAAGAGGAGGAGAGACCTACAGAGCGCACGAAGGGAGGAGAAGCCATGATGAGAGAAAGAAAGGATCGCTCCCACCATCTCAAGTCCTGGCTGCTTCAAGGCTGTGGAGCTGGTGAGCACATGGAGCAAGAGCTGGCAAAAGCTGCAGCTGTGCCCTACCTATGAAGTTGCTTGGAGGCGGCAGGGGAGAAGATGGCCTGGGCGGCCCCCAGGCCAGCAAGACCACTAACAGGGTTCCCACAGACCCACATAGGAGCTAGGGGCCACAGACAACTGAAAAAGGGAGCTACTCAGAGGCTGGTGAGTCATTGCAAGGGACTGGCACATGGCCCATCCCATGAGAAGTGTTTGGAGTATGAGCGGTGAGGGAGGCAGGACCAGCGGGGGAACATTGGGGCACAGCAGGGACAGCTGATCTGTCCTCCAGCCAGCACAGGCCCACTCAAAGGAGACTGGTCAGGAATATAGAACTGCAGCCAGTTTGCTGAAAAGACTCAGGCCCAGAACAGAGTTTCTACACAACGCAGGGTACCAGACTTCACAGGACCTGGAAGTGCTTACAAAGTCAACTGAAAAAAAAACCTGAGCTGCACAAAAAGCCTTCCCCAGGGAATCAGCAGCAAAGCGGCAGTTTAGCTTGACTATAGGGCTCAAGTACTGGTCCCCACAGGAGATTTTGGAAGTAACCAAATGACAACAAATTAGTTCCAGTGCAGAGTTTAAATAGTGGGAACAGCAAATAATCCAACGCAGAACTGAAAGAAAAAACAAAATACCCACAGATCAGACACAAAGTTTGACATTAACTAGTAAAAGTTGAACTCCACCAAAGAATACCTATAAAACCTTGGAAGGACCAGAAGCCCCTTGGGCTCCCAAGCCAAGGAGTGGGGAGGGCCGGGGCCTCAGCCACGTCCCCCCATGACCACACCCAGCCCAGTGACAACCACCGAGCTGCTGCTGGAAGCCCCCCTGGTCTCCCTGCCAGAATGAGGGGGAGTACCAGGGGCCTCAACAAAGACCCCTCTCCTTACTCCTCCCATTCTGTTTCCGTCTCTCTTCCCCTTGCTGTTCCCCCACAACTGCTCTGTAACATCTTAGGATGTAAAAAAAAATAATAATAATAATAATAATAAATAAACACATTTTTAAAAAATAAAAGGGAATGCTTGGAGGCTGGCCTATTAGCTCAGTTGGTTAGAGTGCGGAGCTGAAAAGGTAATGGTTGGGAGAAAGAACTAGAAAATAGTCAGGAGCTGTTATTTGGTTCATTCTTGTGTGTGGTAAATTTTACACTTAATTATGTCATTTTTATATGCTACTATACTAAATGGTATAAAATACAGTGAAGACCCCTGTTAAAGAAAAAATTATTCTGATACTTGTTAAGATGGCAAGGAAGACTATTCAAGACTATGAAGAACTTGATCAGATATCGAAGATGATCAGATATTGGAGGTGATCAGATATCACGGTGGGTGATTCTTGCTAAATTGGGATAGGGAGGCCAAAGATCGGGGGTACAGGGAAAGGTCAAGGCCTAGTCAAGAAGAGAGCTTAGAGAAGCCTGACTAAAATTTCATCAAGGAGAGAGCCTTTGCCACTCCACATGTGTGTTATGTAATTACTTCAGTAAATCTTCAAGTGTTTAAGACACTATAAAGCCTCAGAATGCACATAGAAATAAAATTTTAGATATATGAGAATACTTCAGAAAGTTCAAGGAAAGATTGATATTATCTTTTCATTCTATTTTTCCATGAACTTTTTGAAGTACCCTCATACATCATTTATTTTGATTTATCATTACAAGTACAACCTAAGGCTTAAGAAGCATAAAGATATGTCTTAAATTAGGATCAACATTATAAAAAATAGATGGTAAGACTACCAAATAATTTGCTTTACATTTACTCTTTCAAAATCCATTTTAATTAGTTATTAGAAATCATTTTCTCTGTTAGTAACAATTATAAGTTTTGTCAGGTATAGACAAGTAGGTAGGGAAAACAGGCAAGTTTGTTTTGTTCAAAGTAGAGCAATTTTGTTTTTAAAAATTCTACCAACTTTGGGTGGCTTGTTCAATTGGTTAGAGTACAGTGTTATAACACCAGTGTCAAGGGTTCAGATCCCCATACTAGCCAGCGACCAGAAATTTTTTTAAAATGAAAAAAATCTACCAACTCTAGAGGATAATTGCTTTTTATTATTTTAAGGGGAAGTTGGAACAAAGATATTTGGAAAAGCTTTTTTGGTCCTTAAAAATCTGCCATTGTTAATAGTTATCAGTGAAGATTATAATGGTGGTAATGATGGAGAATATAAGATGATTAGGACCCAAAGAATTTCTGGAAAAGAGGAATTATTTTCTCAGTAATCTGAAGGGTTTGCTCAGTTTAATAATTTAAAGCACCAGTTATCTTGCTGTGGCCGGTTAAGAAAACAATAGCTGACATTTCATTAAGTCTCTCCTATTATAAGTATTCTGCTAAAGACTTGACGTATATAATCTCATTTACTCTTCACAGCAGTTCTTAAGGAATAGGTACTATCCTGCCTTAGAAAGAGGATGTGATTCAAACAGATTTTAAAAGATTGAAATTCAGAACCGGTCTGATCAGCTCCAGAGTATGTATCTTTCTATTTTGCCATAGTACTTCATAATAATCTTAAAAACACCACTTCCTCTGTGTCATTTTATTCAAAAGGGGTTTTGTAAACATTTACTAATTGCCTACTATGTGCCGTTTAATTTGCTAGACCTGTATAGTATAGAAAAAGAAAGCAAGGCAGTTTGCCCCCCAAAAAACTTGAGTCTTGGGGGGGCAGAATGGTATCTATAAAACTAATTATTACCAGCAGTTATATTTTTGATGCTATGATAAATATTCACATTAAGTATGGTAGGAGTACAGAGGATTCTTGAGACTAGAAGTACTAGGGACTTCTCCTTAGAAACAGAAGAACCAAACCTTGAAAGATGGGAACCTTAAAAGATTTAGACAGGCAAAGATGGGGGAGAGGGGCAGTTTTCAGGGAAAGTAAAGTCCAAGTGTCAGACAGTCTTTCATTGATTATATTTATAGATTTTTAAGTCCCCCCCCCTTTTTAGGTTAGAAACAAAATAGAACATATTTCATGATATTAGAATTATTGGAATATTTAAATATCTGATGTGGTGCAGATGACATCAAGATCCAGAATTTGAACCCTGTGCTGTCCAGCTGCCAAAACAAAAGAAAAAAACTAAATAACAAATAAATATATGAAGGAGTGGAATTGTGTTAAAACTTGAATTACTCTTTCTTTAAAATATTCATGGAGTTATACCCTTTACTGCAGATACCATCTCATGAATGCCATATATAGTGAAACTATTACTTTATGAAATAGGGACAATTTTTAAAGCCTTTTTTTTTCTTTTAAAGCAGCAGTTCAATTTTTGTTCAACTAACACATCCACATCAGTGTTGGGAGATACCTGCTTTCTCCTTTATTTCCCCACCCTAACCTTGAGAATGATTGATTAAATCACAGTTGTTGAAAGTGTCAGCCTTATAACACGAAAGTCACAGGTTTGGATCACTGTACTGGCCAGCCACCAAAAAGAAAAAAAAAGTCAACCCTCATTTGTATTGCAGCAAAAAATATTTTTGCAATCACTAACTGCTTAGCCATTTCTCTTTCCCTTTTTATTCTACTAAATCTCATCTTAGTTTCAACCCAATTTTGAAGCTGGATGATTAAGTTTTGACTTTTAAACTTATTATTTTATCTGTCTCTCCCATCTTTGTGACAACTGCAGCTTTCACAAGCAAAGCTTTGACTCAATTCCTACTTTAAGAAAAAAATTCTAAAAAGACAAAGCCAAATCCATGTGACATACCAAAGATAATCCTCCAGAATTTTATTTCCTACTAATACTGTGTGGTGTAGTTGAATGTCTATATTCTAATTCCAGCCCCACATCTTTATTAACATGTGAACTTGTACAAGACAATACTTATACTCCCTGAACCTATTTCTCCATTTATAAATGGGGATAATTGTCCCTGGTTACTTTAACAAGCTATTTTAAGGATCAAAAGAGAAAAGGGTTATGAAAGAGTTTTATAAATAATAAAATCGTATTCATTTACATTCCTACAGCAGTGAGTGAACATAACAAGTTTTTAATTCTGTGCTAGAGGTTGGCAAACTGTGACCCATGGGCCAAATACAGTACACTGCCTGTCTTTATAGAGTCTACAAGCTAACGTTTTTTGAATGGTTGAAAACAAAATAAAAAGAATAATATTTCATGAATTGTGAAAATGAAATACAAATTTCAGTGTCCAAAATAAATTTTTCTTGGAACACAGTCTTGCTCATTTGATTACAATTGGGACAGAAACCACATGGCCCACAAAGCCCTGAAATATTTACTATCTGCTCTTTACATTAGCAGTTTACCAACTCCTGTTCTATGCTCTTAGAATTCTTTTAGGGGTGTTGTACAGTAAACACATAAGTATATGTTTAGTGGTGGCAAATTTCCTGAAGAAAAATAAAGCAGGTAATGGAGCTGGAATTTTGAAGGGTGGGGAGAGTGCAGCAGCTAATTTAGACCAATGATTTATATATGGGAGTCAGGGAACGGTACTAGACCTGAATGAAGATGGGAGTGAACCATCTGATAGAGGAGCAATTCTGGCAGCAGAATAAAAAATGCAGTAGCCCTGAGGTGGGAGGATACCTGTAGGGCTAGGACCTCTAAGTGGTGGGAGATGGAGTATTAGGGAAGGGGAGCCAAATTGTGAGGGGTCTTGTTGGCCATGAAGCAGATTGTAGATTTTATAATAAATATATGTTTATCATTTTATGTCTACTACTACCTTAAGGTGTTTTTATGGTATTGTGTTCAAATAGGGATAAATCAACTGAACACTTCAAAGACTGTCACATGTTTATCTAATACCAAGTAAGCCACCATTTTAGTAGTTCTTAAGAAATAACATGGGATTCCTTGCCATGACAATGTGTTTTGGGATCCCATGTTGGCATCTAATAATGACTACATTCTTTTTAACCACTCATTGAATATTTCACCTTTGCCATTGCATATATCTTCAAATCTCCCACTTTCATTTAAAAACTGGGAGCTGTTTTGGTTTCTCTAATAGACATTTTTCCTCTTCTTGATATTCTCAGATGCACTGAGATCACTTAAGTTTTTTCAGCATTTAAACGTGAATACTGCTTGATGTTCCTTCTTCACTGACTTTTGTGCACTTTGGGGATTTTTCTTTAGAAAATGGAAGTGAGCTTTTCATTTGCTTTTCTCTTTCAATATAATCCCCTCATTTAGGGCCGGCCTGTGGCTCACTCGGGAGAGTGTGGTGCTGATAACACCAAGGCCGCGGGTTCGGATCCCATATATGGATGGCCGGTTAGCTCACTGGGTGAGCGTGGTGCTGACAACACCAAGTCAAGGGTTAAGATCCCCTTACCGGTCATCTTTTAAAAAAAATAAAAATAAAAATAATCCCCTCATTTAACCAATTAATCAACCTATATTTTCAAGCATAAGGCACTGTGCAAATGTGAAGTGAGTAAGGCAGAGCTGCTGGTCAGGGAGTAACTTTAAAAAGCCTTCCTTATTGCCTTTAGCATTGTGACAACCTAACGGCACTTAGTCCTTTAGCTTCCTTGACCTGGTTCTTTCAATTTTGAAGTTACTCAGTAGCCTTTATCTATATGTCCCCTTTCATCTTTTAAAAATTAATTTAAGGAATAAAGGATATAGTCTTGTTAAAATTTAGTAGGTATACATATGTGTAAATATATGTGTTACGTTAAATGTGTTAACATAAATTAGTATTTTGCTCTTTTAAAAAAAAACTTTATTTCCCTAAACAAAGAATTTGGGTGAAAAGTAGCCTTCATTTTTTACACTGTGCAAATGTTTTTAATGTCTGCATTCAGTTTGTTATGACCTGTTGTCTTAATTTGAACATATTGTTTCCTCTACCTAGAATGCCTTCCTGTCTTATCTATTCATCCTCCAACCCAGCTCAAACATCACTGCCTTTGAAGACTACCTTCCTTCCTTATGTACCTATATAGAGTTGCATCTTCCTCTGTGCCCCTCTCTGCATTTAATACCTGCTGTTCTTTGAATTATACCAATTCCATCAGATTTTGTAACTTTTACAATTATATATTCAAACATTATATGTATGTAAAATATGGCTGTGGCTTTATTCCTTTTAGGGAAGCTGCTTTTTTGGTAGTGTATAAATATGTATATATTTATTTTTGGACTACACATGCTTTGAAATGACCAAGGGGAGTTTCACAATTATGTGAGAATTGTGGGAAATGCACCTTGGCAGAAAGTGGGATAGCCACAGATTTGCCACAAGTAGACTAAAAGAATAAGTTTGTTATTCAGATAGCTTTTCTGATTTCTTAAATAAGTGATTGACAACAACAGTTGACAAATACAGAAATATGATCAAGAGTACGTGCAAGGAAAATATACACAGTTGGAAATCCATATTGTAACTATTAAGTCCTATGTAGTACAATTTTCATGAGTTGAGCAGCATTTCTTACCACCTGATTAGAATCCCTCTTTATTTTTTTGCTTAGTCAACATGAGTCTTAGGGAGGGTTTCCTCTTCATCTCCACCAGTTTTCATTCCAGAAAAATAATACAGTATCTGTAATTACCCTGTCATGGCAAGGTTCTCAAACTTTATATACATAAGAATATTCTAAGGTGTGTGTTTGTGTTGTATATTCCTGATGCCTGTTTCCTGGTAGTCCACATACCATATTTTGTCTTCCAAGTCTTAAAAAAATCATGTAGGATTTATAGCTAAAAGAAATTTTGTACATCTTCTAATCTAACTCTCTTGGGAGTTGTGTTATAGTGAGGAAACTCAGAGCCAAAAAAGGTTAATAATGATTCCAGAATGGACCAACAGAAACAATTATTAGAACTCAAGATTTCCATTCTACTTTGCTCCATCAATCAGTAGGCCTTTCTTAACTGAAAAGTTTGACCATGGAGCAGCTTTTCTTCTATTCTTTACTAAGAGCAAACTTAGTAAGATCATTCATATAAACCCAAGGATACTAAAGTTGTAAAGTATTTCTGTCTTTTCTAATTCTCTTCTCAGTCCCAGCTTTATTTTGAAAACTTCAGAGTCTTTTTTTGCCGTTTATGAATGGATTGAATTTGATGGAGTCATCAATATATATCATGTTCCTCTTTGCCCCACTTCAGTGAGTTGAATCATTTTCATATTCATTATCACATCACATATTAGGGAATTTTCACTATCCTTTCTCTCATAGTATGTTAGAACTATACTTAGAGACCCATTTGAGGTCAATCCTATTTTTTATCATTACTATATCATTATTATGTATAGATATTGCCAAATACCTATATATAGGTATTGCCAAAAGCCAGTTAGGTAGGAGCCATTCTGGAGGAGCTCACATCAATTAAAGGAGCAGGAAAGAAAGGACCCAGAACAATCTTGGAGTAGTTTCTAGCTAGCTGGACCACTTGGCTCCTCACTTCACACTTATTTGGGCTGAGCTTCAGACGGAAACAGCATTTGTCCTTAGAATATAGCACTGGGAGTGAACATTGGGACCAGAGAGGCAGGGTAGTACCCCAGGTAGCTTATGCCCTTAGATTCACTCAGAAAATAAACTCCTCACACACTGTGATCAGCAGCAAGAAGTCTATTCTTCCCTTCCCCTACAATCACTAGAGACAAGCTACATACAGGTAAACAGAACAGACAAGCTAAATTAAATTCAAAGAGGAGTGCCAAACATTTGTGGAAAACCAATACCGTGGAAGAGAAGAACCAATTTCAAAAAAACAACAGATCTAAATTCTTAGGTAACAGTCAATAGAACAAGACTTTAAAATAAGTATGGTTAATGTTCTATAGAGATTATAGGGCACACAAAAAAGGAATTACAAAAATATCTTGAAAATTAAACTAAAAGGGCCAGCCCATGGCTCACTGGGAGAGTGTGGTGCTGATAACACCAAGGCCATGGGTTTGGATCCCTATATAGGGATGGCCGGTTAGCTCAATTGGGAGAGCATGGTGCTGACAACACCAAGTCAAGGGTTAAGATCCCCTTACTGGTCATCTTTAAAAAATAAATAAATAAACAGTAAAATGGGCACAGCTGAAGAGCACATGAGTGAACTGGAAAATAGAGCTGAGAAATTCTCCCCAAAGCATGAAATGACAAAAAAGATAAAATATGGGAGGAAAAAAATGAGATATGCAGGTTGTATCTAATGGATGCTAACATTTTAGCAATGGGAGATTCAGAAAGGGAGAATGGCAGTAGGGGGCAGAAGAAGGAGGTTGGATGGATAACTGAAGAAATATTTTCCATAGCATTTCTTAAGACCTCTAGTACAGTGTTGAATAGTATGTAGAGGTAGTAGGAGTCATCTTTGTTTTGCTTTTAAAATTAGTGACACTGCTTCTGTTTCATTATTGAGGTTGCCGTAGAATTTTGGTACATAACCCTTTATCAAGTTAAAGAAGTTTATTCTATTCCTACCAAAAACTAGTAGTTTTGTTGTTTTATGATATTGAAATAAGTGATTAATTTTTTCATTTTTTCCAGCGTTAGTTGAGATGATCACATAATTTTGCTCTTTAATTTGTAAATTACATTAATTTGTTAGCATCAAATCATCCTTTCATTGTAATAAACACTATTTGATATTAGTATACTACTTAATTTGCCAATTTTTTATTCAGTTTTGCTTAAATGTTCTTCAGTAAGGTAGGATCATAGCTTTCTTTTTGTGAATGTAGTACATTTTGAACAAAAACTGATTATTCATCTTTTTAGGGAAAAATTCAAAATGATCAAAATAGCACATATATTCTAAAATCAGAATATACTTGTATTGATAGTGACAGCTTCAGGGTGTTTTATGGGGAAAAAAAAATCCGAAGGCTTTTAAACAGTAAAGGTTTAAACAGGAAACTTTTGAGCTGGCCAGTTAGATTAGTTTGTTAGAACATGGTGTTGACAACACCAAGGTCCAGGGTTTGGTCCCTGTACCAGCTAGCAAAAAAATAAATAAAAAATAAACAGGAAATTGTATTTTAAGAGGTGATAAAAATATTGTAATCTGTTAATTCCTTCTTCTCTCATATGTTACTCTTCATAGTTCTTTTACTGTCAATTTTGTTTTTCTTTAGGTACACATAGCTGCTAAATTCATCACTCATGCACCCCCAGGGGAATTTAATGAAGTATTCAATGGTGAGTAGAGATTAGTATTTATTTTAAGCCCTTCTTAATTACTGTCATTTATTGAGTAGCTTGCTGTCTCTTTTAATCTTATAATTTGTTATAGCTATAGCTAAGGAAATCAAAATTTAAAATGCTTAAAATAACTTGTCCAAGGTCACCTGGCTAGTCAGTGTCAAAGCAAGAGTTCAAACCCAGGTCTAAGTCAAAAGCAAACTCCTAACTCATAAATTAGTATGCCTGTCTTATGTAAGAAAGATTTAAGGTAGTTCATTATTATAAATTATAGCTTAAATTTCTTCAGTGCTTTCACTCAGGAGGTCCCATAGTCTCAGACACTTTTCTAAGGCCAGTGGGGCTGAACTGACTATCTGAGAAGCTTGTTAATATACAGATTCAGCTTTATCATCCCCTTAAGATTCTCATTCATTTGATCTGGGGTGGAATCAAGTAATCTGTGTTTTATCAAGGTCTTTACCAGGTGATTCTGAATCACAGCCAGTTTGGGAACCACTATTCAAATACATTTATAACCTTCCATACTATTTGTTTGCTGCCTTAATACAACTTAAAAGCTGAAAAATGTAGATGGGGCATTTTGAACTTCATGATGAAGTCAATCATTACAATCCCATTTTAAGTTCCTAAATTAACTCATTTTAAAGATTCCTTAAGTAAAATTATAATCTTTGTGCATCTTGGGTCAGTTTAGCAAACATTTATTTTGAAATTCTAGTTTTACATTAGAAGGTTAGGTATTTCAGAGGAACTGTGTGATATTCATCTGTATCTGGCTCAGAACCCCGTACATGATAGAACAATCAATAATCTCCATTGGTAAAATTAATGATGCAGAGAAAAAGTAACCAGGAGAAACATAAAAACATTTACTACAAGGATAGACAATAGAAGTAAAACAAGGTATTTTTTATAAAATTATTTGTGGATTTTGAGCACTGACACAAGGGAAACAAATGCAGCCTTTCTTTCTCTAGTCTTTCTTCCATGCTCACCAAATACAAATTTTCAATAACTTCTGAGCTTTTAGAAAATTCTTCTTAAACTTGAACTTTCGCTCACATTAGTTCTTGACTTAACAAAATTACTGTCCTTTGTAGTTAGAAGTCCCTTGTTTTATTTCTGACAACTGAATGTATTTTGTAGCATTATCATGAGAATAGTTGATACCAAATCATTAGATTAGGAATCGGCAGGCTCCTCTGGGCATGCGGGCCTGTTTTTGTTAGCCCACATTAGCTACCAATAGGCCTTTCTTTCAGAAGCTCTGAGAGTCAATGGCCTTTGTTTTTTGTTTTTTTTTTTTAAAGATGACCGGTAAGGGGATCTCAACCCTTGACTTGGTGTTGTCAGCACCACGCTCAGCCAGTGAGCAAACCGGCCATCCCTATATAGGATCCGAACCCGTGGCCTTGGTGTTATCAGCACCGCACTCTACCGAGTGAGCCACGGGCCGGCCCGAGTCAATGGCCTTTGGCTTGTAATTAGCCTCCCCTCTTGAAGTTTATGTTTGGTAGTTTTTTAGTAACAAAGGCCACCCTAGGACCGGCCCGTAGCTCACCTGGGAGAGTGTGGTGTTGATGACACCAAGGCCACGGGTTCGGATCCCTATACAGGGATGGCCAGTTAGCTCACTTGGGAGAACGTGGTGCTGACAACACCAAGTCAAGGGTTAAGATCCCCTTACCGGTCATCTTTAAAAAAAAAAAAAAAAAAAAAAAAAGCCCACCCTCTCCAAAAAAGAAAAGTGACTAGACTGTTTGACACACAGCTTTTTAAAAAAATTGTGGACCCCCCACATTAGATTCTCCAAAGAAAAATGTGTTTAGGAATTTCACTACCACTGCCTGAAGTTGTGCTCAGCTTTCTTGATCTGATGTTGTAGAAGAACTTTCCTAATCTAAGCTCATTTTAAAGGATTTATTTAGATACAAAATTAATAGTCTTAACTCTAGCCTTCTGTAAACCATGTTTTTCATTTGCTGTGAAATTCCTTGAGAATTTATTGTTGAATGATAGCATTCATTCAGTTGTGTATGCTATCATTCAACAATAAATTATCCATGATCATAAGTATCTGTTTATTTGCATTTTTAGAATTTCTTCACATATAGTACACCTGAAGATTAATCTTGCAAAGCCTGAATTTTTTTTTTTTCAAAGATGACCGGTAAGGAGATCTTAACCCTTGACTTGGTGTTGTCAGCACCACGCTCTCCCAAGTGAGCTAACCAGCCATCCCTATATAGGGATCCGAACCCGTGGCCTTGATGTTATCAGCACCACAGTCTCCCAAGTGAGCCACGGGCCAGCCCTACAAAGCCTGAATTTTAAAAATCTAATCTAGAAAACTGCTACAATTTCTTAAATTTGTCCTCTACTGAACATTTTAACATTTTTTCCTCCTCAGATGTCCGGCTACTACTTAATAATGACAATCTCCTCAGGGAAGGTGCAGCACAGTAAGTATCTTTTAAAATTCACTTACAATGTCATTCTAACATAGGATAATCTATGCTGTGCTAGTAAACTAGTACCCTGAAAACTAATACTTAGTTTTAGTATTAGTTTCTAAAATTAAATAATTTTAGTATTAGTTACTAATAATACTAGTTTTTAAAGTACTTCAAGATAAAACAGTTGATTTTAGCAGTTTCATAGTTTTCTTCTTGGAGAAAACATGTTCTCTCCCTATACCTGCCAGCCGCCAGAAAAAAAAAGTTTCCCCAAAATGTTTACTTCCTCAAAGCTTATTATACTATATGAATTTATTTATTTCTGTTTTTGCCCAGATTTCCCCATTAAAGCAGAGTTTAATGTTAGCTTTTAGGTGTGTTGTTTTTTTGTTTTTTTTTTATATAGTTCTTCTAGTTCATGTTGAATTTTTTTAAACTGCTAGTTATAGAAAGATTAAGCTGCTATTGAGGAATGATAATGTTTCTCAAATTACCAAAGAATAGCAGATATCCATAAAACACCTTAATAGCCAGAATTAACCGTAGGATGAAAGCTTTATTATTCTACCTAGTCATCAACTCCTTATCACTGTGAGGCTGATTAATCTTTCTAAAATACTGTTTTCATTTTGTCCTTGCCCTCAAAAACATTATAATGGTGTTGGGGTTTTTTGTTTGTCTTCTAGAATCAAATCTAAATGCTGTCTAGGTTTCAAGGTCCCCTGTTATCTGGCTTTATAGCTACCCTCCTCTACTCTTCAACACAAAGTTCTTGATTTCAGTTTCTATGTACCCAACTGACACAGAGTTCCTTTGTATAGAGGAAACCAGAATTGGATAATGGCTGGGAAGGGGTGAGGTCAGGAGACAAGACAAGGACATTTTGATGCAGAACAGCAAATAATTATTATAAAGTCATTTGGTATGATAGAAAATTGGTTTGAATTTTAGCTATAGAAAACTATTTTAAGAGCTACTGTGGGGGAAACAATCATCTTCTGCACTGTTCATGCTGCTGTTTTGGAACTCATTTGGGGACTAGATTCTGCAAACCTGGAATTGGCATTGCATCACTGTAATTGTCATCATGAGTGATACTGTAATTATACATTGATTCAGGAAAACTAGGCATGCATTAAAGACATGCTCTAATGCTGGTTTCTCTTAGATTCATAGAGTCTGCCATAGAAAAGGACATTCATGATTTACTAGTTTAACCCCTCTCCACCCTCTACACTTTCATTGAAAGAATCTCATCTACATCTCTCAACAGATGGTTATCCAAACTAAATACTTCTAATAGTAAGGAATTCAATAGCTCACAAGGCAACTTCAATTTGTCTGCCATATTGGTCTTAGTTTTATCCTTGAGAGCTACCCGAAATAAACCTACTCTGTACTTCTTTACATAAGGTAGATTTTCCATGGGAATGAGGAGTTCACTTTTATTTCTATAATGAAGTACTTCAGTTCTTTCGCCATAGTCCTCCTAGTAAGCACTCAGTAAATGTTGTTTCAGTAATCAACATCATCATCATCATATTGCCTTCTGTATAAAATTAAGGAGGCCTGAAGGACCTGGGATTTACCCTTTCCTGGATTTCCACCCATGCTTCTGACCACCAGAACCATTCCTTGATGATTCCCAGCATTTCTGGAATAAGGAAGATGTTTTAGGTCACGTTAAAGAGTGAAGTTTATTCTGAGAGAGACAGGACATTATTAGTGTTTTGAGCAGAGAATGACATGATGCAGCACATTTTAGAATAATCACTGGCTGTTTTGTAAGGGGGGCAAAAGCTGAAGTAAAATGAGTACTTATAAGACTATTAGAGTAGTTCAGAGATAGATGGTAATGGTCGGACTAGAGTGGTAACAGCTGGGATTGTGGGAAGGAGTCAGATTATGAATATACATTTAAGAAGAGCCTAAAAGATTTACTGATAGATTGGATGTGAAGTGTGAAAGAAGAGTCAAGGATGACCTCAAGTTTTTGGCTTGAGCAGCTGATAGAATGGAGATACCATCTACTTCAGATTAAATGTAGGCAAATTTTGGTGTTGGTGTTTGAAATCTAAAGTCTTAGGACATATACTGGAAGGGAATATTTATTTACTCCCTACTGCTGAAACATTTTTTAAAAAATTAATATTTAATCTACTTTCCATAAACATTTAATTTATTATTTAAAAACTACTACATAGAGATGTGGTGTTTCAAGGACTCACTTTACTACATGGGGATGTGGTGTTTCAAGGAAATTATTCAGTAATAACTTTTTCAGCAAAATGAGAACATTGAAAATTAGCTTTAAATATTTGAAGAAGTTTAAATATTTGTTTATTACTTTGGTTTCCCTTGAAAAGCCTAGGAAAAGTTTAATGTTCTGCTTAAAACTAGTTGTCAAGCAGGTATTTTAGTAGATTAAAATTGGGAATTCTGTAGGAAGACTGATACATTCCAAGAATATGAGTATGTTATGCTGTCTTGTACTACAACTTACTTCCACCTTTCTGTTATACTATCTTTTACTTTAGCTTATTTGTTTGTAAAATGTAGTAGGGAGCCACTGGAAATGCAAAATTCCATTAATCAAGTACTGGACAAATAAACAATAATATTAGGCATGTACTTTGATTATTTATGCATAACTCTTTTGTAAATGACCTCTATCTACTCTGCCCCTTGGGCTCTACTCTGAGACTTGACTCATGCTCAACTCTTATCTCAGGTTCTTCCCATGTCAGATGTCTTCTGACATTTAATTTTGGTTTCTCCTACCCTGTCCTTCTTCAGAGAGCCGAAGATAAAAAAGACATTTCCAAAATAGTGTGTCAGTTGAAGATTCTTTTGAATTTAGGAAAGCTTTTGCCTAGATGATTAAAACTGTTGGCAATTCACACTAACTTAGAATGCTTAAAACTTTGGAATTGTGTAAGTGGAAGCTCTTTTGGAGCTTAGGAGTGGAGAGGAAAAGGTGATTTCAGAGCTTAAGGTCGTACTGAGATCTCTGTGGGGATGAGACCATTCAGAAAGCTGGAAGGCATTATATTAACAGTAAATGTCTTGGGAGAAAGTGAAAAAGCACCAGGTAGTATTTTCACATTCCCTTTCACTATTCTATGAACTACATTTTGTGTTTATTTATGTATAATTCTTTACTCTCCCTTTCCTCCCCTGCTTTTTTTTACTTTTTAAAAAACAGTGCATTTGCCCAGTATAACATGGATCAGTTCACGCCTGTGAAGATAGAAGGATACGAAGATCAGGTAATAATCGCCTGTTAGATAGGCTATGCCTGGCACATAGTAGAGATCCTAGAAGCCAAAGCAGATATCTGAGCCAGGTGCTGAATAAATTCACGTCTTATTTTCATAGTTTTTGTAAATATTTTGCATATTAGGAAATTTTTACTCTCTCTGATAACCCTAGTAGTTTCTTTGACAAGAAAGGAGAACTACTAACAAGAACAGTGAAAATAAAAGGAGTTAAGTCTTAAAGGTTTTCCATCTGTCTTTCCTCCTTGGTAAGAATAACAGGAGACATACTTAATGGGAAAACAGAGGTATTCCTAGTGAAATTTAGACTACTTTAATTTAGACCACTTATTACTTTAGGAATTTCGTGGTTGGGAGATAGTGGTGAGAAAAAACTTTATGTATTTTTTATTTTTTGCACCATATGAATGTATTATCTATTTTAAATGTTAAATATAATGATTCTGAAAAGCTTCATAAAATGTGAAAAAAGAATACCAAAATGTACATATAAGTTGTTATTACAGCTATGTACAGAGTACTGTGTATATCTAGATAACATATTAAGAAACCATGAAATCAAGGGTATTATTAGGATAGGGCAAATTTTGCAGTTTAAAGTTGACTCACCCGTAAATTTCTAAGAATAAAAATGGGTGTTCAGATCCTCATACCAGCCAGCTACAAAAAAAGTGTTGGGGGTGGTACTTTGATGAAAAATGAATATGAAAGAAATCTAAGTAAATGAAAATTCCAGTGCATAGTAGAATTCCAGTACATGTTTATTCATGTTTTGCGAAATGTGACAAGAACTGTCTTTTTTTACAGAGTTACTCATATTTGTAATTATTCTTTGGAAGGTCTTAATCACAGAGCATGGTGACTTGGGTAATAGCAGATTTTTAGATCCAAGAAACAAAATTTCCTTTAAGTTTGATCACTTACGGAAAGAAGCAAGTGACCCCCAGCCAGAGGAAGTAGATGGAGGTCTGAAGTCTTGGAGAGAATCCTGTGACAGTGCTTTAAGAGCCTATGTGAAAGATCATTATTCCAACGGCTTCTGTACTGTTAAGTATCTGCTTGTTTCATTATCAGAGAGTGTTTTATTTCTTACATTTACCTTATCCTTTGGGGGCTTTGACCTGCCAAACATCACTTCTTTCTTAGTTATGGTCTCTCCTCTGCATTTTATTCCCTAAATCATTTTTTTTTTTTTTTTTAAAGATGACCAGTAAGGGGATCTTAACCCTTGACTTGGTGGTGTCAGCACCATGCTCACCCAATGAGCTAACCGGCCATCCCTATATGGGATCCGAACCCGGGGCCTTGGTGTTATCAGCACCGCACTCTCCCGAGTGAGCCACGGGCCGGCCCTTCCCTAAATCATTTTTGAAAGAGGTATAATTAAATGGAAAATTTTATATGGAAAATTCCTTTTTAAAGTTCCAGTGCAAAAAAGTTTTATATCTCATTGTCTTCTATTTCACATTTGTCTTATTTACTCATGAGAAGTTGCCTTATACTCATCGAAAAAAGTTTTAAAAGATCTTTAGCTTAGACATGGGAAAAAATGGTAAATTAAGACTGTTGAGAGAGCTATTGCCCATGTTTATGACTTTAGGATATAGGCGTTTTTACACCAGGCTACTTCCACATAGTTTAGATGTTTTCGTTGGATAATCAAAATTATTTGAATTAGACAATTTTTTAAAAATCAAGACTAATTTAGGGCCGGCTTGTGGCTCACTTGTGAGAGTGTGGTGCTGATAACAACAAGGCCATGGGTTCAGATCCCTAAATAGGGATGGCCGGTTAGCTCACTTGGGAGAGCGTGGTGCTGACAACACCAAGTCAAGGGTTAAGATCCCCTTACCGGTCATCTTTAAAAAAACAAAAAAAGACTAATTTGACTTTCATTTACGATATCTCTTGGCTCTGAAAAATCATAAATTTGGCTCTATCATGATTTCTCCTTTGTAAAATTATGGCATTAAAAATATTGATTAAAATATTTTAAAACTTTTTGTTGCATTTTTAAATTGACAAAAATTGTATATATTTATGATGTTTGGAAATATGTGTATATTGTAGTACAGCTAAATTGAGCTAATCAATATATACTTTACCTCACATAGTTATTTTTTTGTGGTGAAAACAATTAAAATGTGCTCTTGTGGTTTTCAAGTATACAATACATTGTTATTAACTGGAGTATTTTAGATAGGTAATGATGATGAGTTAAATGGCAATATAGAGTATTAGCTAAGAGCACTTACATTGAAGCCTTACTAACTAGTTTGGATCCTAGCCCTGCCACTTAACCAGTTATGTGACCTTAGGTAAATTACTTCACATTTCTGTGCCTCAATTTCTTCATCTGTAAAATGGAAATAATAGTTCTTACCTCATAGAGTTATTTTGAGGATTAAATGAGTTAATAATATGTATAAAGTACTTGGAACAGTGCCTGGCACAATGTAAGCTCTGCATAAATGTTAGATATTATTATTATATGTTTGATTTTTTTTAAATGATGGAGAAAACCCAATATGGTGGGTAAGCACAGAATTCCTTTTTGGAACCTAGTATTGCCAAGGGAGACATGACACATTCACTTTTAGAAATTGACTATTCAGTCCTAAATATACTTTCAACTTATTATTTGTTACCAATTCAGAGTTTGTCACTGCCCATTTTTAATTTGGAGAGCTCCAACACCAGATAACCCTAGTATGACCTTTTTTCATTTCTTTTAACTATCAATGAGCTACAAAAAAATCATAGAATTGTTCTAATGGTGTCTACTGTACACAAGTGTCCGATATCCTCAGCTGTCCTGTTTAGTCGTCCGTAATTTCATCTCACTATTCCCTATCACATTTTTTATACAGTGTGTTCCAAACATTTCCTGTTGTCCTCAGACAGGCATCTAATATCCCACATTTTATTAGAATTGAGCTGACATGAAATCTTTTTACTTCTCTTTTTTCCACATTCAGAAATCTTCTCTTTCTTCCATTGTACTTGAATCTGAGGAAGAAGGGTCCTTATTCTTGATTTCTTACTGTCTATGTCTTCAAAATGTCGTCTTGTGACTTTGTTTTCTCTTCTGATACATTTCTCTAGAAATAGTCTTATTTCTCCTGTCCTTAAGTGGAAAAAAACTTTCCCTCAGTAATAATAATTTCTGTAAGTTATTTCTTTCTTCATCCCCTCTTTCCACCTCACACTTTCTCCCTCTTCTCCACTTTCTCCATTCCTTCATCTTTCTGCTTCACCACCAAACCAACAAGCATTCTTCCCCTACTAGTGACATTTCCTCATTTACCCACCCACTTCTGAACTCTTTGATTTTTTTTTAGTCCCCATTTTACAGAAACTTCTCTCTGAGGTTACTGATGGTTTCTGAATTACCAGATTCAGTGTCCTTTTCTTGGTCCTTGACTTTTGTATGGCATTTCACACTGAGGCCAGTGAACTACTTGTAGAAATTATCTTTTGCTTAGGCTCCTATGTCAGCACCTTGTAATTATTCTTACTCCATCTATACTCATTTCATTTCTTCTCCCCTGCCTTTATAAATGTAGGCATTCCCCGAAGCTGTATTTCTCTTGAAAGTTCATAGTTCATCTAATGTACGGAAAGTAACACAGACTTTGGTATCACAAAAACAATGGGTTTGAATTGTATCTTCACCACTTACTTTCTCAGTGACCTTAGACAAGAAGCTCTGTGAATTTCAGCTTTATCATCTGTAGGTGATAACAGTGTGTTTCAGCAGATGTAATAGAGCAAAAGGAAAATATATGTAAAAACACATTTTGTGGACTATAAAACACTATAAGTTTTTTGGTTTTTTTTTTTTTTTTTTTTTGCTTTCTCTTGGTGATCACATTTCCATTCACCTTTCCCATACTAAGGAACAGTTGGTGTTTCTAACTAATAGCTAGACATCTTTCCATCTGGATTTCCCAATTTGTTAATGATCTTTCTAGTCATCCAAATGTGCAAGAACTTTGGCTCCTTCTTTCCTTTGCCTTTCATTTGCAATATATTGCTAGACTTTTGATTGTACTTCTGCATTTTATATGTGACACGTCTTTTCCATTTCCATTGATACCACCCTAGTTTATAGCCTAGATTAATACTGGGGCTTTCTAACCCACTTCCAGCTTTTCTTCCATTTTGCCCTGTACACCAAAAATAATTATTCTCCCAAAATAATAGTTCTGGTCATGTTGTTTTGCTGTCTCTGCATTGCCTGTAGAATAAAGTCTAAACATCTTACCTTTCGTCTGCTACTAAATGACCTAAATCTACTATCTGGTTTTGTCTCCCACTAGAACACTTTACACACACTCTCTAACCTGATAGAACTAATTGCCATTCACTGAACAAGTCCTCGATTTCACTTAACAAGTCCTGCCTGAGCTGTTACTATCTTTATTTTTAGTCTCTGCTAATCAGAATTCATCTGTCTTGTAAGACCCAGCCTAAGTGTTGTACTCTAAAACAAGAACAGTATTTCCCTCTGTATTCATTATACCTGCTAGAACCTAACATGTTCTGCTTTGTGTTTCTGGCCCATGAATTCTATTGTGTCATAAACTTGTTCTGTCTGATTCTTTGTCTCCCCCAAGGATTTGGTACATTGCTTTTGTACAGTGTTGTCATTTAAATTAAATATGTTTTTGGAGTCTAACTTTTTTTTTTTCCAACAATAGGTTTATGCTAAAACTATAGATGGGCAACAGACTATTATTGCATGTATTGAAAGCCACCAGTTTCAGCCTAAAAACTTCTGGTAAGAAACAGATATTCTCTTCTGTTTGCATCTAATTTATATAGGAAAGAAACCAGCTGTTCAGACTTAGTTTTTGTTCCAACTATATTGGAATAAATTATTTGATTTAGAGATTTCAGTTTGCCACCTATAATGAGGAATTTAAATATTATTTAAATTTCTTCTAAGATTTTATAATCATATCTTTTTTTAAAATACTCTTGTATTGAATGAGAACAAGTGATTAATAAAATGCCTAGGTGAAAGTCTGAGTTTTACTTGGGCTAGGATTACTAATATTTGAGCTAATTGCATGACTCAGCAGCCTATTTATCTGTTTTTGGAAGAGCCTCCCCTGAACAGAATAGGCATGTTTTTCTACTTCAAAGGGAAAAATGGAAGTCAAAATAACTTAGAAAAGGTTTTTATGGTCAGGGCACTTAGATTCAAAATTATATTTGAAAAGTCAGAGCCTTGGATTTGTCAAACTGGAAATGACGGGTTTTTTCCCCCTCTTTCTCAATTTTTCTGCCTCAGTGGCACATCACTTCTTTCTTGTGCTTACTGCTAATTCTGCAGCATTGTGTGTATTTTAATAGGAATGGTCGTTGGAGATCAGAATGGAAGTTCACCATCACACCACCTACAGCCCAGGTGGTTGGAGTCCTTAAGATTCAGGTGAGATTCCAACATGTTTATAGACTGTGGCTAAAATTTAACATCTTTAAAACAAACATGCAAGTTGGTATTTTGTTCTGGTGTTAGAAATAAGGACCAGCTATATGTAGATGCAAAGGGAGATTGATGGCAGTGAATAGAAGCCTTTTTCCTGGGGAGGTAGTTAAATAGAGAGAACACTATTCTAGGTTGATTAAGAATAGTCGTGTGGAGAGTACTGCTTGCTTATTTTTTTTCTTCCGAAGATAACATAAGATCTTTCCAGGAATTATCAAACAGCAATTTTAGGAAGGAATAAAATAAAAAAATGTTAAGATGTTGCAGTACCACAGATGTGTACAATCAATTATGTTTCAATAAAAAATAAAGTGCAAAAAAATTTTTTTGTCAAAAATAAACCAGCATTTTATGTGTACAAATTCAAAAAGAAAAAAGTTACTATATAGTATCTAGGATATATCTTAGTTCTGAAGAAAGCTATATCAGTGAGGGGTTTTGTTGTTGGTTTTTTGATAGAAAGTTTTAAAATAAATAAAACTAAATTGAATTAAACTAAATTAAGCAGAGGGAAATAGAATTGCCTAGTGTCATCATGTTATGGAATATAAATAGCTAAGCAAAGCAGATTTCTAATACTGGTATCTGTTAATTCATTTGATGCCTGCCTGGATTGAATTCTAATATTCTAGCAGAGGTTTGACTTTGTAAATTCAGGGTGATTTAAGCCTGACTGACTCTAAGGTCAGATTAAACAGTTACAGATAAGTGAGAAGATCAGTTCCTAATTGTACCTATATTGTATTAAGTCTTGCTTTACTAATAGTTAGCAACAGATGTCTTTTTTAATGGTATAATTTAATCAAAAGCATATATAGAGATGCTTTCTGCACCCACTCTTTTTATATATATCTTCAGCTTCCTGCTACAAGCAGCTCCTGGCCATAGGAGCATGTCCAACTCAGGTGAGACAGGCTGGAAGTGTTGAGTTCACAGCTCTGGGAGCAGCCCTCAGTGATATGTAAGAGTTGATAGATGAATATGCCATCATTCTCACCCTTCAGTTGAGACAACTCTGAAGCATGTTCTGTTTGGTCTTCCATTGCTCAGTGCCCACAGTTGTAACCTTCCCATTAACATACCTGTAAAGCTTCCTTCTCACCGGCCAGCTGCCAAAAATAAATTAATTAATTAATAATTAATTATTTTTAAAAAGCTTCCTTCCCTTCTGTGTCTCACTTCCTCAGTCCCCTACTTCCTGAGATTTCCTGAGATTACCTCCCTCAAAGCTACTTTCTCTCAAATCTTTATCTTTGGGTTTGCTTCTGGCAGAGCCCAACATAAGACAGCATATTATTCTGTGTCTGTTAACCAAATCAATTAGTAGCCTAGTACTCTAGACCTCTTATAACTATAGCATCAGCATTAACTTGGCAGCTTACTATAAATTTTTGTAAGTAAATTTATTTTTATTCTAGATGGAAATATTTATTTGTATTTTAGCTTTGCCAGTGCAAACCTATAAAGTAAAAACACATCACAAAGGGTGATAAATTCTGATAGGACTTTTAAAACAGGGACCAGTGCACAGATGCTCATTTATTCCTTTGTAAGCACAGATTATCTGATCACACTTTAGGAGAAGGCTTACTTCATTTACATATATTTTAAAAATCAAAGAGTGAGAATTATTTGGAAAAATCAGTAAGATATTTAGCCTTTTAGGCTGTTCTATAGGCAAAAGGATAGTTCTGGGAAGGCAACAATTTCTGAGGATGTATGTCAATAACAGTCACGTTGAAATTTGTATTAGTTAACAGAACCATTTTCATGTTAGCAGATGAGACCTAGAAAAGGTTTTGTTTTGGAATGGATAGAGTTTAAGCTTAATTTCTATGATGATATCATTAGTTTATTAGGTAATAAAATTGTATTTGTAGAATTTTCAATTGAGCTCACAAACAGTGGGGCTTATGGCCTTACCCTATATTCTTATTCATATCCTCCTATTTCTTAAGAAACATGACGGAAATTCAAAATAATTGCATAGTCTTTATTCTTGGACAAAAAAGAATGTACCCTGCATAACTCCTTTCTTCAGATGGGTTCTGAGAAATACACGTATTTATTGTTTCTCCAGCCAGATCTCCAATTTTTTTTTTTGATATCCTACATCCCGTTTGTACTCATTTCCCTACCCAGTGTTCTTTTTGGCCCCTGAACTTCTAATTTTTTAGTTGAAAAATGATCAGTCAAACAAAACTAGTGTTGCGGGCCGGCTAGTTAGCTCAGTTGGTTAGAGCATGGCCTTGTGACACCAAGGTCAAGGGTTCTGTTCTCTGTACCAGCCAGCGGCTAGACGAAGGAAAAAAAAAATTATTGTTAGAGTGTTATCTGCTTGTATTTGAATATCCTTGAGTGTCCTTCTCTATTGGGATTTTAGCATTTTTATGTTATTATTTAGCCAGGTTTGTTTTTGGCAGCTGGCTGGTATGGGAATCCAAACCCTTGACTTTGGTGTTGTAACACCGTGCTCTAACCAACTGAGCTAGCTGGCCTGCCCTAGGCCAGTCTTTTTTGCCCATATCTTTGCTGTTCTGATTTTCACATTTAAGTATTACAAGCACTTATCATCTCCTTGCTTTTCCAGTGCATTCTTAAATTGTCTTTTCCTCTTTAACCTCTTTTTAGAAAGCCAAAAGGTGAAATTTCAGGGTTGGGAGTGGGTATGGAAATTCTCGCTTCTCTTGCCCGTCTGGACAGAGCCAGCCATTTGTTCCCACTAAAGACACCTATTTTTTAGGGCCGGCCCGTGGCTCACTTGGGAGAGCGTGGTGCTGACAACACCAAGTCAGGGGTTAATATCCCCTTACCAGTCATCTTTAAAAAAAAAATGAAAAAGAAAATCTATTTTTGTCCCTTTAACAAGGATATGTAGTGGGTTCATGTTGCCCAGGGAAGTTCTTTTATTGCGAATAGGATCAAGATTTCTGACTAGATGAAGCTTGGCTGTTATTTATCTGTCCCCTTCTAATGATATCCCAAAAGAGTAAGCCCCTAGTGAGACACTTTATTTCTACCCCACATTGATGGATTTTTAATTTTTTGACAAAGCGTATAGCATTGGGAGGTATTGTGCATGTTGGATAAGGTTTTAACTCTAGAATTTAACCTAATTCAAATCCTAACCTCCTCTTACTAGGTATGTGAACATGGGTAAGTGATTAAACTGCCTCAAGCCTCAGTTCCTTCAGCTATAAAATATGGTTAATAGTAGTTCGTATTGCACAGAGTTCTTGTAACAGTTAAAATGAGGCGGTAGAAGTAATAAGTAAAGTGTTTTATGTAGTACCTATAATGCACAGTAAGAACTTAATAAATAATAGCTGTAGTAGCGAAGCTACTGCTTTTCTCTTCTCCGCTTCTGCTTTTTCTCTAAAAGTGTTCTTTTCTGTTCAAATATCTTCTGGTAGTATAGACTAGATGTCTTAGTCTATTTAGGCTGCTATAACAAAATACCTTAGATTGGTAATTTAAAAACAGCAGAAATTTATTGATCACACTTCTGGAGGCTAAGAAGTCTAAGATCAAGGTGCCAGCAGATTTGGTGTCTGGTGAAGGCCTGTTCTTGTGCCTTCTTGCTGCATCTTCACATGGCAGAAGGGGTGAACGCTGTGGCCTCATATGATGGAAAGAGGGCAAGCGTGCTCACTTTTTTTTTTTTTTTTTTTTTTGTCTTTGTCGTGACCGGCACTCAGCCAGTGAGTGCACCGGCCAGTCCTATATAGGATCCGAACCCGCGGCGGGAGCGTCGCTGCGCTCCCAGCGCCGCACTCTCCCAAGTGCGCCACGGGCTCGGCCCAAGCGTGCTCACTTGAGCCGAAGGGCACTAATCCCATTCATGAGAATGGTGCTCTCATGACGTAATCACTTCCCAACGGCCCCACCTCTTAATACTATCACATTGGGTATTAGATTCCAACATAAGAATTTTGGAAGGACACCAGCATTCAGACCATAGCACTAGATGAAGGAAATGGCATTACTTGGGCTACTGTTCTAGCATTATGCCCCCGGTTTTAGCTCTCCATTTTATTTTTTTCATAACACAAGTGTAATCTTTCTAAAACATTTCCTCTCCCTGAGTTCCCATCACCTATAATAGGATAAAGTCTGAATTCTTAATGTGGTTTATAAGGTACTTTGCTCTTCAGTGTCTTCAACTTTATTACAGTGTCTCCTGCCACACTCCCTTTCACACATATTCAAATGCAAGTTCTTTGTTCTTTCCTAAATTAAGCCAGTTGTACCCCATTCTCTTATACTTTTTTTATCCCCTTGTAGATACCCTTCTCTATTTTGTCCACTTAAATGACAATTACTGTTTTCAAGACCCTGTTCAGATGCACTTAGTAAAAGGATATCCTTATCCTATTCTATGTGGCCAGTTTGTAGGCATGTTAAATTAAGGTGACTGAACCTGTCTTGCAAGTGACCAAAACTTCCTGAGCCTTACACATTGTCACTGATTTCTTAGTCTGTCCCTTGGGTACTCCTCCTTCTTGCTAACTGTTTTCATAATTGTAGCACTTCACTTTACCTTACCTCTTCAGAACTGCTTTTATCTTACTTATTTTTGTTGTCTAATTTACCAGTAAAATATTTCTTTTCAGTCCTGTTTTTAACCCTCAATTAAGCTTTTCCTGCACTTGGTCAGATCTCTTACCAATATTGATGATAATATATATGGAGAGGTATCAGGTATTAGGATCCATTAAAACTCCTTGGTTTTAGGGCCGGCCCGTAGCTCACTTGGGAAAGTGTGGTGCTGATAACACCAAGGCCATGGGTTCGGATCCCTATATAGGGATAGCTGGTTAGCTCACTGGGTGAGCATAGTGCTGACAACACCAAGTCAAGGGTTAAGATCCCCTTACCAGTCATCTTTAAAAAAAAAAAAAAAAACCTTGGTTTTCACAGTGAAAAACTAATGTTTAAATGATTTTATTTTAATTATTTTAATACTGTCAGGAGTGGGGTTTTGGGGCTGGATGGTTAGCTCAGTTGGTTAGAGCACAGCCTTATAACACCAAGGTCATGGGTTCTGATCCCTGTACTGGCCAACTGCCAAAAAAAAAAAAAAAAAAAAAGAGTGGGGTCTTATGCATCTTTGTATTCATAATGCCTACCACAGTGCCTGGAAGGTAATAAGCACATAATAAATGTTTGCTGAGCTTAAATAATAATCCGTTTTCCCTTCTAAGGAAAGAGAGAATTCTTAAGCTTTAGTGTTCTGTGAATTTTAATTGTGAATTACTATTGGTTATATCAATTATCTGTTCAGAGTTGGTAAAGATGGCTTACCAACTTAAGGATGGCTTGAAGCATGGAATTGTGCTCTAAGCAGTTGGTTTCTATATGAACGTTACACAAACTTGCTCAAACATTGTTTCACCACAGGTTCATTATTATGAAGATGGCAATGTTCAGTTGGTTAGTCATAAAGATGTACAAGATTCAATCACTGTTTCGGTGAGTATGGAATATTTAATGTTTGTCTCATTTGTGCCTTGTTTTTCTTTAAAAAAAAATTAGTTTTGAGCCTGTATGCTGATTCTGCCAATATAAATTCCTTTTGCTTTCAATGCTTTGATTTTGGCATCTACTTTCAATTAGTATCTCTTCCTACCAACCAGCTGTAATAGTTTACAGTCTTTGACAAATAGTGATTATGGCTTCAGAGAAACTTCCTTTTTCTTGCTCTTCTTCTTTCTTTCTTTTTTTTTTTTTTTAATTTTATTTTATTTATTTATTTATTTATTTATTTATTTATTTATTTATTTTATTTTGTCGATATACATTGTGGCTGATTATTGCTCCCCATCACCAAAACCTCCCTCCCTTCTCCCTCTCTTCCTCTTTCTCAATTGTGAGATTTGTTCAAGGACAGCAATACCTTCTATCAATAAATACCAGAAGCAAGGAAAGTTTGCCAAACTAAATCCTATAGGGCTGAATTCATATCATTAAAGAAACAACATTTTTAGAAGTATTAAAAGTATTGTGTTCTGTACTATGTTCTGTACCTTGAAAGAAGGGACATAATTTGTTCTTGCATTCTTTCTTTCATAGTCTCTTTATTTCTTTATAGTCTTAGAAGTTATTGAATACCCACAAAGAGCTTTTGTTTATATGTTATATCAATGTTTACCTTATTAAAAATTAAAACTAATTGTTAGAAATATTTATTTGTTAATTAAAAATAATGATAATAAAGCCATTAGTTAACTATTTAAATAACGTTTTTCTGAAAAATAACTATTTTCCACACCAAAAAAAATTTAGAAGAATGGCATTAATTTACATCTTCACTAATTGTGTAATGTGTGGCTTACTAAAAGACAGCTGGATTCTCATATCCACTTCATACATTCCGTTAGCCTACAAAATGAAGTCATTGCATGTCGTGTAGCTTCTATGAAACTGCATTTTACACACATAAGAGTGAGAGTGAAGATAGCAGATAACTTTGTTTTCGTGTTATTATGAAAATAGAAGATAGTTTTGAGTTCTTCACTGTCTGTGTTGGGACTGCACTCTAGGGATTAAAATTAACGTTTTCCCTTTAACTTTGTTGTGCTTTTTTTTCAGTATGTCATGACATCTCACTATGATTTTCATTTGCATCACCGCGAAATGGCTAACATCTTTTCATGTGCTTAGTTGCCATCCTGTATCTCCTCTTTGGTGAAATGCCTGTTCCCGGTCTTTAGTCATCAGATTTTCTATGCTGTCTTTCTTTCCTTCTTCTCCCCTCTGCCCCCCTCCCTCTTTTTTTTTTTTTTTTTTTTTTTTTTTGTCTCTAGACTTATTGCTAAGAAATAATTCTCTTGTACTTCATGGTGAGAGAAAGAGAGATTCATCTCATTTTGTACCTGAATCATGTAATACAAAATGTGATTGGCTGGTTTAACATTGTAAGTGGCAAATAAAGGAGTATATGAGCTTATGAATATGGCTGATATGCCTGGTATTTATTATTCGCATTATTCATTTCATCTTGGGTTTGGTTGTTTTTTGCTTTTTGTTGTTTTTCTTTTCATATCATCTAAAACCAGAAATATTTTCAAGCATCAAGATTTTAAGACATGCTGTTTGGGGCCTACTGTGGTAGAATTGGAAAGAGCATGGGATTTTTTGTCTGATACCTAGATTGGGGTCCCATATTTATCATTCAAAAGCTGTATAGTTTTGGTCGTCACTTAAGGGGTTCTATTTTCTCATCTGCAAAATGAAGATGATTATAATGTATCTACTTAACAGAGTTTTTATGAGGATCAAAGGAAGTAGTGTGCATGGGAACACTTGGTAAGCTAGGAATTGTTATACAAACGTTAGTTAAGATGAACTTACTTTTCAGTATCTTTTTATTCACTGCTTACACATTTTTAAAAAATTCTTATTTACCCCTCTTCCTTCCTCCATTAGAATGAAGTCCAAACTGCCAAGGAGTTTATTAAAATCATAGAGAATGCAGAAAATGAGTATCAGGTAAGAAGATTTGGAAGTAACTTTTCTAGGTCTACTATCTTATTATTTTGCTATTAACATATTTTGTTAGGCCTCTCTGTGTCCTTTAGCATGAAAATATTCTTTAGTACTACTAAACATGGAGACTTTGCAGACCTTGCAACTTGTTGTTCTGCTTACAGTCAGGGTTTTGGGATTGGAAGGGACTGTAGCTCTAGTTTTAGAAATAATACAGGTGAGCTTCTTTACTCACTTTAGAGATTGGAGAATTAGAGCTCTGTAGAAATAGTATGACCTGTCTGTCCTCCTTCATGGGGGACTTTAAACATGCCCTTTGACTACAGAGTCATTTTCCTGTTCACGACCAACCCCATTTCTGTTCAAGCAACTCATCCTCAATTATCTGTTGCAGACAGCAATTAGTGAAAACTATCAAACAATGTCAGACACCACATTCAAGGCCTTGCGCAGGCAGCTTCCAGTTACCCGCACCAAAATCGACTGGAACAAGATACTGAGCTACAAGATTGGCAAAGAAATGCAGAACGCTTAAAGGCTGGATGTAGAATTCTTCAGTATGTGGAAAGAAAAGGATTCAACGTGTGATAATATGATAAATAAGTGATTTATAAACAAGAATGATATTTTGCTAGGGCTTTCAAATTTAAAAGGTTTTCTAGCCTCATGGAATACTGTTGAACCTATAGCGTTGTCTTGATTCTTTTGTGTTCTCTGCCTTGTAATTTTCTGTTATCACCATATCTACTTGTAAATTTTCTTTTTTAATTCCGCTACATTTAATGTTGGAGAGAGAGAGCTATCCTGGAGTCATTTTAATGTTTAGAAAATTTTCCTAGCAATGAAGCTCTGTTACTGATTTAGACAGGTAATATGTTCAGTACTTTTACACCCCTATCCTTCAGAAGTACTTCTGGTACTTCAGTGGTTTTTACTGATCCATCAACAGCTAAAGAGAGGCTATGCTACAAACTATAGCTAAATGGAAGACACATTTATCCTTCTCCCTCCAACTGCTTTGATCATCACTTATAGCCTCTCAGAACTGTAGTTTTCAAAAATTTGGATTGGGACTTTTGAGGTCCTTTTGCGGGAACAAAGGAAGTTTTCTGGGGAACTCTATTATACCCAGCTTCTCGGGGGAACTTGTTTTTAAATCCAAAGACTTGAACCATATTCCCTGCACATGAACGTGCTTGCTTTTTCTTCTCTTCTCTCATTGTCTCCTTCTCATCCAGTACCATTGTAGTTATAGACATCTGCATTTTTAGAAGAGTTTTACCCATTTATGTGTTTTTTACACATTCAAGAACTGCTGATATACTGTGGATGTAGTAGAGTATAAAACTTGAAAACTGCAGATGTTGAAGGAATGATAGGTATCTTGTGCTTTAATACTTCATGGCAGGATTGTACTATAAGCAAATGAATCAAATAACTGCGTAAATCACAAACAAAAACTAAAAATGAACCAAAGTGAAAAGGATAACTTTCAGGCAGTATCTTTCTATTGTAACCTGTTATTTAAGGGAATACTAGTGATTTCTTCTAAATAGGATGTAAAACTTGTTCCAAATTACTCTTCCTCAGTCCTGCCTGCCAAGAACTCAAATGTAACTGTGATACAGCAACCCTTCCCAGGTATATTGGCAGGTATGTGTGATCTCAGAATCCACAGGTGACATAGATATGATATGACAACTGGTAATGGTGGATTCATTTACATTGTTTACACTTCTATGACCAGGCCTTAAGGGAAGGTCAGTTTTTTAAAAAACCAAGTAGTGTCTTCCTACCTATCTCCAAATACATGTTAAAAACAGAAGGGTGTTTGTGCTTCGGCTTTGTTTTTGCTCAGTAATACAGTCAAGCAAGAGTTTGTTTTCAAGTGACCCATTGAGCTATGTAAGCATTTTTGTTTATTTCAAATAAAATATATTTGTATTATTTGTCATTCATACTATCCATCCATACCACACTATCTTCTGTACCAGGTAGTCCAATAGAAATATACCTGTTTTGTTCTAAAATTGTCTGAGTCTCTCCTTTTTGATCCATCTCTTCAGCCTTTGTTCTCAAGGTAAGGTATTCAGCTGTAATCTGATCTTATTTATTGTGAATGTTTACGGTTTCTGAAATTGGTTTCTACCTTCAACTATTATAGACTGTGAATATCCAAAGACTTCCGAAGTATAGCTTTTTGTGTGTGCATGTGAGCACTGTCTGTGTGGATCATACATGCTCTTCGTGCAAAGGCTACCAGTGATTCAAAGGTTTTGTCTGGGGATTTCCGTTAATGTCAGAAAGGAAAATCTAGTTATCTTCTCTATCTGTAATTCAGAAGCAAGGCCCAAGTATGGTTGTAATCACTAGTCAGGAAGTAGAAATGAAAGGATCCTGCACCTTGAACTTGGTAATATTTTACATTGGCTTAACTTGGCTGCTTTTCTTCTCTTTAGCTGGCTTAGCTACAGATGTGTGGGAAAGGCTTTTTGCGCTTCACCCTCTATCCAAGGCCAGTTCAAATTCCTACCTTTTTGAGGGACACTTAGCTGTACTCCATCGTACTTGTAATGCAAATAAATTCAAACATTCTTGCCTTTAACTTATTAACTCTGTCAGCCTAACCCCCAGGCTATCCCACTGATTTCATCAGCCCAGGCTGACTTTTAAAAACTCTTATTTTCACGACTATTTAAAGCCCTTGGTTACTTACATAGTTGGGAGGAAGTTAACTTTCCTTGCCAAGTCCTACAGAGACCCCCTGACTTTTAACCTCCCTCAGCAGAATATATTCAATTTTATCACACACTGCTATAATCAGTCTATGAATTATTAGGGCAAAGGTTTCCCAGTCAGATAGAAAGGAGTGTTTTGTGGGGCCTCACTCATATATTTGAGTTTGAAATGACTGCTGAAGACTTTGTTTCATCTGAGCCTCAGTGGTTATCCTTCCGTTTGTTGCCTAGTTCCAGTGCCTGACCTCTGTTTTATAATCTAGAACTTTGATGCCCATCTAGGTTCATTAGATAATTGGCAAACCTTGGCACATTCTTTCCAAACTCAAAGATGGATTCATATCTTAATGCCAATTTATGAATTTACAATTTTATATAGAACTACCACGTGAACCAAATGTTCTTGACTGCCTTCTAGTTGTTCAGCTACCAACGACGTGGAAAAATCAAAGAAAGGAAGGTTAGTAAATACAGAAAACTGGATGGTCCTGTAGTTTAAGTTTACGTAACTTAAATTCTCCTTTGGATAGCGTATATATAAACATATAGATACAAGCCCTCTGAGGACAGAAACTAATCTCACACCTTTTCAAATCCAAAGTATCAAAAAGCATTCTGTCATGTATAAGGACATACAGTTGATTTTCTTTATTCAGAGTATTTATATTCTGTAAAGTCACTGGGAACACTGAATACTATAACTCATACCTGAATGACGGTTACCTAACGAATTCCTTCTTTTTTTTTTAAGATGACCGGTAAGGGGATCTTAACCCTTGACTTGGTGTTGTCAGCACCACGCTCACCCAGTGAGCAAACCGGCCATCCCTATATGGGATCCGAACCCGTGGCCTTGGTGTTATCAGCACCACACTCTCCCAAGTAAGCCACAGGCCGGCCCACCTAATGAATTTTCTATGTAAAGCATTCTTGTGCTTAGGTAGGTAGCACTTCCTCACTACATTTGGGGAACATTGTTCGCAGTGAAATCACCAGCAAAAAGCACAAACGTGCAAAAAACGTGGCATAGACCACACAAAGCACACATGTTTATAATATGAGGGCTGAAACAAGAAGGCAGAACATCGCTGTGTTTGACCTCAGCTGGGAACATGCACATTGGGCAACTCAAATTTTTCACTACTCTGCATATCCATGAATGAGCACAAAAGCACTGCATGTATTGATTTGGGTGTTACAAATAAATTTTAGGGAGTAGGTGAATTTGCAAATGAGAACCTGTGAATAATGAGTATCAACTGTAAGTGCCACAGTATCTCCTTTGGTATGTGGTAGACCAATTTCAGTATTTCAGTTTAAGGATTGTTTCCAGTTGCCTTAGGGAGTAGAGTATAAGTGGAATACATAATGTTAGAGAACATTTAAATGCTGAATTGTAGAACTCAAGTAACTGGAGTAATGAGAGTTAATAAAATACAAACCTAATGTTATACAAAGTAGTATCTTGGCTAAGTAGTTAGTTACATTGGTTTATTTCAACAACACTATTACCTTTCAGACTACCTTCAGTGCCATTTGGATCCATACTAAAATCAACCTTATTACTTTGAAGTCAGGTTCTTATAAGTGCAGATGGGTTTAAAGGAGGCTTCAAGGAAGTGAGTCCTGAGCTGGATGTAAAAGGGGAAGGAAGACTATTCTAGACATTTAGAACAGGATGCGTAAAAATAACAATGACAACCCCATCCATGTGAAGTAGATTATTCCAGATGAAACTGGTTTAGAGAAGTTTCATTTTAACCAAAGCCACATCGCATAACATTTTTACCCAAGATTTTACTGTACTACAGCTGTTTGTATATAGTTTGAGGACGTCCAGAAGATAGGCCTGACCAGAGAAGTGGGGAGGTTATGTGTTCAGGAATAACCTGGAGTTAGATTTGCTGGTCAGAAAGGAGCCAGACATTTGGTTTGGGTATGGCAGATAGTAGGTTTTTGAGATGGTAAGTAGCAAAGCAATTTTGAGAAGTTCACCCTTTCTATACCCCTGAGTTCTCATCAGGTAAGTGGGGAAGAAAAAAGGTAAAATGTTTGCCTAGTTTCCTAGTTTTTTTCCTCTACTTTGCATAAACTATTTCTAAGACATAACGTTTTCCCCTGCTCTATTATCCCCATCCCTGTAGCTTTGGTTCCCACTGACGCTGCATTTCCTGTTGCTAAAGGCTGTTATTCCTGGCTTTAGTTGGTTGTTGGCCTGAGAGAAGGTACAAGGGTAGCCAGCTGGCCATGACCCGGTTCTTGATATTCCACAGTTCCTTAGATTGTGTGGCCTCCTACGGGTAACTACTTTCGAGAACAATACTAGCTTTGATATATTTGGAACTCTGTTATATTTGATTTTTAAAAAATTTTTATATAACTTATTATCTTTGTCCCATTCTAGTGTGTGTTTTGTTATTCCATTATGGAGGATAAATGGATGCAAAGGCTTATTTCATATTTGTTTTTGTGGTAGCCCTGAGGTAACTCCTTTTAGTTTGTCTAAACAGTCTCTTCTGAAGCACACTGGGTCTTTTACTTCTCTTCCTGGTACTGATGCTGTCGCTATTAACCATGTACTGCCTAACATAACAGTCCCTTGCTCTCAAGAAGCTAATATTTTTATGACTAAGGCCACCCTTACTTATATACTAGTGAAAAATTAATGAGCAATACAGACTGGAGTTGCAATTAAGTGTCCAAGTTTGTGGCTCAAGGGCAGGGATCACCACATAATGAAGCCTGTGTGGCAGAGAAAATGACTGTTCGTCCTGGCAGAGCCCCTTGTCCCTCCCTCCCACACGTACACCACCTTTATCTCAGAGACACTTGGTTCTTTCCCCCAAACTTCTTTGACTCTTATGCCTTCCTCCCTGCGTCTGGAAGCCCGAGAAGGGAAATGGGGGAGGGGGGCGTGCCGCCGGCTTCCGTACTGGTTTCTGTCCCTGGCAGTCTGGGGGAGGTGCTGGATGAGCAGCCCTAGTCCAGCTGCAGCCGACCCAAATCCCAGTCCCTGCCCTTTGCTCTCCCGCTTTTCAATAAGTCTCGAGGCTCGAGGGTGGGCGTAGGAGTAGCCCTCACTGAGGCGCGGAGGTCCTCCTGGGCTGTTCAGGGGGCCCCAGGCGGTAACCAAGTTCTGATACTGGCTAGAAGCCAGGGGAGGGAGCTTGGGGTAAGGGGAGGGCCCTGAGGGAGGGGTCAGACTCCTTAGGAAAGAGTTAATGCGAAGAGGGGGAGGGGATAGGAAGAAGAGGCCGAAGGGGAGGCTCAGGTAGGAGAAGACCAGAGGAGGGAAACCTGGTGGGCAGAAGGGATCTTGCAGAATCAGGGGTCAGAGTTAGGGGGCTTCCCCCGTACTGCACCCTCATCTCAGGACCGCCAACTTACAGCCGCAGCAGCGACTTTCAGTTTCATTTCCACGGACCCTCCTGCCTGGGCCGCAGCCGCCGCCGCGATGCCCAGTAAGTTCAGCTGCCGGCAGCTCCGGGAGACGGGCCAATGCTTCGAGAGTTTCCTGGTCGTTCGGGGACTGGACATGGAGACAGATCGCGAGCGGCTGCGGACCATTTATAACCGCGACTTCAAGATCAGGTACGCGCCGGCCCACTCCCGGCCCGCCAGTCGCGGGCCCAGCTCTCCGCCGCGACCCCTGCGCCGGGGCCACCCTTCCCGCCCCGGGACGCAGAGGAACGCAGCTTCCCCAGCGGCTCAGGCCAGTCCTGGGGCGGCGCAGACCTCCCCTCCCGCGCAGTGCCCACGCCCCGCCGGCGCCGCCCGCATCCCGCCCGTTCTGTCCGGGCCGGGCCCGTGCGCCGATTCCTCGCGGAGAGCCTACCGGGCTGCCAGCTACCCCGGCGGCCGGGAGCGGGGTCCTTTGCCCACGCGCTGCTCGCGGGGGCTGGGGGACAGCGCTCGCGGTGGGGGAGGGGAGTGTCCAGAAGGGGCCCTGGCATCGGGGGAGGACGGGGAGGCTGCCTGCTGGCCTGCGAGCCCTGGCGCGGGCTTTACGGGGACCTCCGCCCCCTTACTGAGGGACTCCTGGCTTGGGGGTCCACTGTCTAGGAGAGCTGAAGAGGCCCAGCATAGGAGGGAGAATCTCAGGGAGCTCTAGATAGAAGAAAAGGGCACAAACTACGGACGTACCAAACCTCCATTAGCACCTGTGGCTTCTCCATGGAGACCCACGGCCAGGGACAGCCTCCTGGAGGCCCCCTTTCACCCTGTGGCTGAAGGCTATTTCGTCTCCTTTTACCACCCAAGTGAAATCAGAGACTTCTGTCAAACCACAGAATTTTGCTTCGAAAACACCTCTATCAACAGGCTACTGCTTTGGGCGGAAAACCAAGAAACAATTTAATTGGGAAAATGTAAAGACTTGTACAAATAAATGCGTGTTAGTGAGAATTTGGGCTTCATATCAGACATCCTGGAAAAGATCAAAAGGCCAGTATGGGAGAGATATGGCTGCTAAAACAGCCAAAGAAGTCTTAGACTGGGTTAATTAGAAGTGTGGTTTGGGGTCGGGAGAAGAGGTAGTGACTCCATATTAACCAGATCATAGCTGGGATATTGTTTTCAGTAATGGGTATCACATTTTGAGACATTGACAGGCTTGAATAACAGCTGAAGAAGAGGCAAAAATGATGAGGACCTATTTCATACCCCCACACTGTGCTAGGCACTATAGGAACTATAAAGGTGAGAAAGACACAGTCCCAGGGGAGCAAGAGGCCATAGTGTGCATACATTTGTACAATATACTACGTACAATACATGGTAAAATAAAAGGAGGATTATAGTAGAGATAGAAGGAAAAATGTTGAAGGAAAGTAAAGAGCAATTATGACACTCGTTAAACCGGTAAAGAACACTTTATTCAAGACTATAGTAACAGGGTTATTGCAGTAGGGAGAGAGACTGAACTCAACTCTAAATACAACAAAGACAGCTGGGGATTTATGAGCAGAATGAGCGGGTCAGTGTTTAAAATTCACAGAGAGGAGACATCAAGAGTGGGGGGATTCTTGATAAACTGACCTAGCAGGATTCTTGTTAAAGGCATACTTACACATCAAAGGTGGGAGATAAAGTTAATCAGATATCAAGAATGATCATATATCCAAGGGTGGGGAGATTCTTACTAAATGGACTTAGCATAATTCTTGCTAAAACTGAGTGAGGCAGGCCTAAGACGGGTGTGTGTGGAGCCAAGGTTAAGACCTAGTCAAGAAGAGAGCTCAGAGGAACCTAACTAAAATTTGGTTCAAGGAGAGTCTTTTGTTAGATCTAAGTCAGATATACAATATGTTTCAGTACTGGGGAAAACTACGTTGGATTGCCTAGAAAACCATGTATACTATATATTATGGTTGAATTTAGGGATTTTCAAAGTAATTTTTCCTGTATGGCTTTGTTTTTTGTGCAAATAAGTTACCGCTCCCCTGTAATTATTATGGAATGTGATGGAGATGGCGGCATGACCTTGGCCTTGAAGGATAGATAAAATTTTAGTACATGGAGGTGGAGGAAAGGCCTCTACGTGGGTTCATAGTCTATCATGAGACCCAGTCAAAGGAACTGAGAAATGTTTGCTTTGAAAAGAGAAAAATTGGAGGGGACAAGGTAGTTATCCTTGAATATTTTAAAGACTATTATGGTAAAGAAGATTATACTTCCATGTCATTCCAGAACACAAAAGTGGGTTCTGTCAACAAGAAATTCTGAGATTTCTATTCAGATTAGAGAGAACTTTCCTATGCATCCTTTAAAGGCAGGCTGGAATGCTGGGAAATCAACCCTCATCTTCACAGTAGGAATTAATTGCTTCTTCCTCTGGGCTCTAAAAGCTCATTCTTCCTTCCTTGGGTAGAGCCTGGTTATAACCAGATGGCACTCTGCCTGTCTTTTCAGAGCTAGTAGTACATGGCTGTCTCCTGCACCAGACTCTCAAACCCTCTACTTTTAATATTTGCATCTGCCCTCAGTTCCCAGCATAGAGCTTTCTATGTAGTAGATGCTCAATAAATGCTTGCAGAATCTAATTAATTAGAAAGGCGAGTAGGCCAACAAGAGAATGGGCTATAGCGAGGGGCGTAGCAAGTCACCCACATCAGGAATTCTAGGGAGATTCCTACACTGGGAGAGATAAGTCCCTACCAACTAGCTTATTTTATGATGTTATGAAATGCTGTGCTCTCAACTCTGGCCTTTTCTCATCTCTCTTTATTCATTTAGCAAATTGTATTTAATAAGGCTCTACTATGTGTCTGTGCCTCCAAAGAGTGTTATCTATCAGGGAGCGGCTAATGTATAGACAAATGCAATACAGTACTACAGGTGCTAGTATGGTGTTTAGATAGCTGGAGCTCAAACCCTGGCTCTGCCACTTAGTGGTTGCATTTGACTTTGAACAACCGTCTAAATTTTCCATTTCTCCAATTGTAAGAGTATGTAAAACAATGCCTTTCTCTCCAGGTTGTGTGAGGCCAAAATGAGCTATTGTAGGCAAAGCCTTTGCACTGTGTAGCTAGCATATTGCACAGGGCTTGTAAGTGGTAGCTCTTGTTATTACAACTATGATTAGGAGTCTGTTGTATGGAGTAAGGACTGGTGTCACGAAAGGTTTCTGAGTGAGCATGATTTCTTGCTTAGGGCTAAAGACACATTCTTTTATTCAACAAATATTGGCGAGTGCCTCCTATGAGCAAAGCAAAAGTGTGAGTTGCTGGAGATACGCAGAAGGAACCTAATGGACTAAGAAAGGAGGCAATAATTAAACAAATAATGATTTAATGACTGTTGTGACGAGTGCTTGTAAGAAAATGTCCACTATGCGCTGAGTGTAATCTAGAGACCTAAACCTAGTCTAGGAGTCAGAAGTACCTGGGAGAAAGAGATAATTTGAGCAGAATCTTGGAGGATTAATGGCAGTTAGCAGATGTAAGGGGCAAGGGGAGGACTTGCCAGGCAGAGGGAGCAGCACCCTCAAAGACTTGGGGTGACCTCGGGACAACCTGGTGACCTGAGGCCAACGGGAGGCAGAGGGTGAATCAGGCAGGATCTTGTGACCATGGAGAGGTATTGTGAGGTTCTTTGTTCGTTTGCTTTTAAATCTTAACAGAGATAGGAAAGCACAGAAGGTTTCAAAGTAGGAAACTGATAAAGTTTTAGAAAGATCATTCTGGCTTCGGGCATGGCAGTGGTTTAGTGATTGGACCTCTATCCACAATAAAAAATACATTTTACTTTGGGGCCTAGTGTACACAACTTTCACAAAACAATACATCTCCTTGAAACAATACATAGCCTGCCTCCCCTCTGATATTTTTTATTCTATTTTATAAAAATCCTGATCTTGACCCACTATTGAGGGTTGCAGCCTACAGTTTGTAAAACATGGAACTAAGCCATTCCCTTTTTTTTTTTTTTGGCAGCTGGCTGGTATGGGAATCCAAACCCTTGACTTTGGTGTTAGAACACCACGCTGTAACCAACTGAACTAAGTGGCCAGCCCAGATGTTACTTTAAGATAACTGGCTCACTCGGGAGAGTGTGGTGCTGATAACACCAAGGCCATGGGTGCAGATCCCTATATAGGGATGGCCGGTTTGCTCACTGGTTGAGCGTGGTGCTGACAACACCAAGTCAAGGGTTAAGATCCCCTTACCGGTCATCTTTTTAAAAAAAAAAAGATAACTTCCAAATCTGATATTATGTTCTGAAGTACCATTCCTCTAGCTTTTGGCCTTTTCTGACCTGGGTCTAGAAAGACTGGTCATTATTCACCAAACAAACAATAGGGGCCAAGGGCAGAGCAATGCACTAGGGATGTCCACAATGGCAGGAAAGTCTGCAGAGAAGCACAGTGATACAACAAGTAGCTGGGAGTGGCTGAAGTATCATTAAGGAGGGGTTGACTAGAGGCCCATTGGTGGGTGAAGATCTGTACTTCAGTTTCTTCTTTAAAACGGGATGATAATATTTACTACCTCAAAGGGTTGTTATGAGGGTTAAATGAGATGATACATGTAGGTATTTAGAACAGCACACAGTAAGTGCTCAATAAATGTTTTCTGTTGTTGACAATGCGATTATTTTGTTTACATTATTGTTCTTACTGTGCAGGATCTGAGTGTGCCATATTAAAGAGTTAGACTTAATCTTGTAGGCTGTGAAGTCATAAACTGGGGGGACATGATCAGATTTGCATTTGATGGTAATCCTGCCAATTTAGGATGGACCAAGGAAGGGGTATGAAGCCAGAGGTAGGGAGAACAGGCAACTGGGCCAAGAAAAATGAGCAAATACTATGTCAAGCAGTTCACAGAAGAAATACAAATTACTAATAAGCAGAAGGAGAGATCCTTGATTATATTAGTGATGAGGGAGATACAAATTTAAATAAGATACTTTGTCAGATTGTAAAAAATTTTAAAGATTAAGAACTTCTGATGTTAGAGTCTGGGGAAGGGGCATTCTGAAACTCTTGTTAATGAAAGCATAAATTTGTTTAGAGGACAATTTGGCAGAACTTATAAAGTTGTGAAGTTCCTTCTCTTTGACCCAGAAGTTCTACTTCAAGGAATTTTTCCCATCGGACTTGCCTAAAAGGGTTTTTCTGTAAAGATGGTTATTGTAACATTTCAAATAGCCAAAAATTGTAAGCAGCTTAACTGTATCACTGGAGAAATAAACACACCAGGATACATTCATACCGTGCTATCCCTGGCAGCCATTCAAAAGAGCAAGGTTGGGCCGACCCCGTGGCGCACTCGGGAGAGTGCGGCGCTGGGAGCGCAGCAGTGCTCCCGCCGCGGGTTCGGATCCTATATAAGGATGGCCGGTGCACTCACTGGCTGAGCGCGGTACGGCCAGTCACAAAAAGACGGAAAAAAAAAAAAAAAGAGCAAGGTTGCTCCATAGAGCATAGTCATGGAACAGCATCCATGGTGGTGAAAAAAGCCTACTGCAGAATAGTATGCACAGCATATATAATCTCATTTTTTGTGAGCTTAAAATATATGTTTATATATGCAAAGAAAAAAGTCAGAAGAAATATACCTCAAACAGCGGGTTTGACGTGTCTCAATTAAGCGGGTAGTTGGGAGTGAGGGAGTAAAGCTTTAATGTTTTGTTAGATACTTGTGTAAATGTTTTTAATATGTTCGGTGGCCACCCTTTCATTTATCTCTTTACTCAAACATACTTACATCACACCTGTTTAAGTTTGCACACTTGGGATTATTATCATATATCCTTTCTACTGTGGACACCTCTCCATATCGGTGCCCCACCTCCATTTACACGTTCTGCAGTAACTCATGATATTGACCAGAGTATTTTTTTGGTCGTTGTTTTATTTTAAAAAAGGATCATATTATGTACATTTTCCACATCCCGATTTTCTTACTTAACTACATCATGGAAATCAAATCAGTCCTAATTATCTGGTATATACCTCTAATGCATTGTTGGGTGTTTTCCCCCCCAACGTTTTACTGTGACAAATTTCAAATGTAAAAGTTGAAATAATTGTACAATGAACACCCCTGTACCCTAACCTAGATTTCTTTTTTTTTTTTACCTAGATTTCTTAATTAGCATTTTACACATATCTGCCCATTGATCCATCCCTCTATCCATCTAGCAAGCCATGTTAATTTTTCTGAGGTATTTCAAAGTGAGTTACAGATTATCATCAGTGCACTTCACCTTTAACACTTAAGCATGATTATCATTAACTAGAATTCAAAATTTGATTTTTCTTTTTTTAGTAAAATTTATTTTATTTTATTTTCAAAAGGGATGACCGGTAAGGGGATCTTAACCCTTGACTTGGTGTTGTCAGCACCACGCTCTACCAAGTGAGCCACGGGCCAGCCCTTAGTAAAATTTATATACAGGGAAGTGGACAAATTTTAAGTATACCATTCTATGTGTTAACAAATGCATGTACCTGTGTGCAAACCCCTATTGACATATAGAACATTACATCACACCCAGAAGGGTCCCTCATGCCCTTTCCTAGTCAGTCCTCACCCTTACCCACCCAGAGGCTACCTGGTTTTTTATGATAGTGCCTGTTCTAGAACTTTATCTAATGGATTAGTGCGCACTCTTTCGTGTAAGGCATCTATCACTCACATAATGTTTCTGAGATTCATCCTCATAGTTGTGTGTATCAGTAGTTCCTTGAGTACTATTTCGTTGTATGAATACAAAACACAGTTTGTGTATCCATTCCCCTGTTTATGGACATTGTTTTCAGTTTGGGGCTATTTTGAATAAAGCTGCTGCAAATATTTTGTACAAGTCATTTTGTGGACATATATTTTCATTTCTCTTGGAGATAACCTAGGAGTGGAGTTACTGGGCCATGTTCAGTTTTACAAGAAATGATCAGACCTTTTCTTAAAATGATTGTACCATTTTACATGCCAACCAACAATGAATGAGAGTTCTGGTTGTTCTGTATCCTTGTCAATGTTTGGTGTTGTCAGCCTTTTAAATTTTAGCCATTTGAGTGTGTGTGATGCATTCTTTTTAATATTTCATGGTATGGGTATTTCAATTTATTCAGCCATGACTCTGTAGGTAGTCATTTGTTTTATTTCCAATTCTTGGCCATTGAATGGCTCTGCAGTAAGCGTCCTTGTACATATGTCTTTATACAAAGGGTCTTCAAAAAGTTCATGGAAAGATTCGTATTGTCTTTTAACACATTTTTCCATGAACTTTTTGAGATACCCCTATACATTGGTACATTTCTTCCCATGGGATACAATCCCAGGAATGGGATTTCTGCATTTTAAAGGATACCTGTATTTTACATGTTCGTAGATGTTCCAGATTGTTTTCCAAGAAGGGTGTAATACTTCACTTTTCTACCAACAGCATATGAGAGTTCACTTTTCCACATATCCATAACAGCAATACATGTTAGAATATTTTTCATTTTTGTCAGTCTGATGGGAATAACATGAGAACATTTTAACTTTAATTTGCATTTCTCTATATTTGGAGTAGTTTTTCATACTCTTGGTTATCTAGATTTGCTCTTTAAATTGAATATTCAGTTATTCTGTTGAATTGTTCACCTTTTCTTGTAGATATTTACTTTGGGGGGGGGGGTTGCTGGCCGGTACAGGGATCCAAATCCTTGACCTTGGTGTTATATATAACACCACACTCTAACCAACTGAGCTAACTGGCTGGTCCTCTTGTCAATTATTTTTAAAAATTGTATATTATAAAAATTAACCCTTTTCTTGTCATCTGCATTACCAGTATTTCTCTGGTATTTGTTTGTTGAATTTGTTTATATTACCTTTTGCAGTAGAAAGTATTTTTTAATAGTCAAAAATGTTTGTTTTTTTCCTTTATAGCTGCAGGTTTCCAGTTTTGGTGAGAAAGTTTCCCCTAGAAATCTAGGTGACTAGGTGTATAATACAAGGATTGGGGCTTTTTTCCAATAAGAATGTAATAAATTTTTGATTTTCAAAGAAAAAAAGTTGTGTGGCTGTCACCTTAGACCGGGGATAGGTGAACGTGGGTTGTGGTAACAGACATGGAGAATAATTTGAGAAATATTTAGGTGATAATATCCACAGCAGAATTGCAAAACTTACAAAGATGAGTTCTGCCTTCCCATGTGCCCATGCAAAAGTTTCCAAAAATAGGAGGTTTGACATTAAGATTTTGATTTTTGTCTTCTCTTAAAAGCCAGAAGATCTGGCCATAGTAGACCTACATTTGCTGTTGGCAATATTTGGCTGGAGATGAGGATGTTGCCCCCTTTAAACAGGGCGTGCACCTGCCAGTTTGTTTGGTCCCCTTTTTCTCCCCAGCACTGAGTTGGGAGCCCAGAGCTACTTTTCATGGAGCCTGCGCTGTTTTCTTATAGTACAGCTGTGAGGGATGTATAGTCAGTTTTACACTAATGACCCCAAAATGGGACTGAACAGGTGTCTGAGAGGTCTGCAAGTATCAAGATACATGTGGAACCTGGCTTCTTTAGGCATTTGAGTTTGTGCCCCAATTCATGGGATTTAGTGACTGAGGGACTAAGGGCCCCTGGTAAAAGTTGCTGATGACTTCCTGGTTTCAGTCCTGGACTCCTCAGCAGTAATAACTGATGTTGAGACTTCTTTTGATTTTCCTCTCTCTCTTGAGGGTTTTCCCTTCCTCCCTGGGTTGGCCTAGTCTTGGCTGTTCTCAGACTACTCACACTCCCTGGGGAGATTCCAAACACTTCCTTGATTGTAACTACTACCTGAGGACTTCCTAATATCAGGCTGTGGACTGGCCTGAGCTCTCAGCTTCTGACTCATGGAGCCAGCTGCCTCTGGACCACAAGAATCTCAAACTGAGTATGTCCAAATCCAAATGTCATGGTCAGTCCCTCGAACCTCCTCCTCCTCCTCCTCCTCCTGTCTTTACCTCCTATCTTAGGGATAGTCCCCTAAGCCAAGCCATTGATTTGGGTATCCTAGACTCCTTCATCTTCCCAGCCTCCATTCCCCATCCTGTCAATCATCAAATTCTGCTAATTTTACATTCCAAATATTATCAGCTCTGGCCCCTCTTCTTTCTGTCTCTATCACTGCCTTTTCAGGCCTTTGTTATCTTTTAACTGGATAATTGCAATGGCCTTCTTCTAACTGGTCTCCCTGCCTACAGTCTTGCCTCCAGCAAATCCATCCTCCAATCCCGATGCCAGAGTGATCTGAAATGCAAATATGATCTTGCCACTCCCCTGCTTAAAACCCACCAGCTGCGGTGGTTCTGTAACCACAGTGTAGCCTCTGACATGGGCTGAAAGTAAGTTGTTACTACTCCTACTACTACTGCTACTATTAGTACTACTGTTACTACTAATACAAATACTAATAATAGTAGCTAACATTCACTGAGCATTTTCTATTATGCCTTCAAATGATTTATTATCTTTTTAAAACAAATTATAGCCAATTCAAAATTTTCTGAACAGTACTGCTCTTGTTTGCTTGGGGTGAAGAAGAGGGGCAGAGTTGCAGGCAGGGGGCACCAGGAAAATGTTCAATAACCATCAATGACCTTATCATAGACCCTAGTGAGTGACCATACTGATTTATCCTTAAGAGTTAAATAGGGGTTGCCATAGTTTTTATGAACAAAGATTTGCTTTCATTTCCTATAAAATACTGAGGGAGGGTGTCAGTTGTCCAGATCTTGAATGTGTCTATGAAGTACGTCACACGTGGGAATATCCTCAGACTCCTGGGTACCAGTAAAGTGGGAAGAAGGACTGCTGGTGTTCAGGGTCAAGTCTAGGCTCTTTGGCCTGGCATGCAAAACTGCATGATCTGGTCCCTGCCCACCTCTGCTGCCTCCTGCCACTCCCTTCCTTGCACTTTTCACTTAGCACAACCAAACTATGTGATACTAATCATTGATCACCCTTACTGAGGTCTCTTATGTGCCAAGCACTGGGCTAAGTGGTTCACTGCAGTGTCAGTATTTCGTGTAAGCCTCACAGCAACCCTGCAAGGTAAGTCTTGCTATACCCGTTTTATAGAGCAGGAAAGCGAGGCTCTGAGAGGTGACGTGACCTAAGCTGACCCAGCTAAAGTGGTCTAGCAGGCAGCCCCCTCTACCTACATGTGTTCTTGCATAACCCCACTTTCACTCACACCTGGCACTCCCTCTTGTGCCTGGGTACTGCCATTCATCCTCAGGACTCGATTCTGACGCTGTCACCTGGGGAAGCCTTCAGGGACTGGACACTGCCCTGTCCCCAGGCTGGTCTCAGTGCCCCTCCTTGGCCAGGTGAGCTGCCCTGGGAACCTTGGTGGCTGCACTCCAGCCCTGTGCTGGAATTTATGTGTTCAATTTGTGTGCTCGAGGCAGGGCCTGGGTATCTTGCGTCTTTGAACCCCCAGCATCTAGCCCAGTGTCTGGCACATAACAGGCCTCTGTAAGTGTTTGTTGAATTGACTAAACTGAATTCCAGGTGCTGAACCTTGAGGTTATTGTCCTTCTGACCAGTTTTCCCTGTCTTCACCTTCTCTAGGCACAAAGCCAGGCTATTTGATCTCTGGAGAGGATCCTTTCCCTTCCTGCACCCTTTGACTTCGGGTGGAAACCGCTGTCTGATCAGCCACCTTGTCCACACACTCTGGACATCTGTACTGTCTCTGATCCCCTCTCTCGGTCCTCACCAACAGGCTGGACCCCCCCACCCCCCATCCACCTCTGAATCAACCTATTTGGCGTCCCCTTAGTCTTAGCTCTTTCTGCTGGGTTGTTTGTAATTTTTTTCTGTCCCAAATAGTTTTACAAAAAAGAAATTCTTTCTTTTTCTCTCTTCCCTCATTCCTTCCAATCAATAGTCCATGATTGAGCTTTTCTCCTCAGAAACGCACGATCCAATGTGCTATTTAAAACAATCATACTTTGCCTTGGGAAGTCCCATTGCCTTCCCTTCAAACATGAAAAATTCCTCCGATCCCCAGCCTGAATCTCTGTCTCCGGGCCCTGTCCTTGCTCTGTAGCAGGGCTGATGTGTCCAGAACAGAGTGACCCTCAGGCTCCCTCCCCCACAAGCCGCCCTGCGTCCCACTGGCCCTGCCTCCCCTCACTTCCCAGTCTCCTCTGCTTCTGGCAGCTTTGGGACCCCCGCCCCCGGCTTCTCCTCCATGCTGTATGGAATGAAGATTGCAAATCTGGCCTACGTCACCAAGACTCGGGTCAGGTTCTTCAGACTCGACCGCTGGGCCGACGTGCGGTTCCCAGAAAAGAGGAGAATGAAGCTGGGGTCAGATATCAGCAAACACCACAAGTCACTGCTAGCCAAGATCTTTTATGACAGGTGTGTGCGTGTGTGTGTGCGTGTGTGTGTGTGTGTGTGTGTGTGTGTGTGTGTGTGTGTGTGTGTGTGTGTGTGTGTAAGGGGGGCTGGGCAGGACATGGGGAAGGGGGCTGTCTGGCTGAAGAAAGACATCATGTTGCCTCAGGTTGGGGTAAGGCCCCCTCCTTCAAGGAATGGGGGAGGGGCAGGGAATTAGTCTGAGAGCAGGGGTGTATTTCCTGAGCACAGCTGGCACTTTGCCAGCCTCCCAAGCCTAAAACTTTCCCCAGGGCAACCTAGGCCCCTCCCACCCCAGCCCCCTTTTTGACTCCCACACTCCCCAGGGCTGAGTATCTTCACGGGAAACATGGGGTGGACGTGGAAGTTCAGGGGCCCCATGAAGCCCGAGATGGACAGCTCCTCATCCGCCTGGATTTGAACCGCAAGGAGGTGCTGACCCTGAGACTTCGGAATGGAGGAACCCAGCCTGTCACCCTCACTCACCTCTTCCCACTCTGCCGGACACCCCAGTTTGCCTTCTACAATGGAGACCAGGAGCTGCCCTGCCCACTGGGCCCCGGTGAGTGGATTTCCAAAAGAAGAGGAGACTCTGGTGGACCGGGGCTTGCAATGGGGAGGCCTGGTGCTTTGGGAAGCATGCTGTTGCTGTCCAGTGGGCTCCTGCCTTGGGGCAGGGCTGTCTGGGGGAGTGTCCAGGGTTAGGATGCTGTTGGCAGGGTCGCCACTCCACCCCCACTCACTTGGCCATCCTCTTCCAGGTGAATGCTATGAGCTCCATGTCCACTGTAAGACCAGCTTTGTGGGCTACTTCCCAGCCACAGTGCTCTGGGAGCTTCTGGGACCTGGAGAGTCAGGTTCAGAAGGAGCTGGCACTTTCTACATTGCCCGCTTCTTGGCTGCCGTCGCCCATAGCCCCCTGGCTGCTCAGCTGAAGCCCACAACTCCCTTCAAGCGGACCCGGATCACTGGAAACCCTGTGGTAACCAATCGGATAGAAGAAGGAGAGAGACCTGATCGGTAACTCTTTCCTCCAACCTAGTTCAGATAGGGAGTAGGGGTGTATTCCAGCCATGACTGTGCTAGCCCTTGGGGAGAACACAAAGCTGGGAGCCAGAGCTCCCTTTCCTAACTGTGGGTTCTTCATTCCTCTGGGTCTTGGAGACCTCTCTGTCTAGGAAGAAAGTGGCAGATGAACAGCAGATATGAGGACTGTGGAAGAACATTTTAAGTGTTTTCACTGTGATGAATTATCAGGCAGCCCATTATAGACATCTCTCTCTTTTTTAATAGCTTTGTTGAGATACTCACATACTTTACAATTCACCCATTTGAAGTGTACAATTCAGTGATTTTTAGTATATTGACAGATGTATGCAACCATCACCACAATCAGTTTTAGAACATTTTATTATCCCCAAAAGAGACCCTTTAGCTATCACCCTCTTATCCGCCCCACCTCCTCACCCCTCAGCCCTAAGCCCACTCCTCCACTTTCTGTCTCAATAGACTTCCCTGTGCTGGACATTTCATATACTTCATATGAATGGAATTATATGATACACGTAGACATCTCTTTGACATAGCTAGATGTTCACAAAATATTGAGTTATAAAAGCAAACTACGTAATAGGACCTTCACAGTTAAACCATTGTGCTGTTTTTGTTAACAATATATACAGTATGTATAACAGATTTACAAAGAAAACATCTGGAGGGCTACATATCAAAAAGTTAACGTTGCTTGTCCCTGGATGGTGAGAATATGGTTTGTTTATTTATTACCTATTACCTGATTTTTTTCTCTAATGAACATGTATTACTTATATAATATTTTTTAAACATTTTCAAGCATCCTGCTTTGCAGAAATGGGAATGGTCCAGCCTTGGAGCAAGCAGCCACATGAGCTGGTGAGCTTCGTGTCCTCGGGCAGAGGCTGCTGACCCCCTTTCAGCAATAGTGTTGTGGAAGGGCTTTGTGCACCCTCCACAGAGGAGCATTCTCAGAGTCTTTGAAGGTAAGGGGTTTCTGTGTTTGTGATCGCTTCTCTTCCCCCACACCTACAGCGCTAAGGGCTATGACCTGGAGCTCAGTATGGCGCTGGGGACATACTACCCACCCCCCCGCCTCAGGCAGCTGCTCCCCATGCTTCTTCAGGGATCAAGTATCTTCACTGCCCCAAAGGAGGTCGCTGAAATCAAGTATGTACTGCCCCTTTGCACTCACACTCTTCCTCGCCCTGAGTCTCCTCCCTGCTGCTTTCTTCATTGCTCTGATACCTGTCTTCAGCCTTCTAGGCTCTGTTCCTTCATCCCTTTCCTGAGCACGCTGAGTGCCAGGCACCATTCAGGGTGAAGTAGTCAAAGCAGGGCCTTGCCCATTCTAGTGGGGGACAGGGAGCATTCATCTTATAGTTTCATGTAGTGATGAGCGCTGTGAAGAATCAAACTAACACTAAACTAAAATTAAGGGGATGGGTTGGTGCTATTTTGCAGAGGGCATTTAGTCCTGGCCTCTTTGAAGATGTGACATTTGAACAGAGAATTACATTTGAATGAGGTGAGGGTATGAGTCATGGGAAGATTTGGAGGGAGAATGTTTTGGCCATAAGATCCACTATGCAAATGCTGAGTCTGGTTTGAGGTGGGGGACAGGAGCATTCGAGGAAGCAAGAGCCAGGCTTCCTTCTTCGAGACCTCTGACCCCCATCCATTTCTCTGCCCTTCTAGTCTCCCCTGATTTTCCTGATGCTTTCATAGTTCCAGAGCTTCGGATGGGAGAGGGTGGATGCTCCTGGGCAAGGAGGATCCACCTGACCTATCCTGTTCCTGCTCCTTCCCCACCACCACCCCCAACCATCACTGCCAGGGCCCAGCTGGAGACAGCCCTTAAGTGGAGGAACTATGAGGTGAAGTTCCGGCTGCTGCTGCACCTGGAAGAGCTACAGATGGAGCATGACATCCGGCACTATGACCTGGAGTCAGTGCCCATGACCTGGGACCCCGTAGATCAGAACCCCAGGCTGCTCACACTGGAGGTCAGGGCTCGGGTCTAGGGTGGGGAGGGTGGGCTCAAGTCAGCCAATCCATGCACTGTGGGCAGAACACTGTTACTGACAGCAGGGCAAAACAAGAGAAGGGTGAAGAATGGAGCCACCCCAGATGGCTCAGCAAGGAGCAGGGAGGCCTTCCTGTGCCCAAAAAGAGCTGTCAATAGGGGCAATGAGAACATCTGAGTTTTAGTCCAGACTTTGGTACCACCAGCTGTGTGACCTTGGGCAAGTCCCTTGCTTTCTGTGAGGCTTAGTTGCTATATCTGAAAAGCACAGAGCTGGACTGGGTAATTCTTAGAACCCTTTCTAGCTCTCAGATTTTTAATGTGTACACAGAAGCCCAGAATTACACGAGAATGGCTTTCTGCACAGAGCACAGATGGGAAGAGAGAGGGTGAGGATGATCAGGGAAGATTACTGCAATAAATAAGTTTTGAACAAGATTTTAAAGGCAGAGTGGAACTGAGCTGGCCAGTGGGGCAGCTGGATGGATGGGAAACTGACTGCCAAGTCCTGGAATCATGCACTAGAGGTTCTACATTCCTAGGCTTGGCATCTCTGTGCAGCTTGGGGAGTTTTATCTCCTTCCTCTTCCCCTGACTCACCCTGTCTGGTGGGAGAGGAAAAAGGGGTACAGGGATAGCATAGCTCCCTGAGTCTTGGGTTTGAAGTCTGGAGCCTCAGTCTTTATCCCCAGTAGGTCTGGAGAGCCTGGGGTTTGGGCCCTCTGATGACCACCCCTGGGATAGAAGCTTACTTGTGTTCACATCCTGTAGGTTCCCGGAGTGACTGAGAGCCGCCCCTCGGTGCTACGGGGTGACCACCTGTTTGCCCTTTTATCCTCTGAGACACACCAGGAGGACCCCATCACCTACAAGGGCTTTGTGCACAAGGTGGAATTAGATCGTGTCAAGCTGAGCTTTTCCATGAGGTGGGTGCTGGGGGAACCCTGAGCTTCTGGAATGGTCTCTGAGGCCAGAAGAAGAGGGCTATTTCTCCCTGAGATGAGTGGGACCCCAGCTTTTCTTCTGGGGGTTCCTCTCCTAGACAGCTTGCATGGAGGTCTTGGAAAGAGGGCGTGGATCAGTGGTAGGTGGAGAAGGTCCTGGCTTTTTATCGCCCGTCCCCTCTAACTGGAGCTCTTCCCCCTCTCTCTTGCTGCCCAAAGCCTCTTGAGCCGCTTTGTGGATGGGCTGACCTTCAAAGTGAACTTTACCTTCAACCGCCAGCCCCTGCGAGTCCAGCACCGTGCCCTGGAGCTGACGGAGCGCTGGCTTCTGTGGCCCATGCTCTTTCCCGTGGCCTCCCGTGGGGTCCCGCTGCTGCCCTCTGATGTGCAGCTCAAGTGAGACTATGGGCAGAGGGGCTGTAGGGTTGCTTGGAATGTGGGTATAGGGGATGAAGTCGGAGGCCTCTGGGACACTGGATGATGTCAAGTTTGTGTTCCCTGACCTCTGCCAGGCTGTATGACAGGAGTCTGGAGTCAAACCCAGAACAGCTGCAGGCCATGAAGCACATTGTTATGGGCACCACCCGTCCAGCCCCCTACATCATCTTTGGGCCTCCAGGCACTGGCAAGACGGTCACATTAGTGGAAGCCATTAAGCAGGTAGGGCCTGAGCACACACCGACTTGGGGCCTGCACTCTGACTCCCCTGACACCAAGCAGTTGTCCCCAGGTTCTTGTTCCCTCCACCTCCCTGAATGTTCCTACTCTGAGCACCCATCAGAAGAGGAGGTAGGGGACAGCTGGTTGGTTAGCTCAGTTGGTTAGACCTCAGCTGGTTATAACTTAGTGTTATAACACCAAGGTCAAGGGTTTGGATACCCGGATCGGCCAGCTGCCAAAACAAAAAAAAAAAAACAAAAGGTGGAGGGGAGGTAGGGAGTTAGGGTCAGTGTGGCTGTTGTGCAGTTTGGGCACCACACAGCTCAGAGTCAGCATCCACATTCCAGTCGTCATAGACTTGTATATTTACTGCAGCAGTTGTCCAGCATCAGAGTGCTATTTGGACTAGCAGCCTGGGGAGCAGAACTTGCCTTTTATGTTACTATCTAACATATCCCTTAGCTATGGGAGGTAAACGCCACTTTGCCCCAGCCTGAGTCACCACCGAGTCTCAGGAAGCTGATTGCCACAATATGTTAATCTGCATCTCAGGTGGTGAAGCACTTGCCCAAAGCCCACATCCTGGCCTGCGCTCCATCCAACTCAGGGGCTGATCTTCTCTGTCAGAGGCTCCGGGTCCACCTGCCCAGCTCCATCTACCGCCTCCTGGCCCCCAGCAGGGATATCCGCATGGTGCCTGAGGACATCAAGGTATCTAGGGAAGTGCAGAGGGCCAGGGGATGGCAGACGTCAGGGAGGCTCTCAGGGCAGACACTGGGGCCGGGAAACTAGGAGACCTGGATTCTGATACTTGCTGTGTAACACTGGGTGGACCAAGACGGGCCCCTCTCTGGTCCTCAGTTTCCTTGTCTGTAAAATGAGAGAAGTGTATAAAGTTGTTTGGGGGGTCCAGAGCCAGAGTGAGGGTGAGAATGGATGGAGCCAAGCCGATTGCTCCTGTTCCTTCACAATCCACAGCCCTGCTGTAACTGGGATGCAAAGAAGGGGGAGTACATGTTTCCCGCCAAGAAGAAGCTGCAGGAATATCGTGTCTTAATTACCACCCTCATCACTGCCAGCAGGTGGGGAGTGTGTATGTGTGTGTCTCTTAATCGTAAGCGTAAGTAAAGGGGTAGCAGGCTGGGGAGATGGGGAAGAAAGGTTCCTGGGGGGCGAGGGGAGGGTCCAGCTTGGGTGAGCATTTAGGTTTGACAGTTAGGTTCCTGGGTGTGACCCCTACCTGGCCTGACACCTCCCAGGTTGGTCTCGGCCCAGTTTCCCATCGATCACTTCACACACATCTTCATTGATGAGGCTGGCCACTGCATGGAGCCTGAGAGTCTGGTGGCCATAGCAGGTGAGGGGTTTGGGGTGGGCTTCAGGTGTGCTACCGTGTGTGGGACCGGCGAGGCGCCACCGCTTACCTTTCTCCCTATGCCACCCCTGCCTCCCAGGCCTGATGGAAGTCAAGGAAACAGGCAATCCAGGAGGACAGCTAGTGCTGGCAGGAGATCCTCGGCAGCTGGGGCCTGTGCTACGTTCCCCACTGACCCAGAAGCATGGGCTGGGGTACTCACTGCTGGAGAGGCTGCTCACCTACAACACCCTGTACAAGAAGGGTCCTGATGGCTATGACCCCCAGTTCATTACCAAGCTGCTACGAAACTACAGGTATTCCCGCATCCTCACCTCTCTGCTATCCCATGCCTTCACACCCTCCATGCAACCCCACCTTGAGGCTGTGTTGCTCAGAGACTGTGATGCAGAAAGACTATAAACTGGAAGGTAAGGGGTCTCCTTTTAGCCCCATCACTGCTACCTGTTGTTTGTGTGACTTACAAGTGGTTTCACTCTGGACTTATCTATTAGGGGGTGGTCAGTGGTTCCCAGGCATTAGGATGTGCCTGGTGTGGGTACCAGATGAAATCTCCAGGCAATGCAAGGAGAAATGAGAAAAATAGAATACAATTTTTCACAAACCTATTGTTATTCAAATTAAAGAGCTATATGTTTTTAGTAAATGAGTTCAGACATCTAAAATGCTTAGATGACTTCCAGGCGGTCAGTAAAAGTTCAATAAATGTTAGCTATTGTGTCATTACTTCTTATATTTTTAAATTTAACACGTTGTCTTATCAAATAACTGATAGTAGATGGTGATAATTTGTTTTTGTACTATCCTTCCTTGGCAAAACTGAAGCCTGAGAATGGCTCCCGTGTTTTTTGGTTTTTTAAAAAAATTTGCTCCATGAAAGCCCTGTATTAGAACCACATTTGCTTTCTGAGGTTTACAGTGCTTGGCAGCAGACAACATAGATGATTGTGTCCTGTCCTATCCAGGGAGCAGGAAAGCAGGATAATGAGTGTGGGCCCAGAGCAGGTAGAGCCGGGGTCCGTGAGGGCAGGGCAAGAGCAATCTGGCCCAGGGTCTTGTTCCTTCCTTCCTCATCCTGCCGCCCAGGTCTCATCCCACCATCCTGGACATTCCTAACCGTCTATATTATGAAGGGGAGCTGCACGCCTGTGCTGACGTTGTGGATCGAGAGCGCTTCTGCCGCTGGGAGGGTCTGCCTCGACCGGTGAGGATGAGCAGAGCAGCAGCTCAAGCTTCCACCCCCGTTCCCCAACTTCCTTCCAACTGAAGGTGCAGGGCAAGAGGAGGCTCTGAGTAGAAGCCATGGGCCCCTCCCTTTATCACCTTGGCCCGGGATTCATTATTCCCTGGAAGGGTTTGGGGGTGGGAGGGAAGGGAGGCAGGGAGGTCCAGCTGAGGGTTTCCCCGACCCTGTGTCCAGGGCTTTCCCATCATCTTTCACGGCGTAATGGGCAAGGATGAGCGTGAGGGCAATAGCCCATCCTTCTTCAACCCTGAAGAGGCCGCCACAGTGACTTCCTACCTGAAGCTGCTCCTGGCCCCCTCCTCCAAGAAGGGCAAAGCCCGCCTGAGCCCCCGAAGCGTGGGCGTCATCTCCCCATACCGGAAGCAGGTCAGGTCCTGAGTTCCCAGCAAGGGTGGGAAACTCCCCATCCCCCCACACCCCATGGTATCTCCTTAATAACCAGACCACTTAGCAGAGGTTCCAGGAGCTCAGGCCTCTGTGGGCCCCATATCTCAGAAGAGCACAGAGGTCTGCTACCCCTCCCTCTCTGCCCACGTCCCCGCCCCTGGCTCCCTGGCCTCCTGCTTGGCTCCCTCTTGCATTGTGTAATGGCATGAGAAAAAGGCACGTGTGGCCTCCTTCCAGGTGGAAAAAATCCGTTATTGCATCACCAAACTTGATAGGGAGCTTCGGGGACTGGATGACATCAAGGACTTAAAGGTAACACACTGTTCCATTTTTGTTCCCTGCCTTTCTGTGTACCCCTCACTTCCCCACTTCTAGAGACCTCCTCAGGCTCCTGCCCTGCTACTCCAGTCCAGTGCATGTACCTGTCCCACCCTGCTGCCTTGACAGAGAACTGGGCTCTCCAAGTCTCTCACTCCTGGAGATCCCAACTTGTAGGTCTGGGATGGGATCAGGAAGCCTGCATGTTTAACAAGCAACCCCAGCTCATTCTTTTGATCAGGCAGGGTTGAGGCTTCTGCCCTAAGGATAAAGTCCAAACTCCAGGGCTGTCATGTGATATTGTCATCACCACAGGCTGCAGATAAAAATCACCTGAAGCGTTTTTAATGCTACCAAGTGCTAGAGCCCCACCCAACTAATTAACACAGCTACCTGGGGGGCAAAGCCAGGGCTTTGGTATTTTTTTACAACTGCTCATGTGATTCAAATGTGCCGCCAGGGTTGAAAACCAGTGCTTTTAGATTAAGAGGCCTCTCCTTGAAAATTCTGATCAGGAAGTCTGGGTTAGGGCCCAGGGTTGTATATTCCTGACAAGTATCTAGTGATTATCTTCAGGGAAGTTTGAGACACACTGCTCTCAGTTACCGGGTCCTTTACAATGCTGTTTTCTTTGCTTAGAACACTTTCTGGGCCCCACCCCCTTAACTACATTCATCCTTCAGGTTTCAGCTTCCACTCCCGTCCTTTTTTCCTGACCCTCTGTAGCAACACTCACTACCTCCACTAACCTGCAGTTGCCCAGTTCTCTGTACCTTCCTTGGAGTTCAAGCTCCCTGGGGCAGGGCTTATCCCTGTGGCTCTCCTGTGTCATACACACACACCCCACCACCACCCTGGCCTCAGGCCCTGCTTCTCCCCGCTCCAGGTAGGCTCCGTGGAAGAATTCCAAGGCCAAGAACGCAGTGTCATCCTCATCTCCACCGTGCGGAGCAGCCAGAGTTTTGTGCAGCTCGATCTGGACTTTAACCTGGGTTTCCTTAAGAACCCCAAGGTCTGAGGGCTGGTGGGTGGTAGGAATTCTTCCTTCCTTAGGGCCCTTCCCTCCCATAACCCCACCACTTCTTCCTTCCAGAGGTTCAACGTGGCTGTGACCCGGGCCAAGGCTTTGCTCATCATAGTGGGCAACCCCCTTCTCCTGGGCCATGATCCTGACTGGAAAGTGTGAGCATTCCCACCCCATAATCCCTCTTGGTGGCCACCACCCCAAGCCTAGGACAGGTGTATCTTTATTAAGCACCTGCCTGTGGCTCAGTTAATCCTCGGATCTGTTCATCTTCACAACACCCCCATTGTACATATAAGTTAACCTGACAGTCAGAGGTTAAGCAACTGTAGCTTGCATGTGACAGGACGGAAGCTTAGTTAGCCTCCAGCCTGCTACTCCTCTCTATCCCACAGATTCCTGGAGTTTTGTAAAGAAAATGGGGGGTATACTGGATGCCCCTTCCCTGCCAAACTGGACATGCAGCAGGGACAGAACTTACTCCAAGGTCTGAGCAAGCTCAGCCCCTCTACCTCAGGTATGGCTGGGCCGGGATGGGCCAGGTAGGGGGCAGTGCTGAAGGAGGAGGTAAGAAAGACCAAGTGCACCTTCATTCTTTCTAGAGCCCCACAATCACGACTGCCTCCCCCAGGAGCAGGAGTGTGAAGAGGGCCTGTCTCTGCAAGTGGAGCCAGAGTGGAGGAATGAGCTCTGAAGACACAGCGGCCAGCCTTCTCACACCCGCCAAGCCTTAACTGCCCACCCGCCCACCAACCCTGAACCAGAACCCAGCCTGCCTGCCCCTCCAAGGGATAGGAAGGCTGGGGGAGGGAGTTTACAACCCAAGCCATTCCACCCCCTCCCCTGAATGACACATCAAGCTGCTAACAATTGGGGGAAGGGGAAGGAAGAAAAACTCTGAAAACAAAACCACGTTCTATGCAGAACTCCATTTCTCTTTAGCAATGCCCCAGCTTCCTGAGCCCCAAAGCTGACCCTGCAGAGGCGTGGGTTGTCACACCCTACCTAGGGCCACATCTCCTCCCAGTTTGAGAAGAACCCAGCCCCCACCTCCAGGGACAGAAACCCAGTGGGAGGTGGCAGGGAAGCCACCCACAGGTTTCTAAGTTTAGCCCCTGCTGCAGACCACTCCCCCTCACCCGCCTCCTAGGCCCAGAGCCAGGCATGACCTCATCTTTTAGACTCCACCCTGCCTTTACAGACCGGGGGCTAGCCTGGCAGGCAACTTAGAAATGGAGAGATGGGTCTTAAAGCTTTCAGCCAAGATGGGGACCAGGAGAGAAAAACAGGAAGTTACTATACACGCATTGGAACCTGTGGCCTTTATTCATGCCCCCCACCAAGTGCAGTCAGAGACAAGGCCCCAGCCCAAAGCAGAAACCCAGGGGCCCGGGACTCTAGGTCCCTTACCCCAGTCATTCTGTGAGCCAGAAGTGTATAAAGTGCTGGTGTGTGACCATCCTCTGGGGAAGGCCAAAGAGAGCAAGAGTCCCCGCCCCTGGACCAGGGCAGCAGGGGGAGGGGCTCTGCTCTGGAAGGGCAGGGCATAGGCCTGGGTTCCCAGAGGACTGGAAAGGAGGGCAGGCCTACCACCACCACCTGGGGGCTGGGGAAACAATGCAGTCCTGGGCAGGAGGGAACTGAAAAAGGGAGCCTTCAGCGTGGAGTCCTAAGACTGTGAGGTTGGGGGGTGGGTAATTTCTGCACCCCTGTGAAGGGAGGGGGCAAGTAGCGGAGGCCTTGGGGATCTCAGAGAATAGGGCAGCCCCTCCGGCGTTTATTCTTACGGACCTGGAGGCCAGCCCGTGTAGCCATCTCAAATACCTCCCGCACCCCCTCCTTGGTCTTGGCTGAGCACTCAAGGTAACCAAAGGCACTGATCCGGTTCGCCATGTCCCGGCCTTCCTCAGACCGCACAGGCTCCTGGGAATACAGAAGACGAGGAGTCAAAGGAAGCTGCTGGCTAGGTGTACCTCTCACCACCTCATCAATAACTAGAACAAATACCTCCTTCAGTCCTGACCCCACAAAGCACTCAGGCCCCAGTTAACCTGGACAGCTTTCAGGCCAGGGGACCACAACTTATGTTTACATTCGAAATTCTCTCCAATCTATTCCCTCCTCTCCTATCCAACCCTACACCCCAGTTTCTCTTCCCTGAATGAGTGTCCACTTCCTCCTAACTGACCTGCCTCCACTCACTGTCTCCAGTCTTCCTTTACAGCTACCAAAATAATTTTTCTAACATGCAGACGTGACATCTGTCCACATCCTGGCAGCTTTAACACACTCTAGTGCTGTAGTGTATTAGTAAAGTCTAGTACACTGGCTAGAGAGCCACTTAACCAGGTCTCTGAATAAGCCAGCTCCCTCACCCTTTGGGCCTTTCTCCCACTTACAATGCCCACACCTTCCCAGGTGGGCTCTGATGGCACCACCTTCAGACCCCAACTGAAACATTAGCTATCTCCCTAAAGACAGGGATTTTCTTATTCAACTTAATAGCCCCAATTCCAAGCACAAAATGGACAATAAACAGGAATAAATGAAAATGCCAAGTGACCCTAGACAAATCACTTCATTCTCTGATAATCTCATCAGATACCAAGGGCCCCTTCTGGTTCTCCCTCACCAGGGTGCGGAAACTTGGGGGTAGGAGGTGGACACCACCATCACCACTACCACAGGACAATCAGCTGGAGAGAAGGCTCCCTTCTTTCTCAGCCTGCAACCCCACCCACCTGCTTCATCTTGGCCAGCTCTCTCCTGGTATGTTCATCTTGCCGCAGGTCCTTCTTGTTCCCCACTAGGATAATGGGCACGTTGGGGCAGAAGTGCTTCACCTCTGGGGTCCACTTCTCAGGAATGTTTTCTGCACAGACATGTCCCAACAAGTGTCAGTGCCTCTGCTTAGGCTAGAAACTCCCCCCAGGGGCCTGCTTTTCCCACAGCAGAGCTGAAGACGTGTAACAGTCCTTTTCACAGCTCAAACCCCCTCCTCACAGTACAGCCTCCCCAAGGGTCAGAATTACTACAGTAAAGGAGACCAACAGGGCCCAAGTGTGCCACCCCAACCCTCCCACCCCAAAGCCTCTGAAGATGGCTGATGACAGGCCAAGGCACGAGCTACCTCTGGCTGATTCCAAGGCGTTCTTGATCCCCCTCCCTCCAATGCCCTCACCCAGGCTGTCGGGGCTGTCAATGGAGAAGCACATCAGAATGACATCAGTGTCCGGGTAGGAGAGAGGTCGCAGGCGATCATAGTCTTCCTGCCCTGCTGTGTCCCACAGAGCCAGCTCCACCTGACGCACAGGGCCAGTGAGTAGCTAGCCCAAGGGCCCCTACCCCACCACCCAGAGGTCCTCTCTGGAACCACTAGTCCTTTGGGCTCACTGAACATCTATTAAACACGAGCTATGTGCCAGGCATTGTATTAATCAGTCACACAACATAAGTTACATGAATGTTTTTTTAAAAACCTAAGATGTGTTTGGTCTTTGGGTAGTATATGAGTTGCTAATATGAGCACCATCATTTTATTTAATTCTCACAACAACCCTTTGGAGGAGGTCTTACTAGCATCCTCATTTTGTAGCTGGGAGGAGGGGAGGTGGTAAAACCCAGAGGTAAAGGTACTTGGTCCACATTATAGGGCCACTATGTGGTAAAACACCAGAAGGTATATCCAGGTTTTGTAAGACTGCAGTTTCACTTTCTAACTTACTGGTTCCAGCAGGGAAAATGAAGCAAGGATGTGGGTGGGTGGTAAGGAAGGACATATTAGGTCCCTAAGTGACCAGGGAGGGGTTCCAAGCCAGATGGGAAAGGGCTCTTTGCCTTTACCTGCTTGCCATCCACCTCAATGTCTGCAATATAGTTCTCAAAGACAGTAGGGACGTAGACCTCTGGAAACTGATCCTTGCTGAAGACGATGAGGAGGCAGGTCTTCCCACAGGCACCATCCCCCACAATCACCAGCTTCTTTCGGATTGCAGCCATGGCTGTGACCAGCAGGCAGGAGGCAGTAGGGATTTGAGTAAAAGCCAGTAAGTCCAAAAACACTTCTCTAGGGCCCCCAAAACCTTCTTGGAAACTGAGGCATCCAGCAAAGGGAGGGAAAGAAGGAAAGGGGGCTTGCTCAGGTATGTTCTTGCCAAGAGCTAATCGTGAAGGTAACAGCTTGAAATTCCAAATCTCTGGGTCAGGGACAGGTCTACTCAGATGGGTTAGAAAACAACAGTGAAGGGCTGGCCCGTGGCTCACTCAGGAGAGTGTGGTGCTGATAACACCAAGGCCACGGGTTCGGATCCCTATATAGGGATGGCCGGTTAGCTCACTTGGGAGAGCGTGGTGCTGACAACACCAAGTCAAGGGTTAAGATCCCCTTATGAGTCATCTTTTAGAAAAAAAAGAAAAGAAAACAGTGAGAGGTCGAAAAAGAACCCCTTTGGGAGCTAGAAAACATGAGTTTTGATTTCATCCACTTGCCACCTAGAGAGGTGCTCAAGGACCAGGGACGCATCCAGAAAAGCCAGCTTTTATCTACTTTACATACTGGGTTTTAGGTCAGACTTCATTTGTTACCAGGGTTTAAGTTTAACCAGGGCTGGCTGGTTAGCTCAGTTGGTTACAGCATAGATCCCTGACCAGCCAGCCGCCCAAAAAAGAAAAAAATTTTTTTAATAAACAAGTAAATAAAGTTTAACCATCACTAAGGTCCAATCTAGAACAGAGTGTCACTCAGCACAAGTCATGCCCAGCCAAGGACAAATGAGGAGTCCTTCTCCCAGACCACAGACTAGCAGAACCAGCTATCATCAGGTGGTTGGTGGGTAAGGGAAAGAATATTTATAGGGCCTCTAGGTGTGTGCACTCTGTTGGGCATTTTGACAAAATTATCTCCCTTGCTCCCCAGACACCTGGAAGGTAGATGGTGCACTTCCCACTTTGACAAACTAGGAAATTAAGCCTCAGTGAGGTTAAGACATGTACTCAGAGTTGTGGCAAGTGAATGGCAGGGACAGCACTTGGATCAGGGCTGTACCTTTTCTACACATCACCCCAAAGGTGGGAAGGAGCACAGAGCAGGGAAACCCAGACAGAAGACAGTGGCAGCAGCCAGCCGGCTTCCCTGGCCCTGCCTGCCCCACCCGCCCCCCCAAAGCCCCGAGTCACACAAAGGAGGCTCAGTCCCGGCAGTGCCCACAGCTTGCATTCGGGCAGTCTGCCTTCTTTCCCCCTTCCTCCTGGGCCTGGCAGCAACACTGGGTCACTCACCCTCCAGCAAGGGACAATGACCACACTGTAGGGAGCCACACATTCACCATAGCAGAACAACTGACAGTAATCCACTAGGGAATCACCTCCACCCACTCTCTAGAACGGCCCCTTCCTCCTCCCTCTGTCCAGCTCACCAAAAGGCCCTGCCCACCCCTCCCTGTGACTCAGGACAAGGAGTCAGCTTCCTGGGGTTTCCATGTGTTCCCCACCCCCAACACACATGAACACATCAGCATCTGCCCAGGTCATCACACCTTCCCAGCTTCCCTCACTTCCTCTTTCCCTGCGGAGGGGAGTGCACCTCCAGCAGCTCAAGTTCCCAGGCCTACAGCCTGGGAGGAAGAGAGGGCGGGCTCTGGAGCTGAGATGATGTTGAGGCTGGGGGAAGGGGGAGGGGGCCAGAGCCTGGGCTGGGAGGAGCCCCAAAAGACGAGACAAATGAGAGCCAGTCCCAGCACCAACCAAGCAGGGAGCAGTTAAGTAAGAAGGGGATGGTAACATGATCTCTGCCCAAACCTTGCTTTTTCTCTCAGTCCCACATCCTGTCAAACTGGGCTGAAATCTACTCCCCACATACCATCACCACCTCACACCCCTGCCTTGGTCTGCCTTTTAGGAAGCAAATACTAGCAAGTCTAGTTCTCTTTTACAGCGGGATCCGGGGTGGCGCCTCCTTCCCATCCACACACACATTCACAAAACTGGGATGTGAGGGAAGTGGACATGAGTCAGAGAGAATTTATAGGAGTTCAGAGTACATGGCCACACTCTCCCCACCACAAAAGGGGCTCTCCCTGATACCCCAAAAGGTAGGCAAGAAGTCATTTACCCTGCCAGCAGATGGCTTCCAAAAATGGAAACATCCTCCAAAAACAGGGTTCCTTGGTAATTCAACCCAGGTGACTGACACCAGTATTTCTTCCAATGCCCCCATACATTCCCATTAGTTCAACTGGCCCAGCTGTTTAAAGACAGGCTGGGGTGGCCCCAACCTGCAATGGGTAGTGTTGATATGGGACAATCACAACTGGGGTGAATTCCAGTCACTTAGGCATGAGTATGCCACTGCCGTTTCCCAGCAGGGCGGTTTAGGTGGCTCCAGATGGTGGGAGGCAGAGGCTAGAACTCCAATCAGGGACATACTTTAAGTGACATGGAGCCCCAACTTCAATTAGAAGACTTTTCCTCCAGGCTCTGATTGGGCCAGAAGAGCAGGCAGCCCAGGCCAGGCTGGGACACTAGGCCCAAGGCCAAGATGGCATGGACAACAGTTCCCTGTGAGAGGCAGCCCCAGAGGAACTGTCCCACTGACCCTAAGAGGGGCAAGCAAACTCCACAGAGAGCTGGAATGGAGCCTGAAACTTCTGGGGCCTTCCCTGAGACTAAACAGTGTGGATACACACACCAGTCCTCTCCTCAATCATTCTTTTGATTTCCCAGATGACCCATGGAGGCAGGCTGTACCTTGCCCACCTCCCCTGAGGTGGTTGAGGGAAGAAATATGTATTCAGGAAACATCTTGTCCTCAACTTTAAAATCAGAAGTGAGTCCTAAGATATCCTTAAACAAAAATGATTAAAAAGAAAAAGAATCAAGTGAGGACAAGACTGGACTGGAGTCCCCCAGCCCAACCTCCCCGGGCTAATTTTTTAGCCTGGTTCAGGAGAGGGGAGATTCTTACACACGCGCGCACACACATGCACACGCGCACACACACACGCAGACACGAGCTGGATCCTTCCCGATCTCCCTTTCCCCGACCACAAGCAGGATCCAGGAACAGTCTAGGGCGGCTTCCGGACTCCACCGAGCAGTGGCAGCCCCCAATGGTCACACCCCGCCCCTATTCCCGCCATTCCACCATCCCGGCCTGGGGGAATTTCCACCCCACCCCACCCCACTCCAGGTTCGCATTTGGCCGCCCGGCCTAGGAGCTAGAGCGTCTGGGTTGGGGCTCCCTCGTGGAGATCCAAGTTGACCCCTCGCCCGGCGGGGCAGGTTCCAGGCAGCCGGGAGGGGAAGGGACGAGGGTCCAAGCCGAAGGCGAGAGCCCCTGGCCGGCAGTTCCTGGGGCCCCTGGCTGCAGCCCTGGAGGGGGCCGACCCGGCGGGACCCCCGCAGAGCCGGGACGCAGATCACCGGGAGCGAAGGCGGCCCACGCTTGGGCCAGAGCCTCCTGCCCCGGCCGCGCTCCGAGCGAGGGGGAAAAGTGCTCTCCCGAGGAAGAGTTCCCCGGATGCCCCGCCGCCCCCAGCCCTGGCCCAAGGTACCTTCCGCTCCGCCGCCTCCAGTTGCGCGGACAGTGCCCGAGGCTGAGACTGACCCGAGGGGCCCCGCCCCGCCCTCCTCCAGCGCCGCGGCGGGAGGGGCGGGCCCGGCAGAGGATGGGTCGGCCCGGGGGCGGCCCTCGGCTCGGCCCGCCCCTGTCCCTAACCCAGGGCCGCTGTGGGTCGTCGCGGCCGCGGGCCGGGGGTCGGGGACGCGGGATCCTAGGGTGGGGAAGAGTCACCGGGAGACGCCTGGACTGCGGAGGAGGGGGAATGAGTAGCAGGCGGGACCCCTCGAGGACCCAGCCTCTGCCCCGCCTTCCAGCCCTGAGGGGCGGACCGGCGTCGGGAAAGTTGAGAGGCGCTCTGGGTGGGGTCAGGAAGGGCCGCTGCTGCCCTCCTGTGGCCAACCAGCCACCCTCTCCTGCCCCGGCTGGGACCTAGCAGGAGGCGGGACTGGGAAAGGGCGGCCCCCGGGGCGCCCGAGGGGGCAGGGCGGGTGCAGAAGATGCCCACCCCACCCTCCGCTCCGAGAATCATTGCGGAGCAAGTGGAGCCCAACCTTTAAAACCTTTCAGAACCTTTGAGACCCAGACCTCCATTCCACCTCGCAATTCCCTCCCTGGAATTTCCATGAGTCCAATTCCTACCTACTCGTCAAAGGGCTCTCCCGGAAATGCTGCCGGATCCCCAGCTGGGAATGCAGTTCCAACGCCTATTGTATTATTTCTGTGCCGTTAGGGACATTTCGTCCGGCTTGGTGCATAGGGCATTTTACTTACATGTGTAAGGCGGCCGGAAAGGTGGATGGATGGATGCAGAATGAGGAAGTCTACCGACATTTTATTGGCTTGTGCTCAGCACACTCTCACTACATAGCTCATCACTGATCTCTGGAGTAAGTATACCCATCCCCTTTTGTCTGTAAGGAACCGGAGGCCCAGAGAAATCAAGTGGCTTGCGCAAATGTTTGTGATTTCTAAGTGGCAGAGCAAGAATTCAGACAGGCCAGTGTGGATCCAAAGCTGGTGCTTCTCCCTACTGCGTCTCATGCTCCTCCAACTTTTCCTTTCCCCACTGTCTAGCACTGTGTGGCACGAATAGGTTTTCAACAAATACTTGCTGAATGAATGAATGTTAGAAGTCATACAGATTTTGAAGATCTGAAGTTCAACCTACATACTTGATAAATGAGCAAAGTGAGATCCAGGGTCGCTTGATCCCCAGGTCTCTTAATTCACTCAATGAACAGACTATGTGCTGGAGATCAATTTCTGCCTTCCAACAACTTACACTCTAAATGAGGAATACAGACAACTTCAAGATAGCTAACATTTATTGAACCCTTATTACATGGACCTGGCCATATACGTTAACTACTTTAGTCCTTACAACATCCTTATGAGGTAGTACTGTTATTATCTCTATTTCACTGAGAACCAAATTGAGGCTCAGAGAGAGGTTAGAGCTAGTGTTGGGTCTGGCACTGGAACCCAAACAGCTGGATTCTAGAGCCCCTGCTCTTAAATACTGCTCCCTACTGACTCCTGATATAAACAAGGTATGATATAGGAGGAATTGCTGTCATGGGGGCATACATGGGCTGTGGGATACCCCACCCTGAAGAACAGGTGGAGAGTTCAAGATAAGGTGATGTGTAGATTTTAATTATTAAATTGGGGCTACTACAGGCCCACAGAGTTATGGGCACCTTGTGGGTAGGGAGGAAGGGGGTGGAAGATGAGGCTAGAGAAAGCCGCAGGCAGATCATGAAGGTCGTCCTATGCCACGCTCTGAAGTTGAATGTCAATTTTGTTCTAGGTGCAGCAAGGAGCCCTTGAAGTGTTCTCTCTAGGAATAACCAACTAGAATTCACATCGTGGAAAGGTCACCTTGGCTACTCTGTCCTAGTACATTAGCGGGAAGCAGGGGAGTGGCCTGGAAACATAGTTAGAAGATGAGTTGCGATCATTTAGGAGAGGAGTTACGAGGCCAATGTAGCAAAGAACTAAGGTAGTGACAGTGGTGATAAATGGACAAATATGAAACTTTTAAAAAAATATATAATCAACAATACATAGTGATTGATTAGCTTGATGAGGAAGAAATGATAACCAAGGATGATCGACTCCAGGATCTCTAACTTGAGAATCTGAGCTGGTGACCATTGGAAGGATGAATCAGGAGAAGCAACATGTTTATGGGGGGAAATGGTGAATTCCATTTGAGGTATGCTGAGCTGAAGTGCCAGTAGGCTATCTAGGAGATGCCCAGGAGAAAACTGGGATGTGTGGATCTAAAGCTCAGGAAAGGTCTGGGCTGGGAACACTGACCTGGAAGGTATCAGCAGATGGATGAAGCCACAGAAGTGGATAAGAACTTTCATGATGAGTGTGTGGGAAGAGTGGAGGGTGGGAGAAAGAACCTGGGGAATATTAGTTTTACGACTGTCCTGGGTTTTTTTCCACCACCCCACAGAGCTTTTCTTTACCTCCCAGTTTCTAGTCAAAGCAAATAAAGACACACATCTTTATCCACCTGGTTTATTTGCCAATAGCTATAATTCTGGATCTAGCTGACATCCCTTTTTCAGTTAAACTGTCACTAAAGAAGGGTCAGGGAGACAACTTCAGAATTTGGGCTGGGCGAGAGATAAGTATGGAGAGGCTGAGATGGTGGTAGGAGGGATGGGGCTGAGCCCCTCAGGAGTAACTGCCTGGCCCTCCCAGAGGGATGACGAAGACCGAGATGTCATCCCCGGAACCCAGCTTGTTGTTGGGGAGACGCCAGCCACGGTCCCGGGGGGTGCCCCGGGCCCCCAGGACCAGGGCTTGGGCCAGAGCTGTATACCTGCCAGAAGCACACATGCATATTCATGTAGCAACATGTACATGGTAAGATAGATACAAAGGTCCACATGTGTGTCCCCAAGCACTGCTTCCCTTTGCCCTTCCTTCACCAGTGCCTTCCCCTCACAACCATGCCATGCAACCCCTACCTGCTAGGGTCATTGGGCTCATAGGCCGACAGCACCCTGTCCACAGTGGCAGCTACCTCACAGTCATTGGTGACATCCCACAGGCCATCTGTTCCCAGGACTAGTACATCATCCGGGCAGTGCTCATACTGTGTCAGGTCATATACTCGTACCTGGCGGGAAAGAGGGTGGAGAGGTCTGAGGTGTGGAGTTGGTACACAGGAATCGGGGTGTAAAGGGACTCTGGATGAAAGCCAGCCTGAGACCTCCAGAGGAGGTAAGGTGTGGTTAAGGAAAACCCCATATGGCTCACCTCAGGGAAGCAGGAGAGGAAGGGCTTGATGGGCAGCGTGGAACTGCAGACTTTAAGGCTGTGGTCTCCCAAGCCCCGGGTCACCCCAATGGTGGCCATCACCCGAGCCTGAAAGAAATGAGGAGGGGGTACTGCCATAGTCTTCTCCCAGACTCTGAAACCGTAGTCCCCTGTCCCACCCCTACCCTCAGAGAACCTCCACCTCCCTAGACAAGTTGTGGTGGGTCCTCCTGCCCTCTCTCACCTCTACCATGGAGTTTACCTTTTTGCCCTCCCCACAGACCAGAGGAAACCTGAGATCCTCCAGCTCGATCTTTTTGTAGGCCCTGAAGAAGGGGGAGTAGAGGAGGCATCACCCAGGCATCAGAGCCCCTCTCCCCTAGGAGCCACACACCTTTACACAAACCCCTTAGAAGGGCCACATCCCCCCAACTACCAGCCTGGCCCAGCCTCCAGCTTCCACCCTGCTGCTGGCAAGGGACTGGTTGCGTTGCCATGGGAACAGGCCCCAGCTCGGAGGGAAGAGTTACCAGCCAGTCATGTTCTGGTCCCGGTACAGCATCCTCTGCCCCAGCTCCTTGGGCAGAACTCTGCGGGGGAACTCAAGGTGGGTGAATTCACTGCCCAGCAGCTCTGGTTTCAGGAAGCCCTGGGGTTGGGAATGGCCAGACAGAGCAGAGGGCCAGGGTGCATTATGTTCACAGCACACCCTGGTATACAGACTATGTTAATTGTAGCAGACTCTTACATAGAGTTTACCATGTGCCACACTTTCTAAATGTTAACATATAGTAACTCACTTACTCCTCACAACAACCTTCCCTAAGGCAGGAACTACTGATGTGCAGAGAGGTTAAGGGAATTGTCAAAGATCATGCAATTAGCAAAGTACGCAAATTAACCCCAGGCAGCCCAACTCCAGAGCCCATGTGGTAAACCACTAAGCATACTGCCTTTCAGGGACCTTTATTGTTCCCTTTCCCACCTCTGACTCTACTTCCTTGGTGGGGGGGAGGAGTGGGAGTACAGGACCAGCCCAGGCTCCTTCCTGCTGCATCTTCCCACCAGCCCAGCCCTGCACTCCATAGTCCACACAGCTGCTTTCCCATAAGCTCCCAGTAAGCCAGTAAGATTTCTGTGTGTGTGGTGGGGGAGTGAGGGTGTGAGAGTTCTCAAGCAGATACGGTGTAGAGGCACAAGACCCAACAAATTATGGAAGTAGGCAGTTTGGTTCCCACTTACAAGCAGCTGAAGACGCTGGCGCTCGGTCTCTGGGGTAAACTCCCGGGACATTGGAATGATTTCACCATTCCGGACAATGATGGCCCTGCCCAGAAAAAGAAATGATTTGAGTCTGGCTTTCCTCAGCCCCCTCATGGAGAATTCCAGAAAGGCCAGGCCCTTCCCATAATGACCCTTAGGATGCCTCACCCAGACCCCCATCTTTCTTCCCCTCATGGATATTTCAGGCCTTTCCTTATGTTTATGATTCCTTCTGACCCCCCTCCAGTCTGATTTTTAGCCCCCACTGCCTCATTCTCTTCTGTTCATCCATCCCAGACAGTGTGGCCCCCACAGGCCACTTTCAAATCCCCCCTCCCCCATACCTGCTGTCGCCTGCATTGGCCACATACACCTTGCCTAGCAGGTAGACCACAACCAGTGCACAGCAGCCCCCCTCCACTTGGTGGCCACGCCGCTCCCGAGCCATCTGCTCATCCTGCCTCATAGGGAAGGGGTAAAGGCGGAGTGGAAGAAGAAGAGGTTTCAGGCACCTAGCCACCCTCCCACTTCCACTTGCAGATATCAACTGGCCCAGCTAGGCCACACTGGAGAGGAGGAAAGACATGGGTGGAACTGCTCCTTCTCCCTCCCCTCTGAACCAAGCTCTGCTCAGGCTCTCAAAGGTGTTGTGGGTTGTCAGGGTCACCTCCTCAGGCCACCTGACTCCCACACAGAGTTAATCAGAGTGTTTGTCTAGAAGGCACCTGGCCCAGGCTACCCACTCACCATGACCTGGAAGGCATTCTCAATGGCCCCCACTACCAGGCTCTCATGGGTCACTTCCTTCTGCGAAGACCAGCAAGACTGAGGACAAACCAAGTGAGAAGGATCGGAGGCACTTGGGCTCCCAGGGGTGGACGGGAGGCAGAGGGGAGGTGGTGAGGGGTCCTGAAGTATCTCTACCAGGTCCTTTAGCTGCTCACGAATGTGGCGATGGAGGAGCCGTGAGGCCATTTCAGCAGCTCCGCCCCCTGCATGCCCATCAAATAGGCCCCAGTAGTAGAAGCAGAGTCCCTGGGGGAGGAAAAGTTGGAGGTGAGTGTGTGTGAGTGTGTGTGAGTGTGTGTGTGTGTGTGTGTGTGTGTGTGTCTTAAGCAGGGAGACTAACAAGACTCTGGGCATCCATATAAACATCAGAGAGAAATCAGCTTGGTATTAAAAGGAACTGAGATTTATTCACTTATTGACGTAGGACCTTCGATGTGTGTCAAGAGAAAGCCTCAAAAAAGCCAAACTCAGAGAATAAAAGATACAAAAAATCAGCACTGGTAATTAACCAAATCATCCATAAATACGTGGGTATCTATACTTTAAGTGGAAAAGTAAACATTCATACTGACACGGTAGAATCTAACTGAGCAGTGCCAGGTAAGGGTTCTGTGTCAGAAGGCAGAAAGCCAGTGAGTTAGGAGGCAGGTCTTTCACATGTCTCAGATTTAAAACCAGATGCCTGGAATCCCTGGGGAGAAGTGTCACTCTGTCTCTGGAGGCTAGGAAAGGGGCTGGGGGCTTACCTGGCCTCGGCTAGGCTCCCTAGGTGCCCCTGTAACACTTCTCCGACCTTCCACATACACCACTTCACAGCAAGCTTGGTCCTCATTGTGTCGGCTCTTACCGGCATTGATGACCCTGCCAGGCCAGAGTGATCACATCAGGTTGGCTACCAGACCAGGACCTGGAATAACCCCCACCTTAGACATACACCCTCTCCTGCCTGCTGGCCAAGCTAAGAAAGGTCACAGCCGCCTGGGATTCAGGCCAGAGGGAGGAGAAGGGAGGGCGGGCAAGGTGCAAGGAGTACTGTCTGGGCAGCAGGCCCTACCACCTCATAGGAAAGCCGGCTGCAGCACCTGCCTGCCTCAGTTCCCCTATCCCTGGCAAAGGTGGCATCCCTAGTGGTGCTGCTGAGGTAGGCGTTAGATGCCGGCAGGAAGTTTTACTTCCTGACTAGCCAAGATCCTGCATCCTACCCCCAACCCATCAACTCTCCCAGTGCCTTATCCCCAGCACCCCACCCCCATGGGAAAACCCACTCTTATCTGTAAAAACCATTCAGCGAAAGAAAGTTTCTGCTGCTTTGGCAGTAAGGAAGCGCTCCCGCCCAGATCAGGAAAGAGGAATTGAAATAGAGCAGGAGTGGAGGCCCACCTGGACTGGACAGAAGCCATATGACCACAAACTCCTCCCACATAGGAAGCGAAAGGAGGTGGCGGGCGGGGGGGGGCACGGGTCCCCCCGCCACCTCCCTCAACAACCCAAGCACCCCCATCTCCCTTGATGCTCCGCTTTCCCGGCAAATGCATTAAAAATACACTCAGCCTGGAAGCAAGCCAGCTGCTCCGGCCGCTCCGGCTGAGGGGCCCGCTTCCTTGCCCGGCCAGCGCGAGTCGGCCGGCCGCGGGGAGTCCAAAAGGGACCCTCCTGCTGCCTCAGGAGGCCCCCTCCCCCTCCCCTGGAGAAGCCGGAGGCCTCCTGGTGTCGCCGGCTATTTCTGGGTGTGGAGGGGGAAGGGAACGGTAAGAGGGACAGGGAACGGGGGCGCCGGGGCCGGGAAGCCGGCGAGTGAGTCTTCCCAACCGCCGTCCCCCCTACTGGAATGAACCCCGCTTCTTCTTGAAACCCCTCCTCCCTTAGCCTTAAACTGCCGGGCCGCGACTGAGAGCACTGGCCAACTCATCCCCCGCGGGGCCCTCCGGGCTCTGGGAGGGACCGGGGTCCTGAGGCGGCGTGGGTGAGGGTCGTCAATGAGCTGAAAGGTCCTGGAAAAGGTGATTCGGGCTGCACCCGACTGGAGAGAGGGCTGGGAGGGGGTGCGGCCCGAAGCCCAGAGGATAGCAAAGGTCCTGCGGAAAGGGAGCTCTTGGCACCGAGCGCGGCGTGGGGGACGCATCCCAGCGACTAGGATGCCGAGCTGGGGAGCGGGTGGGAGTCCCATCCTGGTTTGGGTGCCCCGGGGACGCTCACTCGGCGTAGCCCGTGCTCCAGGGCAGGCGGCGGCCCGTGTCCGGCGGGCTTTGCACAGCCCGTCCCGAGTGGTCGTCCGCGCGTCGCAGCCCCCCGGGGCTCAGCTGCAGAAAGGTCGGTCTAGAGAAGCTCGCCCGAGCCTCTACAGTCTTCGCGAGCGTCCCGCTCCCGCTCCCAGCCTTCGTCGGAGGGCTCCTGGGCGTTTCTGGAGCGGCGGCGGGCGGCGCCGATGTCGCGTTGGATAGGTCCGGGGATTTGGGGCGCGGGGTCGGTGCGCCCCCGGAGCTCACCAGGTGCGCCACTGCCGAGCGCACCCGGCTTAACATGCTGCCTCCCTGCCCCGCCCTCGGCCGTGGCCCCGCCCCCGAGCTGGCTCCGCCCCTCGGCCCGGGGTGGGCGGTGCTCGCTGCTGCCTGCCCTCTACACAGCACGTTCCATACGTTAGGACATCTATACCTCACACCAACCCCTCAGGGTGGATTTTATGCTACTCATTTTACGGATGAGACAGGACTGGACGTTCCTGTCATTTACACGGGTTGCTCCAAGAGGTCACACAGGCAGTGAGAAATTCACACCCATGTCAACCTCTTGACGACCAAGCCCGCTTCTGTCTTAAGAAGCTGATTTCTCCACATCAGGGAGGAAGGGTTAAGAAGGAGATGAATGGCAGAGAGAGGAGTGGGAGCTCCTCCCCTCCCACCCTCCTCCTCCTGGGGCAGAGGCTGTGAGCAGTCCGGGGATGCTGAGTAAGCTCTGTGGCTCCCTCCAGGGGGAGACAGAGGCCAGGCTAAATGTTTGCCCAAGAGGAGGAAAAGTCTGTTCGATGGAAGACTAGGACGGGGCCCAGCCCCTGGTGGGTTGCCTCTTCTTTCTGCCTTCTCCCCTCTTGGAGAGGGTGGTATTGACCTGAGCTCTGTCCCTAAAGCTGGTATCAGAGGGTTGATCACTAGATCTCCAGGACACCACCAACCCACCCACGGTACAAATGGGTGCAAGGGCCTTGTGGCCCTAGTGCTAGTTGGTCCTAATGAGAGCTTTCAGGTACCACTGGCACCCAGTTCGTGGTTGGGACTCCACCTCTGGTCTCTGTCAGAGGGTACTTCCTGACCATGTCCCCTCCTGTTCCCCAGGCTAAACTGTGTCCCAAGGAGGGGTGGCTTTCCTGGCAGCTTCCAAGTAAAAATCCCACAATGGTCATTCAGGTTTGTAGACTTGCTAATATTATGCCTGAGCTTTGGGCAGAGAGAGCCAGAGAAAAAGAAGTCACATGAGAAAACAACAACAACAAAAAATCAGACTCAAAGGCACATAGAGCAGCAAAGGCAGGCAGGGACAAAGAACAGGTTACATATGAGTGTTTCCCTCCTGTCTGAGAAAACTGGAACCAACTATCAGATAAAAGGCATAACAGCAGTAGCAAGCCAAAAACAGAGGGAAAAAATATAATTCCTGGTTATTTTTATTATTCAGTGTTTTGGGGACAGTTTATTTACCTCTTCTCGGTGTCACACAGCTCCTATTCCCTCTCTTCACAGCATCCACCATGGTGTGGCTGCAAGTGGGCCACAGAGCCAGGGCCCAGAGACCTCCCCCCAGCTCTAGCACCAGCTGTTTAGCAGGGAAGTCCACGGCTCCCTTAGGCTCCAGAACAGCCTCCCAGCCATACCCAAATCCTAAGGACTACTCTCTCTGAACCTCTCACCTCCTATTCCTGGTGCCATCAAACCTCCTGTGTCTTCAGACTGCCCAACCCTGGTGAGAAAGTTATCACTTCTACTCATCCCTGAGGCAGCAGAAAGTGAGAGGGAAAGGGGGGTGGAGTGGAAAGAAGCAAACTTGGGAGAACGTGAGGCCTGAATCAGCGAGGGGGACTGGACAGCCTCAAGACACGCTCCTTTATCCCAGGCCACATGCAGTGGCTCAGGGCCTAGTACTAGGTTTCTTGCCTCTTGTCTCTACATTATGCCAACCCCAAAGCCCCCTTAAATAAAAAGGAGTGTCCCTTTCATTAAGACACAAATTCATAGAACACCTCTCCCTCCCATTTACCTAATAGTTTCACATCCACAATATAACCCTGTAAAGAATTATACAATTGCAATTATATTACAATTTTTCTGATGAAGAATTTGGATCTCAGAGTTTGTTTTCCAAGTTGGTATTCACACAGGGACCATTAGCCAGCCTGTTTTAGCCCTCCTGCCTGGGGCCCCTCACCCCTCCTACTCCCTTTCCCTGAGGGCACCACTCCTGGGGTAGAGATATTTACTATAGCCTCCTGAATAATAATCTAGAAGAGTGTTGTGCAACAGAACTTTGTGCAATGGGAATGTTCTGTATCTGCTCTGTCCAGTTAGTTAGTCGTGAGCTTCATGTGGCTATTGAGCCCTTAGCATATGGTAAGTGATAATGAGGAACTGAATTTTAAATTTCATGTAATTAATTTAGGTTTAACTTAAATAACAACATGCAGCTAGTGGCTACTGTATTGGACAGTGCCGTTCTAGAATCTTCAAAGTTCAAAAAACCATGAGGGTCTGGGCAATCGCTCTTCACTCCCAGGCCAGCCACCTCCCCCGGTCTCCCACCTCCCACGAGCCACAGTACTAGGTGCCACCAGACCTTCAGGGGTTTGAAGGATTTCCTCGGAGGTACTCTGGCCTGCACCAGGGAGATGACCAGGCGGACGGAACCTGCGGAGGAGGATGTCCTCCCTTCCCTCCTCTTGCCCTCAGCCACCAGGGGCCGCTGCGTCCTGGGCGTGCCGGGCCGAGCGCCCCGCGCTGTCCCGAAGGAGGCGGCAGCGCCCGCGCGGGGCTGGAGAAGCAGGGGCAGCCCCGGGCGAGCAGGAGGCGGCGGCGGTGGCGCATTCCCCGGCTGCCGGCGGAAGCCTTGGAAGAAACCCGCCTGAGCTCTGCAAGAGCTGGCGGGGTCGGGCCCTGAGCTCCCCCGTGCCCAGAAGCGGGCCCGCCATTGCCGGTGGAGCCCCGCCGTCCCGGGGGCGCAGCAACTTGGTGAGGGGGACAGGGCTCCGGACAAGACAGCACCCGAGCTGGCAGCTCCCGCCTGGAGTCTACCTTTCGGGGTCTTGGTCTCAGGCTCAGAGGCTCAGAGGACCTCAGGGTAGCAGGTCGAACCAGTGGGCACTGCCGTGGGGCAGGTAGGTCCTAGGTGTGGGGGCTCAGAATTTGGAAGACAGAGTGGGTGCTGGGGGAAGGGGGATGGAGGAGGTGGGGGAAGCTTGAAGGTTCTCGCGGTTCACATCCTCAGCCCCTTGCTGGTGTGCGGGCCACCCACTCAGCCTCAACATAGCTTGGACTGGGGTTTGGGGAAAACAGGCTAGAAAGCTGAGGCAGGAACGTGAAAGCTGAAGAAGAAATCCAAGATGCTTCTTTCTCCAGCTCTCTCTGAGGGAGGGAACAGAATGCCAGAGATCCTGGCCCAAATCCTTCCCCACCCCCAACACCTCCGTTTTGGGGGCCTTGGGGTTCATGGGTGAGATGGGTGAGTTCATTAGAGGGTGTGGCACTCAGAGAGAAATAGGATCACCCGAGAGAAGACAGTTTAATGCGGTTGTAATGTTGAAAATGAGGGTTCCCAGTGGGAGCAGGGAGAGGAGATACCTTCTCAGAAAAGAGGGGCATCAGGAAGAGTGGGAAGCTCTTTGCCCAGGGAGCACACCCATCCCTCGGGTATCAGCGCCACTTTCTCCACCTGCCCACACAGCCCCTCTTGGCTTTCTCTCGATCCCGGGAGCTAGGACACAGGGTGCTCTGGCCTTCCTGGGTGGGCCCCACCATCCTGTGTTTCAGTTCCACCCCCCCTTGAGGCTGAGGGAGGAGAGGTCCTTAAGGAGAAATGGAAAAGCTGTTGCGGGCTGTGGCCTCTGAGGCTCAGTGACCTGTAGAAGCCCATTCTGGCCCTCTGGAGTGGGAATGGGGGTGAGGGTGGCGGAGTTGAGCCCATTCCATGGGAGTTCAGGAAGCCAGTGCCATGGAGGCAGGAGGTGGAGACAAGGAGGAGTCAGGGCCCTGGATGCCTCTTCCAGCAAGGGATCTGTCAGGTTCTGCTCCTTCCCTGACCCTCACCAGGGAGGTGACAGTACTGATTCTTAGACACCTCCCTACCACCACCCCTGCTTCGTTCCTGGGACACAGAAACTCCCTCAGGCCACTCTTCTCAGGCTCACCACCCTACATGTTCTCAGAGTCTGCGGGGCCCCAGCAAATTCCCAGTGCAGAGGGAGAGACTCTGTCGCCTGCCCTGGCACCTGGGAACAGCTTTGGAATTGGGCTCTATTTCAGTGCCCAGTCTACCCCCATGTCCTCTCCCAGGTCCCCCTTCACCCCTGCGGGGCCAAGAGCTCCCTCTGTTCTTTGCAGCCCTCCAAGAATCTTCCCTACTTGTTTAGGTGGAGTGAGTCTGAGGCCACTAGATGAACAGACAGAAGTTGAAAGGTCTAAAAAAGGTGAGTGAGGAGACAGTTGAAGATGGAGAGGAGGGTGGACAGAGCTCAAGCACCATATCCCAGGGAGCAGCTGGGTCCTGGCATTTGGTGTGGGTGGTATTCCCAGAACTGTGCTGGCACTGAGGGAGCCCGGCTGTGACCAAGGGGCTAGCAGAGCAGCAGAGGCAGTGGTCCAGGCCCACCCCTGAGCTAGCAGCCCTGTGGCCCCGTGGGGCAGCTCTCAGCTGTTCTGTGCCTCTGCTTCCCTGTGATTCCCACCATTTCTAGCCCACCTTCTGGGATAGATTTGGGAGGCCCAAACCATCAAGGATGGAGGAGGAGAAGGAAAGGGGAAGAGAGGAGAAGCAAGGCGGTGCAGCAGGCAATGCATCAGGCATAGTGCAGGCCTCTGGGCTCTGGACTCTTCCATATACTGCCAGGCCTTGGGCAAGTCGTTTGACTTCTATTAGCCTCCATTTCATTTTTTCCTTTTTAAATTTAAATTTTGTTTAAGTTGAATTGCTGCTGTATTTCCATGGTTTGAAACTGAAAAAGTAAAAAAGAAATCAGGAGAAAAATAAGTCTTCCTTCTACCTTCATCTCCCAGCCAACCAATTTCCCTTCTTGGTGGCAAACAATGTTATTAGGGGTTTTGTGGTACATTTTCCAGTGCTAGTTTATGCATATTTGAGCAACAGAGATAATCCCTCCCTTTTACACATTTTGTACACACCACCCTACACTTAGCTTTTTTCTCCTTTACGGTTTTTTATCATTGGAGATGATTGCATGCATCAGTACACAAAGCATTTCCCCGTTGTTTTTTTTACAGCTGTCTGAATGGGACTGCATTTGTACATGTTCTCTACAACATATTTAGCCAGTTCTTTACTGATGGTTGTTTAGGCTGTGTCCAGGCTTTTTGAGCTTTGGTTTGCTCATCCGTAATCATAATCCTGCTTTGTAGGACACTCGTGAAGGATTCAAGAGTATCCATGTGAAGAGCTTGGTCAAGTGCTCAAAAAGTAGGAGACAGAATTATTGTTACTCCTATGTCACAGCACTCCATGGGACCATATCCAATTCATCCTCCAAGGCCCCCTCTTAAGTGCCATCTCCTCCACAGGCTCTCCCTTCCTGCTCAGGCCACTGTAGCACTCATCACTTCCTATGGTGGTTTTGTGCCAGGCTGAAAGCTCCCTGGGTACACATCCCACCATCCTTGTACCTCCCAGAGTGTGTGGCACAGAGAAGGTGCTGGGGCTGGGCACCAGGTGAGCTCCTGCCTGGAGCCAATCTGGGTGTGCGCTTCTGTCCACAGGATGAGTGAGAGGGCTGCGCAGAACCGGAGCACAGGTGGCTGGCTGTTGGTACTGTGCCTGGCCTGGTTGTGGACCCTCTTGGCCTCAGCTTCCTTGCAGCCTCCTACTACGACAGGTTTGGGGGAGTTGGCAGGGCCTGAGGAGGGGGTTTCCCAGGACACCCTACCCTGTTACACAGCAGGCAGATCTCCTAGGTGGAGTAAAATCCACAGATTCCAGGGTTTTTGGCTCCTCCTATGTTGTTCACCCAGGAAACTCTGCCCACCTCTACTGTCCCAGAGACGAGAAGGCCTGGGCAGACCCATTGCTCACCTCCCTTCCTGGCTGGAAGGTGTTCTGCAGGAAGAGAGGCCCTCAGGCCGGAGCTTAAGTCTAGCCTCCTGGCCTAATTCTGTGGTTTTCCTTCTGGGATGGCTAAAGCCCGTGTAAGCGGATGATCCTCCCCACGCATTGTAAGCCCTGGGGCCCTTGCCCTCACCCTGAGGAAGCTGGGGAGGTGGGGGCTGGTGTGGGACTCCATCTTTCTTCTGTGCAAGGGCCGGCTCTGCCAAAGGGTGATGACTGTGGCCTCACTGGGGAGGAAGGCAGAACAGGAAGATTTCATCCACTCCCTCCTCCCCTGCCATTGGAAATCACTTGAATGGCCCTCCCCCAAGCAGAGAGGAGGGGTTCCAGGACAACCAGGGTGGGTAGGAACGTGCAGGGTGGGGGCCTGAGAGGGGGCCTGATCTTGTGCTGGCCCTTCCAGTCCTCATGAAGCAGGGCACTTGCGAGGTGATTGCTGCTCACCGCTGCTGCAACCGGAACCGCATTGAGGAGCGTTCTCAGACTGTCAAATGCTCCTGCTTTTCTGGCCAGGTGGCTGGCACCACGCGGGCCAAGCCCTCCTGCGTGGACGGTGAGTGAGGGGCCAGGACCCGGCGGGGAGGCCCTGAGCAGAGCCATAAGGTGGTCTGTCCAGGTCTCACCATATGCTGGGGATACAATTTCATACCCATCTCAGGGCTTTCGTGATCTGAGTCTTAAATGGTGGGGCACGCTTGGGGGCGGAGGGCAGATGTGACCATCCCCAAGTGATAGATAAGGTAAGCTCTCGTTATGTGCAGCCCCTCCCACACCCGCACCCACTGCCTGGCACCTGCATTCCCTCACTTGCTCCTCCAGACATGGCTCTTGCACCTACTGCTCCTTTCCCGGCATCTTCCACATGCCTCCTGTCATTCTCAGCCCTGCCTTTACCCTCGCCTCACGGGGACATGTGAATTGCTTCACACCACTCCCTGTCCCCGACCCACGCTGGTGTTCTCATGCTCACATGGCACCCCTATCAACATGCCCACTGTGCTCACACAGATGCCAGCTGTGCACTCCCAGTCTGTAGACCCCTCCAAGCAGCTCACACACTCACTCACACACACTAAGGGAATGTGATGAAGATTGTGCCTCTCTGCTAGTGACATGCCTGCCTTAGGGACCACTTCACCTGCCTTCATTTCTCACTATCTGGTGAGATGCAAGGATCAGTGGGTTTAAAGTTGATAGGGTTTTGTCCCCGGGCTTCAGCCTGAGTACTACTTCTCTGGGCAGCCTGGAGTGGGGCAAAGACAAGAGAAATGCAGGGCTCAAAGCCAGGGGTGTGGAAATATGCACCTTATTTGCAGACCTTCTCTTGGCTGCCTGCTAAGCTCGTAGAGAGCTTAGAGCTATGCTTCTGCCTCCTGTTCCCACAGCCTCCATCGTCCTGCAGAGGTGGTGGTGTCAGATGGAGCCCTGCCTGCCGGGGGAGGAGTGTAAGGTGCTCCCGGATCTGTCAGGATGGAGCTGCAGCAGTGGACACAAAGTCAAAACCACCAAGGTATCCAGGTGGACACCTCATTTCACCCCTCCTCTTCTGCGTTCACCTGGGATAGAAAAGGGGGCACAGGAACTCTAGGGGTCTAGGATGTCAGTGTCTGTATTAGTCCATTTCTGTTGCTTATAACAAAATACTATGGAACTGGGTGATTTATAAGAAAACAAAATTTATTGCTTACAGTTTCTGAGGCTGGGAAATCCAAAGTCCAGGGAACACAGCTGGTGAAGGCTTTGGTGGTGGCAACAGTGACAGCAAGGTATCACATTGGAAAAATGGTGGAGTAGAGAGAGCAGAGAGAGATAGTTCCTCATGCACTGTCCTTTTAAAGCCCTCAGAACCACACCCCTGACCACCATTATTAGTCCATTCACTATGGCATGGCCCTACAAACTAATCACCTCTTTAAGGCCCCATCTTTCAATTACCTTAATAGGATTTCCCACCCTGCTAACAGTCACAGTGGGGGCTAAGTTTCTAATACATAAAACTTGGGAGACACAACTCAAGCTTCAGGGAGTTTGGAGGGGACATAGTCCAATGTGTCCCAAGGTGAGATCTGTGAGCCAGGAGAATGCATCCCCAGACAATCGTCGCAGGATTGTCCTCACCCTGAGGATTGGAGTTAGGAATTTGAAATCCAGTGTATCCTTTGCTCAAATTCTTGATGTTTCATGTGCCTTGGTTCCCTCCTCTTTGCCTCCAGACAACATCAGGTCTATAAAGATAAAGTGGACAATTGAGGAAATTATCTAGATAATTCAGGGAGGAATTTCTGCTTCTACCTGAATTCCAGGTACAGAAGCCACTCTGCCTACCCACCTGTGCCATGGACCATGCCCCCACCCCTGCCCCACTCCCACTATTATTAATCCCCTACACTTCATACCTACCTTGCTTTAGTCAAATTACTCTGTCTTCAGTGACAGCAACCAAGAGGATTATTATTTTCATGGTTTGCTGCCTGCCCCACAGAGCAAGGAGTAATTAAAATTTTATCAAACTCATTAGTGGTTCCACATGTGTCATGGTTAACCAGTCACATCACTCTGTCATCACCATCTGCACAGATGAGTGACACTTTGGGGCAAGCCAGAGTTCTGCCTTCTGCCTTCCCTCCTTGCCACCACACACAGCAAATAAGCAAATGAAAAATTAGAGAAGGAAAGGCAGCCCTCAAGTTTCAAAGAGGGCAACCATTTTCATAGAGCACAGACCAAAAAGAGCTACCGCAAGGAAAAGTTTGGCCAGATATAAAGTAGAGCATCCTACCTGTAGGTATGGAAGGGAGACAGCTGTTCTGGGTATATTTAAGACTGGAAGAAAGTGAGACCTACCACAGAGCTTGTTACATTTGTCACCATGTTGTAGGTTTGTGTGTGTAGCCTGTAAGGCTGATCACTGTGCTTCCAATTTGGGTGCTACTCTGAAGTAAACAGTGGTGAGGCTTGCCTGATTTATGTTTGCATGGTCCTCACTTCCCCAGTCTGGACTGCTTTAGGGGGAGGAGATCAGCAGCAATGACCTCTAAGTGACCAGCATATCCTGGGGAGTCTCTGGCATGCTGGAATGGGATAGGCATTCCCTTCTCTAACCTCTCCCATGACTTGCTTTCTAGGTCACACGATAGCTCTTGGGGTCATGGCCCAGACAGGACAAGCTCGACTGAGCTATGGACTGAAGAATGCTATCCAGTCATCAGCCAGCCAGCAAATATGGAGATCCACTTATCCGGACCCACACTCCATGCCATATGCAACATCAGGCTTTCCAGGGGCATTTCCATTAAACTGCTCAGCAGATATGAATGGATGTCCGAGCACATACCTAGTGTTGAGCTGGGCTCTCTTGTGGACACAAAAGAAGGTCAAGACACAATTCCTGCCCTTAGGAAATGTCTAATTGAGTTGGGGAATTGATGACAACTTAGATAATTTAGATTAAAGTGTGTGGTACCAGACTGTGGCTTCTGGGCTACATGCTGTGGACATGGTGGGGGTTTGGGAATGAGACTCCCACAGCTCTTCAGCCACCCCCTGGCCACGGGGCACAAAGATGAGAGGTCATATTCATGACCCATCACCTTCCTCCTTTACATCAGTCCTGAATCCCTGGCAAGCTGCTGACATTTTGAAGAAAAACACTCTCCCTTTATGACACCGGAATCTCCTTTGGATGGGATCGAATTAACTTGGGGAAGGAAAGCAAAGATGAGGTCAAACAAGTTTTCAGCAAAGCTTCTGCAGAGGCATGGCCTGGTTTGGACCATTCATTGGGTATGGGATGGACAGGACCTTAAAATCACCCCCATTCTATCACCTCAGGTTTTTGATTGTTTGCTTTTAACAGATAAGGAAACTGAGTCCCAGAGAGGTGTGGTGACTTGATTTACAGCTCGGGCTCCCAAATCTCTAAGACTACTCACCTTCCACAAGGCAGGATGTTGGGATTTCAACCTGGGCTTTCCATGTTGATATTATCTCAAGTACTGAAACCTGCAAAGAGCTGGCTGGATAGCAGCAACATTTTTCTCAGGAAATGCTGGAGCAGGACTTTTACCAAGGTCACTGCTCTCCTATCTGAAATAATCCAGATTACTCACATGCCAGGATGTGGCAACTTGGTCTCCACTCTGCCTTTACCCCCCAAAATTCCAAAGAGGCCCCATGACAGCCCAAAGGTCATTCAGCCAGTTACAGCTGCGGCGCTCTGAGCTGGCATCCCTATTGCCCGCTCTGACCCATCTCTTCTGAAGTCTTCAGGCTGTAACTCTCAGAGGTTCAGGCTCCAGGAGAGAGTCTTAGTGGGATTTGGGGCCGGTCAGAGTCCTCTCTGTTCCAAGGTCCCTGCTGGGCAGGAGGAGTGGCAGGCTGGAGCGTCTGTCCAAGATTGAGGGTCAGCACAGTCAGGCTGGCACCCTGGATGGCCTGGAGATGACACACAGTCTTCACGGACCCAGAGGCATGGGCTATTGGATATCTCATCAGTAAGAAAATTGCATCCTCCATGACTACTGGGATCAGATCTCCAGGGCCTTAGGAAGAGGAATGTCCGTAGAGACCAAACTGGACAGTGCCGAATTCTGACCCCCAGAGAAGGCAAATCAGATGATTGATGATTTGGGGATGAGTCTCAGTTCCTTCCTCCTTCCCAACCTCCCCCTGCATTAGAACAGAGACTGTTTGAGACCCTCCTTCCTCATCCCACTGCAGGTTATTATTTTCTTTTTGTTTTGTTTTGTTTGGGGTCATTGGGCTAACAATGATGCCAGCTTCTCACTAGACTATAGATATCGGAACCCTGACCACTTTGAATCTTTGCATATAGTGGAGTCAGGGGTGGGGGGTAGTCAAGAAGTTGGTCAAAAGTTGTCATTGCCTTCTTCAAGGCTGGAGATAGAGGCTCGGGGGTGGATTCAGGGGTTGGCAAACTTTCTAAAAAGGGCCAGATAGGAAATATTTTAGGCTTTGTAGACCACATACAATCTCTGTTGGGTGTTCTTCTTTGTTTCATTGTTGAGGTTTGTTGGTTTTGTTTCATTTTGTCTTAAAAACCTTTTAAAAATGTTAAAACCATTTTTTGCTTGAGGGCTGTACAAAAACAAACTCTGGGCCTTTTCCAGAAGGCTGCTGACCCCAGTGAAGCTTTGAAGGCAGGCTGTCTCTGCAGCTTGGGCCTGCCTCCCAGCCTCCTGGCTGCCTTCTGTGCAGTGGGAACCTGAGCATGAGGGCTGGGTCAGGTTTTGGTTTTTTCCTAATGCTCCTTGAGAGATTGGTGAGTGAATTATTTAGGCCACAAATGGGACAACTTTAGCAGAAACAGACCATAAGAGCCTGCTGTCCTGGAGGCCAGAATGTGGGCTTCTCCACTCCCTCCCCACCCTCAAGGCTGTCCAGGATGGATGCACAGGACTCCAGACCCCCAGTCATCTGTTGCATCCATGAGCCACTGGGCTGTGAGCTGGGGATTGAGCCTGAGAGAGTGGGGATGATGCTGTACAAACTCTCCCCTGAGCTGCCAACTACTGTCAGCCCCTGCCTCAGCCAAAGTCCAGCTGCCCTGACCTTTCCTGACCTCTCTCATCCCTGCTTATAGAGAAAATGTCTTTCCTTTGACCTTGCTGGACTTTGCTGATTCATTTTCTTAACTCCTCAGGGCCTCCATTTCCTCCTGACCTATTTATATATTTATTCAGTGGGCTTTGAGGGGTATCCTTTATACGGCTAGAAGAGCCCCACATAGGAGGGTCTGATGGAGAAGAGAAAGTGTCTCACCTCCCAGCAGTAGCTCCCTAGGGTTCTGTTTCCAACTAAGTCAATATTTGTGAGCATTTCGTAGCTATTACAATG